>NC_041232.1:66636448-66716535 GCF_002837175.3 Physeter macrocephalus
GAGAATTTTAAATTTCATTTATTGTGTTGTTCATCTCTGTTTGTTTGCTCTGTAGTTCGTCTAGGTCCTGTTAAACGTTTCTTGTATTTTCTCCATTCTATTTCCAAGATCTTGGATCATCTTTACTATCATTATTATGAATTCTTTTTCAGGTAGACTGCCTGTTTCATCTTCATTTGTTATGTCTGGTGGGTTTTTACCTTGCTCCTTCATCTGCTGTGTGTTTCTCTGTCTTCTTATTTTGCTTAACTTACTATGTTTGGAGTCTCCTTTTCGCAGGCTGAAGGTTCGTAGTTTCTGTTGTTTTTGGTGTCTGTCTCCTCAGCTAAGGTTGGTTCAGTGGGTTGTGAAGGCTTCCTGGTGGAGGGGACTAGTGCCTGTGTTCTGGTGGGTGAGGCTGTATCTTGTCTTTCTCCTGGGCAGCTCCACGTCTGGTGGTGTGTTTTGGCTTGTCTGTGGCCTTATTATGATTTTAGGCAGTCTCTGTGCTTAATTGATGGCGTTGTGTTCCTGTCCTTCTAGTTGTTTGGCATAGGGTGTCCTGTACTGTCACTTGCTGGTCGTTGAGTGGAGCTGGGTCTTGGCGTTGAGATGGAGATCTCTGGGAGGTTTTCGCTGTTTGATATTACATGGAGCTGGGAGGTCTCTTGTGGACCAGGTCTCTTGTGAACCAGTGTCCTGAAGTTGGTTCTCCCACCCCAGTGACACAGCCCTGATGCCTGGCTGGAGCACCAAGAGCCTGTCCTCCACACGGCTCAGAATAAAAGGGAGGGAAAAAAGAAAGAAAGAAAGAAGAAGATAAAATAAAATAAAGTTATTAAAATAAAAATTATTAAGAAAAAAAAAATTTTTTAAGTAATAAAAAAATAACAATGGACAGACAGAACCGTAGGACAAATGGTAAAAGCAAAGGTATACAGACAAAATCATACGCAGAAGCATACACATACACACTCACAAAATGTGAAAAAGGGGAAAAAATTATATATCTTGTTCCCAAAGTCCACCTCCTCAATTTGGGATGATTCGTTGTCTATTAAGGTATTCAACAGATGCAGGGTACATCAAGTTGACTGAGGAGATTTAATCCGCTGCTCCTGAGGCTGCTGGGGAGAGATTTCCCTTTCTCTTCTTTGTTCGCACAGCTCCAGGGGTTCAGCTTTGGATTTGCCCCGCCTCTGCGTGTAGGTCACCTTAGGGCGCCTTTTCTTGGCGCAGACAGGACGGGGTTAAAGGAGCCACTGATTCGGAGTCTCTGGCTCACTCAGGCCAGAGGGAGGGAGGGGCACGGTGTGCGGGGCGAGCCTGTGGCGGCAGAGGCCAGCGTGACGTTGCCCCAGCCTGAGGCGCGCCGTGCGTTCTCCCGGGGACGTTGTCCCTGGATCCTGGGACCCTGGCAGTGGCGGGCTGCACAGGCTCCCGGGAGGGGAGGTGTGGAGAGTGACTTGTGCTCGCACACAGGCTTCTTGGTGGTGGCAGCAGCGGCCTTAGCGTCTCATGCCCGTCTCTGGGGTCCACGCTGATAGATGCGGCTCACGCCCGTCTCTGGAGCTCCTTTAAGCGGCGCTTTTGATCCCCTCTCCTCTCGCACCAGGAAACAAAGAGGCAAGAAAAAGTCTCTTGCCTCTTCGGCAGCTCCAGACTTTTTCCCGGACTCCCTCCAGGCTAGCTGTGGCGCACTAGACCCTTCAGGCTGTTTTCACGCCGCCAACCCCATTTCTCTCCCTGAGTTCCGATGGAAGTCCGAGCCTCAGCTCCCAGCCCCCGCCCGCCCCGGCGGGTGAGCAGACAAGCCTCTTGGGCTGGTGAGTGCCGGGCGGCAACGACCCTCTCTGTGGGAATCTCTCCGCTTTGCCCTCCGCACCCCTGTGGCTGCGCTCTCTTCAGTGGCTCCGAAGCTTCCCCCCACTCCGCCCCCCGCAGTCTCCGCCCGCGAAGGGGCTTCTAGTGTGTGGAAACCTTTCCTCCTTCACGGCTCCCTCCCCGAGGTGCCGGTTCCGTCCCTATTCTTTGTCTCTGTTTATTCTTTTTTCTTTTGCCCTACCCAGGCACGTGGGGAGTTTCTTGCCTTTTTGGGAGGTCTGAGGTCTTCTGCCAGCATTCAGTAGGTGTTCTGTAGGAGCTGTTCCACGTGTAGATGTATTTCTGATTTATTTGTGGGGAGGAAGGTGATCTCCACGTCTTACTCTCCCGCCGTCTTGAAGCTCCTCCTCCATTATGGTTTATCACAGGATATTGAATATAGTTTCCTGTGCTATACAGTAGGACCTTGTTGTTTATCTGGCCTATTGTTCCTCAGTCTGATATTCTTAGTAGCTTTTCTCAGATCCATTTTGGCACTGGTGTACATTTCTTTTCTCAATGTGAAATGTCATTTAGAGTTGCATTACTAATTTACTAGGGTTTAACGTTAATAACCAGTTTTACCAAATTTGGCCTATAAATACATAAATTCTTAATGAGTACATTATTCAACTTTTATGCTATTAAGAAAGTCTTATATGGGTTGTTAGAGTTTATAAAAAGCAGTTAGATGTATCTCCTCAAGCTGTAGCACTGAGCTTTATGGTGGTAATTTCCATATTATAGGCCTTTAATCGCTAGGGTTAATTCTGTGTTTTAATGGCTAACAGAAGGAATAGTCTGGATCAGTGCTTCTCATATTTTAATGTGCTTATGAATCCCCTGGAGATCTTTGTAACTGGAGATTCTGAATCAGTAGTGTAGCGTGAGGTCTGTGAGTCAGTTCCTAGTGGTCCCCAAAACAGGGATGTAGGGAGACCTAAACACCTTAGAAATTCAGGACTTTGTGCATCCCCTTTAAAATTGCCTCTGGCCTTTGTTTTGGGCTGCCCCTAAAATACTCACCTGCCAGTTTGTTATCTGTGTCAGGCTCTCCATCTTCTTAGAATATCTTTGCCAGATTCAGCAAAAACAACCCAGGATGCCCAGTTAAATTTTAATCTCAGATAAACAATGAATATTTTTTAGTATAATTACATCTACAGTAGTGCATGGGACCTGCTTATACCAAAAACTTATTTATTGTTTATTTAAACTTAACATTTAACTGGGTGTTCTCTATTTGATCTGGCTAACTTCTTCTTGAAACTAGGGCCTTGATGTGGATTGTTCTAGATCAACCTCAGCACTACTGACTTTGGGTCCATATAATTCTGTGCTGTGAGGGGCTGTCCTGGGCGTTGCGGGAGGTTTAGCAGCATTCTTAGCTTTAACCTACTAAATGCCTGTAGCACGTCGTTGTTACAGTGGGGAGTGAGGAGATGGGAGATGTCTATGGACATTATCAATGTCTCCTGGGGGAGCAAACCCACCCCCAGTTGAGATCCACCTGTCTAGAGGAAGAGACTCTGTGTGTGTCTGTGTTGTGTGTGTGTTTCTGGATGTTTAGGGTCCAAAACTTCAGGAAAGATTTGGTCGTCTGTCTTTTTCAGTGAAATATGATATATAATAAAGTTTTCTACAAGGTCGGTGAAAGTTATGAGATCACTGAAAAACTTAGAGGCAAATATTGTTTTCTATTTATCTACCTATGCACCTATTTCCTCATGCCCTATCATCTCAACACATGCACCAATTTAGCATTTAAAAACCATGTTAATCATAATGTTAATTATACATACAGTTTCCTGAGTATTTTACCCCATATCTACAGCTGTGGAATATTCATTTGTCCTAAGTGTCTATGGGATTAGACTCATACTGTCTTCCCTAGCATTCATGGTCTTCCACTAGCTCCCTTCTCCCTCCCCAACTCCTCTCCCCTTTGGTTTTCCACTGTAGTCTCTAATGTTTCTCTCTTATCCACTCCATTGTGCAATGCAAACCAGACGTATACCACTCACTGATTACAGTGTTGCCCAAGTGTTTTCTGATCATTTGCTTTCCTCGTGTTGCCCTCCTTCTACCCTCCTCATAGCCATCCTTTAAAGCAGTCTGTGCAATCCAGTACTCCTCAGTCACAAAAAAATAATGAAATTGTGCCATCTGCAACAACACGGATGGACTTGGAGGGTATTATGCTAAATGAAATAAACCAGAGAGAAAGAAAAATACTGTATGATATCACTTATACATGGAATCTAAAAAATACAATAAATTATAACCAAAAAGAGGGATACTCACAGATATAGAAAACAAACTAGTCGTTACTATTAGGGAGAGGGAAGGAAGGAGGGGTGATATAGCATTTGGGGAGTAAGAGGTACAAACTGTTATGTATACAATAAACTACAAGGATATATTGTACAATACAGAGAATATAGACAATAATTTATAATAACTATAAATGGAGTATAACCTTTAAAAATTGTGAATCACTATGTTGCACACCTCTAACTCATATAATATTGTACGTAAACTCTAACTCAATCAAAAAAAAACCAAACAAACAACCCCCAAAATAGATCAGAGCAAAACAAAAAAGCAGTCTGTAAAATTCAACTCTTCAAGAAACCCTATTCTTACGTTCTGAGCCTGAAAGAATCACCCTCTCTTCTGGCACTTTATAATCTGTGTCTCTTCTTTATAGCACAGCACACTTTCTCCTTTGGATTAGAAACATTTATGGACTTTATCTCTCTTGCACACATGGAAAGACCTTTCAAGTAGGTTTTGGAATTGATTCAATGTTGCATCCTCCGTAGACCATCAATGTGCAGTCACCCAGGTGCTCCCACCTTAAAGCCTTTGCGTGTGTGTTTCCCTCTGCTTGGCACGTTTTGTCTAACATAACCTCATGGCCATACTCCCTCACGTCATTGAGATCTTTTCTAGGTAAGGCCCTTCCTGACCTCCCTGTTTAAAACTGCCACAGATCCCAGCTCCAACACACTTAAACCCTGTATTTATTTCTTTTCGTGATAGTCATCCCCTTCTCTCATGCTTTATTTTTACCAATTTATTTATTATCTGATTCCCCTTACAAGTATATAATTTTTACTCTTTCATTTATTATTATTTTCTTAATGCCTGGAGTAGTTTCTGGAACATATTAGGTGCTCGGTAAATACCTGTATACCTGTTGACTAAGTTAATAGATTAATGTACCAGAATGCCTGAAAGTACCACCTCCAAAGGAGTTGGTCTTAAAAATTCCAATCCATGGGAATATAAGTAGAATAATTGGCAGAAGCAAAACTATTTTAAGGTAGAACTTCTAACACACCCAGACACAAGCTCATCATTTTCTAATCCTATCTTGCATTTATTTCACACAGAAAACTTAGGAAGAAAAGCTAAAAAAATCATGTTGATTGCAATTTGGAGGGAATGGTACTGAAAAGGCTCCCTTGCTTAAACTTCTCTAATGCAAGGTTCTGGAAATTCCACCATTCCTGATATAACAAATGCTATATTACTTGTTATTAGCTAAGTAGCTGTAGAAATATGATTGGGCCAAAAAGAAAGTGGAAAAAAAGCTGTTTCATAAACTCTTGCTTCGTTTTCCTTTCATCTCCTTTATTTTTCTTCATAAAAGTTGTATTTGAAGTGAGCAAGTGCCCTCTGGGGCTGTGCCTACATGGAATGTTAAGGTATTAATGGATCATTTTTGTGCGATTTGTTCACATAAGTCAAATATGCCAGATGGGTAGGTTATTCTCCCAACCACATTGACCAACTGTACATGAAATTGCCTAGTTAATTTAGAACTCCTGAGTTAACATTACCATGGACAAGGGGTCAAACTTTTTTTTTTTTTCCTAAAGGACCAGATAGTAAATATTTCTGGATTTGCAGGTCACATAATCTCTGCCACAACTACTCAGCTCTTCCACTGTAGCTTTAAAGCAGCCATAGGCAATAGGTCAAGAAATGGACGTGGCTATGTTCCAATTAAACTTTGTTTTATAGATCCATATATAAAACTTTATAGATAGATCTATAAAACTTTGTTTTATAGATATTTGAATTTCATGTAATTTTCACATCATGGATTTTTTTTTTTTTTTTTTGCTTTTGTTCAACCACTCTTAGCTTGTGAGCCCTATAAAAACAGGTGGTGGACCAGATTTGGCCCACAGACCATATGGTTTGCTGACCTTTGCTACAGACTTTCTGCTTCAAGATGTTGTTGTCCTTGTAGGCTATCCTAGTTCAATAGGAGCAGGACTTGCTTGGAATGGAGCAGCCATGTCAAATGTGTGAGACCATGCCTGTGTTAAATAAAAGAAAGGCAAGATTTTGAGTCAGACAGCAGTTTGCAAGTATTGCAAGCTAGACTCTTGAGTTTCATCTCCAATTAAAACTTTGTAGATTACCTGTGCTTTTATCTAAATCTTGTTCTCGCTCTGCAACGTTTAGGCCTAATTAATGTAGGCTCATTTTTCATGGTACTATCTCTTCTCCTAGCATTTTGGAAAAACTTCATCAGTGATTTTTTTTAAGTTGGCATTAGTATTTATTTGTAGAAGTGGAGAGTTAAGCATGTTATTTTCTACCCTTTGTGTTGCTTAATGCTTTGTATTGTGTTTTCTCTGCACGTGTGATCTTAGCTGCAAAGAGGTAGTTCCAGCAAAAGACAGAGATGTTCAGGCTTTAGTACTATGCAGCTAAGATTTAAAGACACTAATTGTATTAACATTTATTTTTAGATCTTGTCCATAATGATCATTTCCTCTCTCATTCATTGACAAGTGTTTGAATAAATTGCTTACAACTTTAATGCTTTTATAATACAACCCTTGTGGATACCAGAGTATATCTTTCCCAAGATATTTTAGGCAATTGTCTCAACTTCCTGGTTTTATTTTTCCCCTCAAGAATGTCAAAAGGTACATTTTCATAGCCTCATTGTATAGTTCATCCAACTGTTACTGGTCATCATTCATGTGGTCATGATTTTTCAATCCAGTTTGTCTCATAATTAGACATTTTGCAGCCTTCGTACCAGACCAAAGCATCTGCTCTTAGAAATGTTGGTTTTTCCAAGCAGGAGGCTTTTCTGATGCTTCTCTCTGAAGATACATAGAGTACTTTCATCTTGGCAGGGGGAGTCTGGGTTTAGCCTTAGAAAAGAAATCTGTTCAGATGCTGATAATTTATTTTCAATCAGTAAAATTAGTATACCACTTAATAAATGAAAAGGGTCTCTTTCTACCCACTTTATATCACAAAGGATTAAGATCTCTTGTCCCTTGTTTTAATCAGAGATTTAAAATATGTTTCCATCTAAATGCATTAGCGCTGAGCTCCCTTACCTCCTCAACTTGCACTCCATTTTGAAAAGCTGATTAAATTGTTTCATTGCTGATTGGCTGTAAGCCCATGCACCTTCCTGGCTACAAGCCATTAACACCCTGGCCACAAGTGCTGACAGGAAGATGAAGAGATTTACACCCTCTGATTTCTGTATTAACAACAAGGACAAAACAGTATGTGGTCCTGTCAGTGGATAATGCAGTTTAAAGATATATTTTCTTTTTCCACAGGTGCATTTTTCTCTGAAAATTAGCAGTTCAGCTTGGTGTGAATAATAAGGTATCTTCTCTGATAAGTCTGATTCATATTTTTAAAAAATCTGTATTATGGACAAGTTCAGGATTTATAAGGCTATTAGCATTTCTCTAAATGATAAAACTGGAGTCAGCTTATTCTTGAGATCTAAGTTTTGATAACCTGAAAAACTTAGTGGAGAGAAACAAGTATGGAAAATGTTACTTTTATAAAGGGAAAATGCATATACATGTAATAATAGTGAAAAAGAACTTTTCTTAATCATCCAGTTATTTAAGATAAAATTACTTTTTAACAACTAGAAACAATGCAGTATGATAATATAATCACTTTACCCAATTAATTCTCCACTTGTTTAATAACCAACTATATATCTTTGTAGGAATATATGAAAAGTAAATGTATGTGTTTGTATACATACATTCACTTGAAATATATGTATATATTTGACTATAGTTGCACATATATGCACATACTCTTATGTATCTGTATATCTATACACACATATACATAAGCACATGTATGAATATTTACTAATCATGCACATATATATGTGTGTGGGTATATGTATGTGTGTGTGTATATATATATAGCACATATAGACATATACTCAGATATATACAACCTCTAATATATAAAAATTGGAAAAGGGCTTCCCTGGTGGCGCAGTGATTGAGAGTCCGCCTGCCGATGCAGGGAACACGGGTTCGTGCCCCGGTCGGGAAAGATCCCACATGCCGCGGAGCGGCTGGGCCCGTGTGCCATGGCCGCTGAGCCTGCGCGTCCGGAGCCTGTGCTCCGCAACGGGAGAGGCCACAACAGTGAGAGCCCCGCGTAGCGGAAAAAAAAAAAAAAATTGGAAAAAATAAATTGAAGATGGGGTAAAATATTAATTTTGTATATTTAACACATTTTTCCATAAAATGAAATGATTAGATTTGTTTCATCTCTAAGGCCTCTTTCAGCCTTAAGTGATGAACCTAATATTTGTATATCTTCATATTCACTTGAGGATTCTGGAAATGTTTGTAATGATTATTGGAGGATAGAAATACTATAGAAGGAGTACAGATGAAAAATCAGGCTTTTAATAATTAATTGCCCATAACCATTAACCACATACTACTGCAAAGGCACTGTGCTGGGCAGAAGAGACTATGAAGGAATTGAAGGCTTTTTCTTACTTTCGGGTAGCTCATAGATTACTTTTGGAGAAATATGTAGACTCACATGAAAGCTGTCACTGTAAAGCAGGGATTGATAAGTGGGGTAAAAAGTGCAAAACCAAGTCCTACATTTCAGTATCAGGAGAATTCACTTTAAAAAATGTAGATTGTACTATAAGTCGTGTTTGTCAATTACTTTGCTTACAAAATCTTCTCTTGATAGCTGGCTCAAAGATAGTCCAACTCTTTAGGCTCTAAATTATTAGAAGTTGTAAGTTCTGAATTACAATAATGAGACTTTCCCATAAATTGAGGCCACCATTAAAATATTCTCAAACTTTAAGATGAAATAAATCAAGTGAAGCTAACTATTTTAGAGTTTTCTTAACAGATGGCCCTTTGAGTAAATGGGCAAAACAAAAGTAATTGCTCCTCGATGTGATCAAACGTAAAACAAGGGTGTTATTTGATGTTTTCACCATGTGAGACACTGAGCTGTGAATATTCACAGAAACATAGAGCAATATTTCTATCCTTGAGCAAACTGAAATTTAACTGAATAGAAGAGAGGCATGAAAATATGACAATGATACCAATGAATGGTTGAGGATTGCCAAGTGAGTGCCAATGAGAATATATCTGATGAGATATCAGAGAAGAAAAGGGAAAACAGATTTGACTTGGATCTCCAAGATTGAGTTGGGTTCAGATACTTTACTTGTGCATTCAGCAAGTATTTATTGAGTGTCTACTAAGTACCAGGCACGTAGGATAGAATGGTAAACAAATCCAGATAAGGGTCAGCCCTCATAAAATATGAAAAAGCAAGGGAAAATCAGACAGGTGGGTGGAGAGCAGAGGGGTGGCAAAGCTGAACAGGTAGATGGGAAAGTATAAAGCCATGTTCAGAAGCTCAGTGAGAAGATCAGGTATATAACAGGACATATGGTTACTAAAGGAGAATTATAGGAGATAGAGATGGAGAGTGAATGACTTCACAAACCCAAGAAAAAAATACTCACTATATCTGATAAGAAATTTGAGAAATAATGCTGTATTCTGAGATTCCCAATGAAATCAGGCTAACCCTTAGTAAGTTTAGTAGTGAGAAATTGCTTTAAAGATGCACCTCACCACACTCATAAGGGACTTAAGATTGATGGACTCCATTGGTATCTTAATAAATGTTTCTAGATCTAAGACTAAATTCAGTAGAATATTTCCCGAAAGGATGAATAGAGATTACAATAAGCTGTCATCTGTGTCTCAAACACCACTCTTATACGGAAGTAGTATCTGTAAATCACTCTAAAGACTGTCTCAGATCCTCAAATGCTGAGGCCAAGAGGAGAGCAAAATACATAAGAGTTTGCTTCAAAGAAAGCAAAATTTGATTCAAAGTGAATACAAAGAACTTTGCAAAATTTAGGATAAATCTAGCTGTTTTAAACTTGAACTTTTGATCTTCTCTTTGTTGGAAAGCTATATGCCTTAACAGTAACAATAGTTTAGATAGCCTTTGAGAACAAGAGTTTTATCTACGGAGCCAAAGTAAATTAGAGTGATTAAATTAATGAGAAAGCTCAAGAAACAACAAGGTAGCTCACTTGTGAGTATAAACAAAGGAATAAGAGTTGTTCATATTAACTTGAGTTGGTCAGTTTTTGCAATACTGGGCAAACTTTATGGGCTCCTCTCTTACCATAAATCTCCAAGCTTGTTTTTAAATCCCTTTTAAGTGTCTCTGTGATAAATGTTGTCTGATGAGCACTGTATCTCTACTAGACTGGCAGCTCCATTAGGGCAGTGATGGGGAATGGTTTATTTACTTCTGTAAATCCAATGATTCACAGTTTCTATTATATTAGTTTTGTTAAATGTTGGTGGGTGACTGTAAGGTCTGGCCACATATTAAGTTGTTGAAACACAGAGTCACAGGGTTATATAATTTTACAAATGGAAAGAACTTTGACGATTACCTCTAATCCTTTCAACTTTGAGTTTCAGAGCTTGAGAGCCAGTACTTTCCTTATCTCTTATTCTTGTTCTAGTTTTAATATCACATCTCTTACTCTAGTGTGTTCTCTTCTTGTTTCCTTCAAACCACCACATATACCCGCTTAACCCAAAGCCAAAATCCCTTACCCCACAGCCTAAACATTTTATTTGGAAACCAGACCAGGGCTTTTTTTTTTTTTTTAAATTAGCATTGTTATTTATTTAGAAAAACTCCTATAAAGTGTACAAAGATAGAGACTTCAGAAGTAATAATCACATTTGAAATTGTTTATGATGAATTAACACAAGCTCAAGACCAAGTTTCGGCAGCTGTAATAAACAAACTGTTGAGAATATAACACTCTTTCCAGAGTCAACATAGGTATTTCTAGTGAATCAGATAATTGAGGCTCTTTCAGGGAAGTAATATGTAGAAGTTGAAGGAGGAGCCATAAACACTATAATCCAGAAACAATTGTATATGTAATAATTGAAGAGTAACTACAGTCTATATAATGAGTATATAACTTGACACATTGACAGGACCTTCTTTTCTTTCTTTTTGTTTAAACATCTTTATTGTAATATAATTGCTTTACAATGGTGTGTTAGTTGCTGCTGTATAACAAAGTGAATCATCTATACATATACATATATTCCCATATCCCCTCCCTCTTTCATCTCCTTTCCACCCTCCCTAACCCACCCCTCTAGATGGTCACAAAGCACGGAGCTGATCTCCCTGTGCTATGCGGCTGCTTCCCACTAGCTATCTGTTTTACATTTGGTAGTGTATATATGTCCATGCCACTCTCTCACTTTGTCCCAGCTTACCCTTCCCCCTCCCCATGTCCTCAAGTCCATTCTCTACATCTGCATCTTTATTCCTGTCCTGCCCCTAGGTTCTTCAGAACCATTTTTCTTTTTTTTTTTTAGATTCAGTATATATGTGTTAGCATACAGTATTTGTTTTTCTCTTTCTTACTTACTTCACTCTGTATGACTGACTCTAGGTCCATCCACCTCACTACAAATAACTCAATTTCATTCCTTTTTATGGCTGAGTAATATTCCATTGTGTATATGTGCCATATCTTCTTTATCCATTCATCTGTTGATGGACACTTAGGTTGCTTCCTTGTCCTGGCTATTGTAAATAGAGCTGCAGTGAACATTGTGGTACACGACTCTTTTTGAATTACCAGGGCTCATTCTTGATCCATCCCTTTCCCTCACAACCGACACTCAACCTTCAACAGGTCCTATGATTATGCCTCAGAATATATCTAGCATCTCTCTTTTTCTCTGTTCTCACTGTTTTCTCGCTTTCCCAAGCTGCGGAACAGAGCATTGTGGACCTGTTATCAATCCCAGGGGAGGATTCCAGACACTTCTGTCCACTGTGTCTTGGTATCAGAATTGCCAAGGAAAACAACACAGCCAAGCACTGGCTGGAACAATGCTTTATTCGCATAGAAAAAACAGAGCAAGTTCAGCTCCAGTAGTGGGCAGTGTTCCCCCATGGTCAGAGTGTCCCCCACAAAGCTAATGCAGGGCAATCAGTCTACCTGCACCCCTGTGCACCACAGTAGAAAAAACCCAAAACCCTGCTGAGCAGTTTGAAATAGTGAAGACGGGGGACGTGCCTGAGGGTCAATGACCTACACACCTAATCAGAGCAAAGGAACATTCATTGAGTAAGAAATGGAAAGATATTCTCACACAAGGTGATAGGCCAGCACAGGCTATGTGAGCTTTTTATTCCGAGGTAAGGAAGTGTTCCAGGCCCAGCGCGGGGAGTCAAAAGACTGCTAGCACGGCACTGTCTTTCCCAAAACAAACCCAGTTTTCTTTCACTTCGACTACTGTTTAAGTTTGTGAGATTCCTGCTTTCACTCTTGCCTTCACCTATGACCTACCCCCCACTAACTATCCTCTACATAGCAACAAGAATGGTCTTCAAAAAAATGTATATCCAGTGATATACATTTCCGTGATCAAAATTCCATAATAACTTCTCAATGTAACTGAAATGAAATACAAACTTACCAAGATGGTATAAGGTGTCTGAATTATCTGTATTATATGACATACCCAGTCTAATCTTTTGCTATGCTCCTCTTTGCCCATTGCTCTTCAAAGCTCATTTTCTACTTATTGAACCATGCTTTTTAAGGAATACTTCTTTTTATAGTCAAAGATCATAAGATCAGGAAAGATCATAAACAAGCTTGGAAGTAATGTTATTCCTGGTTCTATAAAAAGTGTGTAAGTACTCTCATACTTGAGACTAATGCTATCCTGAAGGAATATTTTACTTCCTACCACACATACCTGTACCCCATGCCTGGTTCCTTAGGAGCAGGGAAGAAAATCTATCTCTGACTGCCCACGCATGCCGTTTTCCCACCTTATTCTCAGTCCAAGTATCAGATGATACAACTGGGCCCATGAAAATGACTCCACAACTGAAAGATTTTCAGGAAGGATGATTTACTATTCTCTAATTTACTGACATTCTTCTACAGCCAGATGATTGCTGGGGATTAGGTATACAGAAAGATATGTTGGAATAAATAACTACTTCAGATTCTTGTGGTGGATATTGATTCAGGTGAGTATGAGACAAATCCCAAAGCATGAATTTCGGCATCAGACATTTTTTTTTTTTTCATTTGAACGGTTCGTTCTATCAGGGATATTTTGTTACCTGGGTCAAGCTACAAAATTTTGGTAACTCTTTAAAAAGTTTGATTTCCTCAGGGTCTTAGTAGAGAAGGTAGAAAATCATACACATTCAGCAATGAAGCAGACATATTTTGACTTTCCATTTTCATTGTACAAATGCACAGCATGCAAATGTGTTTCATTAGCTCCAGTTTTCTCCCAGTAGGTACTTTCAAATCAAAATTAAAGTTATATAGATTTACCAGAAGTTTTTAATCGTGATTATTTCTGCTGGGGTTCCTTGATTCTCATATTACAGATGGATTTTGTGGGGAGAAAAAATAATACTGGTGGGAAAAAAAGAAAAAAATAATACTGGAATTATGAGAGAAAAAATTGAATCTTTTGATGTATTTGATGTGAATCTTAGCTATTATCAATAGCTAAGCTTTAATTAATTATATACTGAAATAGAAGTATTGAGCTGAAACTACTCTCTCTGCTGCCTCCTTTTATTGTAAACTTGTTCCATTTAGGTTTCTCCTTTCTTTGGTCTATGTCTACAAGTTTTGAATATCGGATTCAGTTACATATTTTTGACAGGAAAAAATCATTTATATTGAAAGGAGGGTAATCCTATCTAACAAACTGAGAGTGAAAAATTTTGCCAGGGAACTTCAGTAGGGCCCTTTACAGCCATGTAGAGACTATATATTATTATATGTTATATAGTGCCTAGTATGTATTCAATCAAAGCTACTGGTAATAAGAAAAATAAACATCTGGGTTAATAGATTAACAGGTAGAAGATCATTTAATCCTTTGGATAATATGCTCGGTTAAAAATTTGAAACAGATAACCTGATGGATTCTTGTTTCAGTGACCTTTGAAACTCATTGGATAATCTCTTGCTAAGTTTTTCTGCTTATGGGCTCCCCTTTATTGGGGCTTTGCCATGTTTCACTCAAGAAATATGATGAATATGAATCTTACACTCCTCCTTTAGGCTTCCAAAATCCAGAAAAGCCCTTTGACAAAAGCTAGCATTGATCGTTCATCATTATATTTCTCAGGCAATTAGGATGATGCCTGCCACATATGAGGTGCCCAATAAATGTTGACTGATTGTATTAGTCTGAGTTCTCCAGAGAAACTCACGTGATTATGGAGGCTGAGAAGTCCTCCTGCATTTGGCAAGCTGGAGACCCAGTAAAGCAGACGGTGTAAATTCCAGTTTGAGTCCCAGTCTGAAGGCGTGAGAAACCTGATGTCCCAGCTCAAAGAAAGTCAGGCAGAGAGAATGAATCCTTTCTTACTCCACCTTTATGTTCTATTCAGGCCTTCGATGGATTGGATGAGCCCTACCCACATTGGGGAGGACAGTCTGCTTTACTCAATGTACTGATATAAATGTTAATCTCATCCAGAAACACCCTCACAGGTACACCCAGAATAATGTTTAACCAAAAATCTTAGCACCCCATGGACTACTTACATCCACAAATAAAATTAGCCACAACATTGACTGACTGAAAAAATGAATGAAAGCATACTTTGGAAATTCCCATAAGATGATATAATCAATGCTGGTAGGGCTTTGTGGCAGGGTTATCAGGAGAACATAGATAAAGTAGGGAAGGGCTGGTGACAGTTATATGATGTAAAACAAAATATCATACAACTTTAAGAGCTTGCTTTTCTGTTATTTGGATGAGTTGCCTGCCTTGAATTAAGCACAGTTTACAAGTAGGACTAACAGATATTAGCCACATTCATAATCAACTTTCATGAATGTTGTGACCGTTTGTTAGCCATGCGTAATGCGATTTAAGCTTGAGGGAAAGGCTGAGACTGAATTCTGTAAAACTCTTCATAGCTATTGATTATTAAACAATCTCAGGTTTTGTAATAAGAATTTTATCTTCAGAGTAGAGAATGACAGTAAAGTTACCGTCAGAGCCTGTGGAGGTAAACATCGCTTCATGAAATAGATATACTCTGAATAGTGTTTTTACAATTCACACTGAATAGAATACACTGAAAAGAGGGTTAGAATCATTAGCAAAATATCCTTTTGTATATTTTAAGATGTGCTTGTTTTAGAAAAAAAAATGAGAAAAATAACTTTCTCCCTTTAAAAATATTTATTAACATAATTTTATAAGGTCATATAATGTTAAGTGCAGTGGATATACCATAATTTGCTTAAGAAATCACCAATTGTGCCCATTTTCTATTGTTCACTATTTTCTTTTCTTTTTTATTTATTTTTGGGAGGATTTATTTACTTTTTATATTGTTCACTATTTTAAATAATGCTGTACTGAATAATTGTGTGTGTGTGTATATATATGTATGTATGTATATATAGATAACTTTTTTCTTCATATATTTATGGAAAGATTCCTAGAAGTGGAGTTCTTGGGTTAAATTATTATGCTGCACGTTGACAAATCACTTTTCAAAGGTAGCATATCAACTCAGGCTTTCAGAGTTACTGTTCATAATTTTTTGAAATCATTGCAACCTTAATAGGCTAAAGTGCTATATTATTTTCAGTTTTTGATTACTAATGAACATTTTTCTACATTAGAAGTTTGTCCTTTAAAGAATTCCTATAGAAAATCTTATAGTAAAGTAAAACAAGTGAACAAACAACTCCTGTTTGGTCTGCATTATGAGAATGAGTTTCCATTTGGCTTAATACATATATACAGGTAAAAGGCTAGTTTCAGTCATCAAAGAGATGGTGATACAGGTAGCAGAAAATGTAGCTGCCACTGTACAGGAGATGCCATCTAGTTCTTCCTTGAAGAAGGATTCTATTCTAACCTTCACGTACAATAATGGCATTGATGTTCAATATAATTTGATTAGATTTTATGAAGAATCTCTCTCCAGGAAGACAATACCATGTGAGTCTGAGGAAGAGGTGGTAAAGCTCACTTCATTATTTAATCTTGTGCTGGGAAATATATGTTGTATAATAGCTCAGAAGGATGAAAAAAAAGCTTTTAACATGCTGCCCAGAAAAATGCTTCCAAAATCTGCCTCTGTTTGACACTGGAGTTAACAAAAGACACGGATGGGCCAAGCCAAATCATTCTTGGCTGATTGCAGATAATGAAGTCAAGAGATGCTGACAGAGTTGTTAGTTCGTAGGTGTAGTTCATATCTGAAAACAATCTCCAGGAGAAGGTTAGGTGGGGCCTGAAATCCAGCTCTGGATTTGCTAGCCAATCCCATGGGGTACCTTTTTAAACTCATCCCTTCAAAGATGGCACCCTTTTCCAATTCTTATAAAGGTGTCATGTTGGCTACCAGAGGCCATAAGGATGTTATTAAGAAGGATGACTTGGAGAATCCTGAATTGCTGCTCCATAGATTTGAAGGCCAAGAATCTAGCAAGGCTACTTGATGAGATTAGGGATAGATCTGCATTCAAACTGGCTCTTGATCACTCACAGGAGTCCCAAAATGACCACTTGGTTCTAAGTCTTATGTATAATCAGTTTTCAGAGATCTGGAAAAATACCAGCCCTTTGGAGTATTTATATTGAACAAACCCCAAGCGTGATTCTGAAAAATACTGATTTGATGACATTTCTCATTGACTATTTTTTGCCAAGGAAATGAGTTCATTATGTGCTGCTAATCTTGCAGAGCTGGACAGACAAACTGACTGTGTAATTTGCCTACAGTTTTCTTTCCCTTTCACACTTCTTCTGTTACATCCTTCTGAGTTCAACTAGTTGGCCACATGGATGTTTCTTATAAGATCACACACTGAAAGAGTGTGGCCAGTATCCGACAGACACACTACCTAGACTTGTTTTGCAATGCCACATTCCAGCCATGGCTCTTTAGCCAACGACCTAGGAGTCTGTAATTTCACCAGTGAAAATGAAGTTGCTAAAACAAAAACAAAAACCTGGGGGAAAACATCAGGAGGGAAATGATAACTCTCAGAGGGACATACAGAAATATGCTTATAACATATTCTAAGAACCCTTTATTGGTCTTCTGGCTTCTGAAAAGCAACCAAATCTAGAAAACTTCTCTTTGGATTATGTCTATTCTCTTCCCCTGAGCTAATTTGAAAATTAAAAGGGGGCAAACAAGGTCTGCCTTTGAAGGGAGGTGGCTGTGAAGCTTTAATTTGGAGCAAACAAAGCATGTACTTCAGCTCTCCTCTGGCAGTTACAGGATATTACCACACTGCTGAATATTTAAAAGCAAGAGAGATTTCCAATCCCAAGGTCTGTCCCCCAATTGATAAGTCTATTTTTATTAAATGAACTTTAATTACTTAATAATTAGACCTTCCATAGGAGGAGATGTGGAACCTGATAGTCTGCCAAAGAGGCCAGAGGGCAAATCAGAAGAATGTGCCATTTTGAGATTAAAATTTAAAAGAAGGAATAGGCCCAATCTGAGGGTGTTGTGGGTGGAGGAGAGGCCTCCCAGGAGGAGGAGGAGAGTCCTGGCATAAACCTGGAATGCTTTATTTCCACTTTTGCTTAAAAAGCAAAGTAGCTTAGAATTAAATGAACAAGAGTGCATGTCTAAGCTATTCAAACTTTCTGACTATCTGGATCTGAATGAAAGATTTCTCCTAGTCTATGTGATGTGTGTGTGCATGGGTAGAAGAGTGCGGAGAGACTATTGTTCTCATTATTTTAATTCTCAGAGCCTAACACTTTTGACGTCCCTGCAGATTTAGCAGCTTTGCATTCATTGCCATGGTGATTTTCTACCTCATTTTTTTAGCATCACAAAGGAAAAGCCCAATGAAAAATGTTTGCTGCTTTGCTGTTAACATTTCTACTGCCCTGGTGACAGCCAACAGTTTGGTTGTGCCTAGCTTCCGAAAAAATCGGGATTGGCCAGAGCCTGAATGATGGCTGGAGCCATTGCCCTGCCTGTCCCAGCTGGGTGGGGGCTGGTCCTGAGACCACTGATAACTTTGTTTCCGGGGACAGTGATTTGAAGGAAGATGGGGAAATCTCATTCGAAATATCACTGTTTCACAATTTAAACTTACGGGCCTTAGATAAAATTTTCATGGATGCGCTAGACATCGCTCCCCCTGCCCCCTCACAATCTTTTCAAACGAAAGGCTGTATGGGTTGACTTTGTATGCTTATTAGGCTCAGCTCTTTTTCACTTTCCCTGAATAAATCCTTGTTTTCTTCCTCTCTTTACGCTCTTCTTCCTAGATTTCCCAGCGTATAAGAGCCTGGGATATTTGCCTAAACTAATTATCTGACCAATCATACATACTTTCTCATTAGACATATATTTGATGGACGCTTATATGCCATGCACTGTGCTAAGTGCTCAGAGTACAGAATAAAATAGATCCAGCTCTGCTTTTGTGGAATTTACAGATTAGCTGGGAAGATGGCTATTAAATTAACTCCACAGTTAATAAGTTATAATTGAAGTAAATGTTGCAAAGGGGACATACAGGAATAATTGGTTCTATCTCGATTTGGGGGAGGGCCCCTCTGAGGAAGTGAGAATTCTGATACTGTGTTGGTACTATGAAATCCCAGGTAATTAAGCGCTTGATAGTATAGTTAGTAAATGTTCTAGAAAAGAATTGTAGTTATGGCTGTTTATCAGGCCTTGAGTAACATTTAACAAAGTAACCTATATAAACAGACACTTAATGAATGCTTTTAGTGTTAAAATTAGTGTTAGAGAATTAGGAAGTATCCTTTACAAAAATCGAAATAAACAGGGTGAGACCCATTTCTCCTCGGTACTCTCATAATGGCTATATATCTCTTGCTAACAACATTTAATGCTTATTATACAACTGTAATTAGGATAGTTAACATCAGTAAAATTTCTGATGCTGAAGCCCAGGCACTTTTACTATTAGTAGCTTATAAAATTTAAGTTATAAGTGTCTACGTTTATCATTTCTAGGACAGGGGATAAAATGGAGTTCCCATATATGCGTGCCTGATTTTTCCATATGTAAAACAACGTGTTCTTTCCTTATTATGGTTCCTGAACTGACCCTGCACTAATAGGTGCTGGTCTTTGTTAATGTACAGAGGTGCGAGTAATGTGTAAACCTGTCAGTTAGCTGGGATGAGACACTTCCAACAAGTCCGGCTGTCTTAGAATCCTGGGCCAGGCTAGGTGTGAAGGTAGGAACCTTGAGTACAATTCATTCTGGGAAACAGACTTTCCCCAAGGCTAATAATGAAAGGCCTCCATGGAAACAACCAAGCATAGGTTTGTATGCTATTTTTAATTGCACAATACTTCAGGCTGAAGTTTGTCTGTAAAAATTCAATCTGGGGCAGAATATACTTACTAAACAGAGTTATCCAGTGTTGTGCTGATACTTGGGGGTTGAAGAGTCAGAAAGTACTGTTATATTAAAAAAAAAAAAAAACTCCTTTGGGGACATTTTCACTTAGATTGGGGAAATAGGGTATTTTAAGAAGTATCGTTCAGGACAAAACCTTTTTTTAAACCATCATACATAATGTAAACATTTGAATGAGTTTCATTCCCTTTCCAGTTCCATCTATAAAGTGGAGACAATAATACTTAAAGAGCTGTTGTTAGGATTAAAGGAGTTAAATAAATAAAGGAGCTTAGAATAGTGTCAGTGATAAAACTCAAGTCTCCTGTGTCATTGGTCTGGATCCAGCAGCTCTCCAAGGAATCACATTGCATGGGGGTTGAATTGACGGTTCTTGTCATATGTAAAACCCTGAGACCAACCTTGAGGGTTGATTTAGGGTTTTCTGTTTGTTCTTTGGGTTTTTCATTTCATTTTGTTTTGGTACCATTTCTCTGTTTACCAAATGATATCAAATGGAGGCAAGGAGCAACAATTAAAAAAACAAACAAACAAAACACCCCCTTATCTGTTCTTGTCCGAAACTGGGACATTCCCAAGGAGAAGAGAAAGGTTCCACTTGGTTCCTAAAATCACCAAAAGCCCCATCCTAGAATTCAGCCCAGTTGGTTGATGCCAAGGGAAAGAGACATCTTTTTAATGGATAGAGATGATCAGTCACTATTTATGGTTTTATGGTGGCCTTGAACGTCTCTATTCTGTAAAAAAAAAAAAAAGGCCAAGGTCTGGCTAAATGATGAAGCAGAGAAGTGCCCCCCAGGTAATCTGGCACCCAGGTGTGTTATTCACCATCCTAAACTGCCACAGAGTATGTTAGAAAGTGATACACCAACACTCAAATGCAGTTATCAAAATTTTCATGCTTGTAATAGTCTACTTAGACATGGAACCTCAGTAAATATTTGTGTTTTTTTTTCTTTCAGTAGATAATTGATATATTCTGTGGACTGAAAAAACACATATACAAACATATAAACACTTGTCAGCCTTTTATTTATACAGTCAACTATGTCATTCTATCTGAAAGTTATAAGTTCCGTAAAAATTCAAAAGATTAAGAGATGATTTCTCGTAAGTAAGACTAAGGAAAAGAGGATTTTTTTGACAGTACTTAAAGAATGATGACAGATTTGATAGGTAGGTAGATGTTAGGGGAGAAGGTATACTTCTTAAGAGGAAGTTTCATGAGAAATACAATCAAGGGGGAGCCAGGTATAGACCTGTTCAATAAATCCAAGAATTCTTTCGTAGGAGTTGTGGAAGATGAGCCTGGAAGGAACACTGTATAAGATTCTTGGGTACCAGGATTTAGGGTATGAGACAGTATTAGAAAATGGAATGTTAGAGTTTCTTGAGTGAAAAAAAACAAAAAACTTTGGTGATTTAGAAACGCTTCTCTCTTGACTATGTTTAGAATAGATTTAGGTAAGAAAAGAGTAGTGATAGGAATACCATTCGTGTTATGATTACAGTCTATCAAATGTGATCTAATGAGTTGAACCAGGCTTTTTCCATGAACAGGCTCTTGATGAGCAGGTAGCTAGTTTTCATGAAGATCTAGTTAAAATTATACCTGTATCTTTGTATTGCCTTAGAGTATTAAATGACTCTTATGAAAATACTGTATTTTGTTATTATGAGTTACAGTGAGTTTAATGTTCATAAGTAGGTGCTCATACTCTGCCTTGAAAATATAGTACTAAGTTGATAGCCTATAACTTCTTCTTTTAATACTGTTGCTGGTTTGTTGCACGACCATGAGATGAGAGTGCTCAAAGACAGCACAATACTGGAAGCATTAATTCAAGCCATATAGAACCTTGTAAACCTAGAATTTCTTTTTGATGCTTGGGGTTTCCTTTGTAGAGACACAAAGAAAAAGCTACAAATCATGTTTATAATTTCTCACTATATCAAATAATCAACTATTTGAAGTTTTCAAACATTGCATCATTAAATTTTAAGTAAGAGGTAATTCCAACCCTCTGTTTATTAAGATCTAAAATAACCATAGTGAATAAGTATGTGGAACAATAGCCAATTCCATTAAGCCCAATTATATTAATATATAATCTCATGCCTCATCTATGATTCTTCCAGCTAGATGAAGTTTATATAAAGGAACCAACTGTTGAGTATCAATTTGAATTACTCTTTCATTTTATGTTTTATTCTATGCTCTAGAACTCTTTTTTTTTTTTTTTTTTTTTGTGGTATGCGGGCCTCCCTCTGTTGTGGCCTCTCCCGTTGCGGAGCACAGGCTCCGGACGCGCAGGCTCAGCGGCCATGGCTCACGGGCCCAGTCGCTCCGCGGCATGTGGGATCTTCCCAGACCGGGGCGCGAACCCGGTTCCCCTGCATCGGCAGGCGGACGCGCAACCACTGCGCCACCAGGGAAGCCCGCTCTAGAACTCTTTAGGTGAATTTTGTAAATACCACAGACATTCAGATGTAAAATACAGATTTAGAATTTTATCCAGTGTATGTAACTTGTACAGGACCATACATCTGAATATATAGAAGTATCCAGATATTTTATCAACTTATCAAAAATATTTTATTCTTACCTCCTTTGTGTAAAATGTATAACTTGTATGTGTGAGTAAATTACTCCCAACAGTGTTTCCTTAACTATAAAATAAAATGCTAGGGATGTGAAGACCAAGAAAAAAACTATTAAGGAAACAAGTCAGAAACGTATTTGAAAAATATCTTGACGTATGTAACCGTCACAACATCTGGACACTACTCATTGCAGATTTGCCTTGTGTAGTATATATAAACCATTCGCTGTTCAAATATATGCTTTAAATCCATACCAAAGCCAATCAGTAGTAGATTAATGTGGCTTCTTTTGAATACACTCAAGATTATACACTACAAACAGCCTGGAAATTGGACTTTGAACAATGCGCTAGGGCACAAGTTAATGGATTCCTTTTGGTCTTCGTTCAGTGGTGGATCCAGCATAGTTATAGATTAGTTCCAGTTAACTAAATGAGAAGAATAAAATTAGGCATGTGGTTTGCTCCCACTGTAGACACATCTGTACTGTTGAGACAGATAGCTCCATGGATCTAGATTCCAGATGAGTAATTTTAATACCTAAGTGTAGGATATCCAGATGAGTAATTTTAATACCTAAGTGTAGGATCTATTTCTATTGATAAATTAACATATGCATCAAAATTCATATTTCTCTATGGTCTAGAATTAATTGTCCTTGCTAAACCATGATGCCACATCTCCAGGTCTGTAGGTCTGTTTATGAGTGTGGCGGTAGTGAGTGGTAGACCATCTTTGGCAACTTAAATCTATTCCGTATGTGATACTGATATAATTTCCTTTTTCATAGATTCAGTTACCCTGTGGCTCAAAAGACTAATCCCTGAAAAGGACATGAAATGCTACCTTAGCCTAGGGTATGAGACTTCTCTACAGCATTTCTGATTGTCTCTCATATTAAATTATGATGTTTTAACCTAGGTCATTTTGCCTTTGCCCTTTTCACTCCAGCAAAATTTTTATCAGATTACAGGGAAAGTTAGGTTTGTGAGAATTAATGGACCCCAAATAAACCTAACAGTAGTTAAAACTGAACACATTAGAATTTGTTATTGACTAAATATTGGTAGAAAGTTTCTTGACAAAATTTAAACTGAGACCTAGGAAACTTTGACCTACTTATAATAGATCTATAAAATAAAAATCACAGTAATGCAAATATGATCAGAAAAACTTTACATGAAACCCCAACTGATGAATGAATCAAATCTTATTGTGAAATGCACATACAGGGAAACCAATTCCAGTAAAATTAAAATATTGGAATATAACTGTGATGAATAGAACACAAATCAAGAAATTAAAATTATTTAATTGGATTAACTCTAGAAAGTAAAATTGCCAATGATCCATCAGTGGTGACATAATTCATTCAAATATGTTTGTTATCACAAAAAATGTTTTCACAGTCAAAGAACTAGGGTCACAAATATCCATCTGTTCATAAAAGGGGGTTCAAGAGGGCAGGCTCCAAATATCTTCTACCCTTCTCATATACAGCATCATGATGGAGGAGGCTTCTCTCTCACCATCCTTCATGCTCAGTGATAGCCAGTTTAATTTTTTGTCTTTTCATTTTCCCCTGCCTTTGCTTAATCATCCATATGGATGCATCTTTTTTACATGTTATTTCAAATGAACATCATAGTAGTTGTATTTGTTGAATTCACTACTATCCCATTTTATAGCCCAAAGAAATGAAACAAGTTACCAAAGGACTCACACAGAGTAGGTGGCCCAGCCAGACTAGAAACACAAACTAGTCTAATTCCAACTTAAGCATTTTTTCATTTCACCACAGCTATAACTGGCAAATACTGATGATCATTTACCTTAAGGAGTCAGCCCATGAAAGAGTGTTCTTTTTTACTATAATTGGTGGTTAATACGACTCATCTTTCTTGAAACTGCGCTAGGTTATGTCATATGGCCAGTCCTTCATAAATCCCCATAACTTCTTAGTCCTTTGTCCAAAGTTGGCTAACAGTAAGAGCATAGGATGAGAATTTGGAAGAACCAGGTTCCCTTGGCAGGATTACATTGTAGTAACTGTGTGAATGTATGTGGAATTTCACTTCTCTGAACCTCAGTTCCCTCATGTATAAAATTAGGATGATCTTGCCCGCTCTGTTTGTTTTATAAGGCTGTTTTATTACCCAATAAAAACAAAACAGTTAGCTTCTAGAGGTTAATAGCAACATCTTTATCATTTTTTAGTCACGGAAACTACTGTTGGGCCAGACGTAATGTGGTAAAATGTGAAGAGCAAACGAGATGTATTTTGAGAAGATGCTTTGTAGAATACAATTTTCTAAAAAGAATACAGGTGTGAGTTTTTATTTGGTGACTATTGTGCCTCCTCTGAAAGATTTACCCTTTGTTCTTTGTGTTTCTCCTAGGACCACTGAGGTTCCTCTCCCAGACAGAATCTGTCACTGCCTTCATGGGCGACACAGTGCTACTCAAGTGTGAAGTCATTGGGGAGCCAATGCCAACAGTACACTGGCAGAAAAACCAACAAGACCTGACTCCCATCCCGGGCGACTCCCGCGTGGTGGTCTTGCCCTCTGGAGCCTTGCAAATCAGTAGACTTCAACTGGGAGACATTGGAATCTATCGATGCTTAGCCCGGAATCCAGCCAGCTCAAGAACAGGAAATGAAGCAGAAGTCAGAATCTTATCAGGTATTGCTGATAAGATTAGTGTTCTTTATTCTCTTCAGAATTATATTTTCTAGAGTTGTTTGAGCAATTTTTCCTTTAACACATATTTAGTAGTTGTTTTTAAGTTCTGTATTGTGTATTGGGTTTAGTTTTATATTTTTTTCTTCTTTTCTAAGTGAACCGTTAGATGAGGGTATGCCAAAAGCTTTTCTTATCTTTCCATGGTTTGTAGTTGAACTTTCTGGTACAACAGAAACAGGTATTTTTCTTATATTTGGCTTCATTCACTCACTCATTCCATTAATAGTTAATGAGTGCTTTTTTCTGCAAAGCCCAATGCTAAACATTTTAATGTTATTTCATTTTCCTCTGGTAATAGTCTAAGAGGTAGTTATTGTTATCCCCTTTTTCAGAGGATGAAGGTGAGGCTTAGCAAGGTTAAGAGTCTTCCCCAGATTAATATGAAAATTCATTTGCTTATCCATTCATACACTCATTTCTGAGAAGCATTGTGCTAAGTACTAGGGATACAGCAATGACTAAGACTGACACAGAGCCTGGCTTATATAGAATTCTGGGTGAACATGGACATACAAGTAATTACAATAAAGTGTGATTGATATTACGATAAGGAAAATGTTTCTCTCCATCTGTTATCTCCCCTTCTCTTCCCTGGAAAATCTCTAAGACTCTGGCCTCATTTTTCTCTCCTAAATAATCAGAGGTTAGAATGGATATTGTCTAAGATCTCTTCCAATAACTGCTACTATCTTATATCTATGTAATATCTATCAATACTTTCTCATTTAATTTTACTTGTAGGGTTTATTTAGACTCATTTGTGAGAATCACAAAGAAGGCAACACTTGAGTAATTGTAACAGACTCGCTGTCAAAGCACTGGCGTTGGCTCTTGTCTCCACATTCTGTATGTAGTGATCACTAGTCCTTCCGCTAGGTAGAGGGTAACATCCCCAAGTCATTCCAAATGCAGACTGGCAATGTGATTGAAAGTTTCCAGAGACCTTAATTAGGACATCTCTAAAACCACTTGTAACCCTTTTGTGGATTCTCTCCTCTGTTAGTCACAGGGATACTGACTTAAATGTGTCAATAACCATCAGTGACACTGATGGTTATCAGTGACACGTCAGCTGCCTTCCATCCTCTAGGCAGTGACAGATGCAAATGCAGCATTTATTCCCAACACGTACATGCATTTATTTACGCATCCATTAGATACACAAAAATTTTAAATATTTATATTCACACACCCTTAATAATGCATCTGAGGCAATCAGAGGCGAAGCCCAGGTAAGCCACATAGAAAATTGGCAAGAATATGTTTGACTATCTTAATATGACCGAAAAGTCTGTTTTCCAGTGGTATTAAGGGATAAAGTTGGACTAATTAAATATTAAATATGAAATGGAAACATTTGAAAGACACAGACATAATCATCAAATCACCATTTACATTCGTTTCTTCACCTTGCAAAACACATTTGCATTGTAATCCATGGAGATTTATTTAAAGCCATATTTCATATTGTTAATTTGGCTAAAATCAAGAATATGTTGTTGTACTTTGGAGGTGTGTGGGTATTACTTACCTGAATGAAAACTCATATTTTTTTTTGAAATCACTACATCTAATGAGAATTTTTCTCCAAGTTCTATGAGTTCAAATATAAACTTCACAAAGAAGTTATGAGCTAAGGTAATAAACACACACACGTTATTAGCATACTTGATTAATCCTGTGTTGTATATTGTTGACCACATAAAGGACCTGCTGGAAGACCACGTTTGTCCCATTTATCCCAGAGTTTGCCAACTGGTTTAGAGGTCAAATTCACAAATCCACAACAAGTACAAAATTGAGTGAGAGAATGAGTAAATGAATGAATAAATGCTCAATCCCAGCTTCTTTTAGTTGCCATTTAGCGTTTCCTCATTTTTAAAATCGTGTTAATCCTTTCTGAATCAATTTCCACTTTCTATAAGTACCAGTTTGAGGAAGTCATAATTGCACAGGTATATTGCCCTTTCCCTATTGTAACATGTATTTAATAGGGTAAGATAGACACAGTTAAAATAGAAATCCATCATATTATTAACATGACTTAGAAGCATTAAAGTGGTACGTATATGGTTACCACTCTTTAAAAAAAATACATTCTTCCATGGCCATTTAAATATCATGTTGACTGATGAACTTACCTATTTTCCCTTTAGTTTGAAACATAAATGCCAATTTGAAGTTCTGCAACTTTGTTCAACACTTGTTTTTACCACAGTTCATAAAGAGTATTTTCATTTGTGTGCATATGTGTGGAGAGTTATCCATTTCTAAATAATATGTAATTTGATGCCCTTATTCAAGTTTATGTAGAATACATTTCAGGTTGCCACTTTTATGTATCAGGTGTCTAATATCACCAAGTAACAGAGATTTATTAAATTCAGATTTTAAGAATCAAATAGTTGTTTTGAAATGCTGTCTTCCAGCAAGCAGTTGCAGTTTATTCACTACATAAATACTTTACTCAACAAGCTTTTGAGTGAATCTTATGTACCTGTCATCACACAGGTTACTAGGAATACAAAGTTGAAAGATAATGCCCCCGCAAACGGTTGTCTAGTGGGTGAAATAGATAAAGCAAGTAGACCGTTCTTTGAAAGAAGAAATACAGAGTGCCATCCCCTTACATAAGAGAGAAAAGCAATGTGCCAGTCTCGAAGAACAAGTAGTAGCTAGGCCAAGAGAAGACTACACCAGGAGGAAAGAACCACATCAGCAAAACACAGAGAAAATAGAGATAAAAGCTTTTCAGAGGAACTGCATGCATTCAGAGGAACTGCACGCATTCAGAGGAAATGCACGCATTCTGTTTAACTGAGTCATAGGGCATAGGAAGTGTTGAAGGAGGAGAAATTGGAAGTAAGGACGATAAACTGAAGGAAGAAAGATACGGTGGAATGTACAGCATTAATTCTGGAGAGAAATGATCAAAAGCTGCTACTAAAGTGGTATCAGAAAGGATTCAGAGGGCTTCCCTGGTGGCGCAGTGGTTGCGCGTCCGCCTGCTGATGCAGGGGAACCGGGTTCGCGCCCCGGTATGGGAGGATCCCACATGCCGCGGAACGGCTGGGCCCGTGAGCCATGGCCGCTGAGCCTGCGCGTCCGGAGCCTGTGCTCCGCAACGGGAGAGGCCACAACAGAGGAAGGCCCGCATACCACAAAAAAAAAAAAAAAAAAAAGAAAGGATTCAGAAATGAAGATGGGTGGGGAGATATTAAGGACAAGTCTTGGAGACATATCAGATGTGCCTCAAGAGGGAGGGGATGGAGTCCACACTCAGATGAAGCTAGCCGCACTTTTCCTGAGATTAGGAGCAGGGTAGTGGTGTTATTGTGCTCAAATTAAATTACAAATTTTTTAAAGAGATTTTTCTCATAACATTGTATATTTTCAAGAGTAAATGAATAATTATTTGTTTCATTAAAAGGTAGAAAAATTGGTAACTAATTTGTTGATTAATGTTTGAAGACAAAATTATGGGGAATTATATATTTTTAACAGAGTAAGTTACTATTAAATTATTGTAAAGGATTTTTTTTTTGAAATATTGATAACAAAACAGAGTTGAGATGGTTTAAAATGTCTCTTTGTCTGTGATGGAGAATGCAGCAGGGATTGAAACAGCCATAGTGATCGTTAGGTCCACTTCATTCAGATCTCATCATGTCTGAGTGCCAAACAGTAGATTGAATTGATGAATTATAAATCTGCTTTGGGCACTAGGTTGACTAAAATAACTGGCCCATACACTGGAGCTCTGATTTCAGTTTTCTTAATGGCCTAATTGAATTGATCAATTGGTAATTCAATCTGTTGTTCATTCATTTAACTAAAATTAGATGATTCTGGATCCTGGATAGACGAGAACTAAATATCTGTGTAATTAGAGACATTGGCTTTTAATGGAATAAGTTGGACTAAAATATACTTTGAATGATTTTTCTCTATAATATTTATTTTTTATTGGAATAAATTTTAATAGAAACCATCCCAAAAGGCATATTATTTAAAAGGAAAACTGTGTTTTTTGGTTTTAAAAGAGTTTCAGAATATGTTCATCTCTAAGAATTTATTATTAACCAATGGATGCATTAAACTTTTTAGTTTGACGAAATATTACTTATGTTTCAAAGCTAATTACACTTTCCTACCATTTATTTGTATAATTTCTACAGAATAATACTCTGTAGAGGAAAACAAAGAAGTATTCTTTGTTTTGAAATTTACCATCGAGCCAGACAGTTAATTCATAGCCATATGACTAATATAAGGCAGGGAATGGTAAATTTAGGTAAATATGTCTAGTTCCAAATCAACACAGACAAGGGATACATCAATTCTAGGTAGAAAATTTGCAAAGTCTTTAGAGAGATTACTTTTGTAGGTCATCAGGAGATAACCATTTGTAGAATGATAATAGCAGGTGATCAATCTGGAGTTAGAAGCTGAACCTGCCTTATGGAGAACCTTGAGTCCCATGTCTAGGAATTTAGACTTGATTCTATTCACTTTATTCATGATCGGGGATCCTTAAAGGTTTTTGAACAATGGATTCAATGGCATAAAACACACTCAGAAAAACAGAAACGGGGAAGTGAAGAGCAAATCACATCAATGTATTACCTGATAGTTTTGTATTGTACTTAATTTGTATTGTTTTTCCCTGCTTTGAAGGATTTTCCCATGGTTTGCTTTCCTTCTTTAGGCTAGTTTTGACTAAAACTATTTCCTATGCCATGCTATAAACAGGACACACTTGGTCTTTCATAGACCCAAGTTGGATAAAATGATTTCTTCTGCTTCTCTCTTATCTGTACTTAGAAAAGAATAAGTAACAGACCATATTACCTTTAAACCATGTGAAGTTTGTGTTTCCTAATAAATATTATATCAGATGTAATCCAGATGGCATGAAGGGGTTAGCATGTGGACTATCATCTATCATTTCCATGGATTTGCTTCATATTGATTAATTAATATTTAAAATTCCCAGTTTGAACTATTATTATGATAAAAGTGTGAAAAGCACGGAGTCTGATACAAAAGTACGGACTGACTATCATCTATCATTTCCATGGATTTCATATTGATCAATTAATTAATATTTAAAATTCCCAGTTTGAACTATTATTATGATAAAAGTGTGAAAAGCACGGAGTCTGATACAAAAGTACAAATCTCAATTTCACCACTTGCAAGTTGTGCAATTAGAGCAAATTACTTAATCTAAGTCTTAATCTATTAACCTTGCAAAATGTAGAGAGTAATTTCATACAATTTCATAGGGTGGTTATGAGGCTGCAATTTTTTGGGCCACGTATAATGCCTAGAATTGCTAAGTCCTTAGGAACTATCATAATTACTTTGGCATCTTAGAAATTCCACTTTTAAAGATTTTGATTCTCATATCAAGATTATTTTTCTTTTATTAAGTTACCTGACTTTGATTCTGGATATCAAAGTATTCATTTACCTAGTGGTAGTTAATTACATGTTTTGTGCTATTTATCCATAGTACTCTTTATTTTCTTCATTTCCTTTTCACATCTGTTAGAAGTCAGAGTATCCTGCAACTATTTCCTCTCTAGTAACTCAATTGATACATGATTTTCACCCTTACCTCTCTGTCAACATCATTTCTTTGGCTATATGAAATATCGCAACAGACACTGGCTTAGAAATAAGAGTTAGCCAATAAATAAGACTTCTTAATATCTTATCTGTGTTAGTCATTGCCAATTCTTTTAATCCTCTAAAATCCTTAGTTTCCTTAGCTGTTTAGAAGTTGGACTAGATCACCCTTTCCAAATCTCATTACCAAGGATCTCTTTTATTATTTTATCCACATTCATCCACAACTCTGTCTTTATAATTGTAATGTTTAAGAGTAGAAGTTTGCTAGACAAATTCTAATTTTTCAAAACCATGAGGCCATGCTTAAATACAATTAAAGGTCAAAAATCAATCTCATAAAATAGACTTTTACATTTATATTTTTAAAAAAAATTTTAAGTCAGTTTATATTGTCATAGAAAGCAGACCAAAAGAAGATTTGATACTTTTTATTGTATAAACTGACTGCCCAGGCAGTGAACTGACCAAGTTCCATGTCATGAATTGCCCCCCTCCCCTCATATGATAACTTTATCCAGCCTTTTTGGGGAGCCTGAGCTGGGCAGAGCACAGAAACCAATGGACAAGCATGTTATATGAATTAGTTATTGTAAGTTAGGTCTTTTAGCCAATGCAAGATAACTGAGATAACCAGTGTTTCACACAGAGTTGAAGAAATCCCATTTAAATGCAACAAAGTCTCATATGTTAGCAAATCTAAGCTGACTTACTGGATATGTAAGACAACACGTAGACAGCGTCTGTTTGCTTTTTGAATTTGCTAAGAATAAATCTTCATCTCCCAATGCTATTTTGGGGGTGATCAACAAGGTCCAGAATTCCAAGTTGAAAGTACTTGGAATACTGGGAGATCTATGACATTTTTCTTGCCAAGTCTATCATTCTAATGTCACCAGTGATCTCTCCTTCACCAAATCCACTAGTTTATCTACGTTCTTCCTTGACCTTCAGTGAGCTTAGATATTGATTATACCATCTAATCTTAAATTTCATTCCCTAAATGAAATTTGCTATTTCACATAAGGTTAAAAGCAAAAACAATATGCTTGAGATTGCCCTCCACAAGGAGGAATAAACATTTCTTGAAAAGGAGAGAGCTTGTCTTTTCCTGAGTCTGCTGGGCTGACATATGGTCAGTTCTGCATTTACTAGGAATATGACATTAAGCAGCCCTGGGTGGGTGACTGAAGGGTCAGGTAGTCTTCCCTATTTCATAGACAAACAAGAGGGTTTCTCCAGGGGTGTGTGGAAGCAAAACCCATAACCTATGAGTGCAAAAGTCACAAAAATTAATGAAAGAACTGGTAGGACTTTCTTCTTTGGTTCTATTGGACATCAGTTTATTCCTCGAGCATTAAAGAAGACACATTTAATCAAGAGTTATGGGCACAACTTCGTTTATTCAACATTGGCCAAATAGGAAATATTTTGAATACTTTTGGTTCTTTATCAAAAATAAGAGAATAACAAATCCATTACTTTTCTGGAAAGTTATAAGTGCTGCTTTATGCATTTATATAAATTATGAAGATTTCTAGGTTCCCTAAACTAACTTTGACACAGCATAATGGCAACATTTGTTTTCTGGGATTGTACTGTCAGCTGTAAAATTAAAAAAAAAAAATCATTCTGTAAAAGAAAAATCACTTCCTTCAGATCTGCTGTAAAATGAAACTGATAGACTCAAAATTTGCCTGTGAGACAGAAGGGATATAACCACATGCCAATGATAGGAATAGACACTCCCTTTCTCCTTCCAAACTCTAACTACAAATAGCAGTATGTGTGTGTACATGGAGAAGGAAAGAGGAAATATGAACAGATGTAGGAGTATTTACAGACAGGGAATGCCATTTTTAGCACTGAATTTGTGTAAACAAGGAAGGAAAGTAATAGAATCCTAGAGCTTCTGAGAAATGGCTCCCTTCTTCCTCTCTGTTCAAAGCTCCTTGGCTTTCGGCCAGATGGAGATTTTGTTTTTTATTAAATAAATTTAGATTCCTGTGATCCGTGTGGATTAGGCTGGTTTTTAATGAAAGACACTCTAAAAGAGTTAGGAGGAGTTTCCTGGAATTTTTGGCTCAGAGCACGTATTAGGGTACCTACTTTAGTTTGAAAACACATGGTACCTGCTGAATTTCCTAAAACAGAACTTGATGGGGGATGGCTAAGCAGCCAGCAGGTGGACAGTAGGTTAGCTTGAAACTGAGGATACAGACAGAGGCTCTGTGAAGTTAAATTAATTTGTAACTCTTACGCCTGGGAAGAAATCAAAGAGAATATCCCATTGTAGCCCGCAGTGCCCTTTTATTTCCAATTGGAAAAGTGTTTGATATTCCACTGAGGCAGGAATTTAATAAAGAAAACAACAGTATACAATGAGGGAAAAAGGTTTTGCATTCAGAAAGCATAAAAATTAAAAGCAAATACTAGTTATTTTGAGGAGGACAGTCATTCAGTTGTAAAAACCAGGATTTTGTTTTCTTGCTGACACAGGTGCCAATGGTCCATCATTAAATTTCTCTATGCCTCAGTTATTCTTTGGATTCTGCCATGTTAAGTTTAGTGTTGATGTCCCTAAACAATAGTTTAGGAAAATGGCCCCATTAAAAAAAAAAAAAAAGTCATTGCAGGGTAAGTATGCCTTCCAGTTTTTACAAGATAGTCCTAGAATAATTATAAAGAGAGTTACCTTTCATTCTGAAACATATCCCAAGTTGCATAATTTATATATTCAACCTGGTCATGGATCATGAAGGAAGACAAAATTATGTGGCCCCGAGGCATTTGGGAAAACCTGTGAGTGCAGAGTCAAATCTAGCTTCGAGCTGGCCTCACAGATTCAATAAATTTGGCCAGTGTAAGGTCTAAAGATACCTTTTTTTTTGGGGGGGTGGGGGGTGGGGAGGTGGGGTGAGGAAATGTCTTTAAATGGAAAATATTCTCTCCACTTTCACTAGTGCACTTTCTCCATGCCTCTTTAGTGCATGGGCCCTGAGGATAGTTGAGTTCTTACTTCTGAATTCTGAAGTGTAGGTTCAATGTGTCAGTTTATTGATCCAGGATGCTTTTTAACTTGCAATGGTCTATTGCTGAAAGAGAGTGATGGGAAATATTTAAGTTTTGCACTGCTTTCCTAACTGCAAAATAATAATGATGATTGGTGAGGAGGAGGAGGAAAAGGAGGAGAAAAGGTATATTTAATTTATCAATTTCTACTTCTCCTTGAACGATGCAAAATTATCCCCATGTTGAAAGGAAATGGGCTTCTTGAATGCCTCAGACAACTGCTTAATTTGTTGAGACTGTGGCTATATCAGTTCTTCAAAGTATGGTCCATGAACTCCTGGCATTTCTCCAGATAATTTCAGGGGATCTGTGAGGTCAAACCTATTTCAACAATAATCCTAATGTGTTTGGGGGATATTTTTTCACTATGGTGACCTAAGAATGTCTTTGATGAAGCAGTAACAATTATTAATTTTATTAAATATTGATTCTTAAATACATGTCTTTCTAATATTCTGCATGTCAAAATGGGAAATATACATCAAGAATATCAAAGTACAGTGTTTTCTGAGGGGTAAATGCTTCCGTGATCATTTGAGTTTCAAGACGAATTAGCTGCTTTTTTTTGGGGGGGGACATCATTTTTACTTGAAAGGACAATCAGCAGGAAAACTGTAGCTGTTCAGACTTGAGTACTAGTTAGACATTTTCTCAAAAATGAACGAAGTGAGTCAGTCAGTGCAAGGAAAATAGTATTTGCTCCCAAGGATGAAGTTCATGCTTTTAAGACAAAATTAGAAATTTGGAAATCTTGTATCTGCCACTGGGATCTTGACAGCTTTGCAATATTAAAAGGCCTTTCTGATGGGATTGGTAGTGATAGTAACAAATGAGATTTTGTGATACTGTATAATGAAATGTGTCAACATTTGGAAGATATGTCCCATTCAGTGCACCATTCCAAATGACCATTGATTGATGTGACTAAATCAAGCGTGGGCAAAAAATATTTTCAAAATGCAAGATAGACCAATGGTTTTTTTTTTTTTTCTTTTTGCGGTACGCGGGCCTCTCACTGTTGTGGCCTCTCCCGTTGCGGAGCACAGGCTCCGGACGCGCAGGCTCAGCGGGCACGGACTCTCAACCATTGCGCCACCAGGGAAGCCCCAATGGATTTTTTTTTAATTATTTTTTTAAGGGAATTCCTTTATTTTTATTAATTAATTAATTAATTACTTTTGGCTGTGTTGGGTCTTCGTTTCTGTGCAACGGCTTTCTCTAGTTGTGGCAAGCGGGGGCCGTTCTTCATCGCGGTGCGCCGGCCTCTCACTATCGCGGCCTCTCTTGTTGCGGAGCACAGGCAGGCTCCAGACGAGCAGGCTCAGTAGTTGTGGCTCACGGGCCTAGTCGCTCCGCGGCATGTGGGATCTTCCCAGACCAGGGCCCGAACCCGTTTCCCCTGCATTGGCAGGCAGACTCTCAACCACTGCGCCACCATGGAAGCCCCAGACCAATGGATTTTTATATAATATAACACAAAATGTTTATTGATATGGTGTCAGGTTTCACATTACAACTAACTTTCAGGAAACTACTTATTGAGTTTTGGTGCAGTCTTGATAAAAATCTACAATTCTCTGAAAAGGCTATTAAAAATACACCTCCCTTTTCCAACTACATATCTATTTGAGGTCAGATTATTTTCATGTAATTCATCCAAATCAGCATATCAGAACAAAGTGAATGCAGAAAGTGACACAATCTAGTTATTTTCCTTTAAGACACATTAAAAATGTACAGAAATAAAAGGTACTACTAATAATTTTATTTTGGAAAGTATAGTTATTTTTTTAAATACTATTTTTGGTGAGATGTGAATATTTAATAAAAATATTTTAGGGCTTCCCTGGTGGCGCAGTGGTTGCGTGTCCGCCTGCCGATGCAGGGGAACCGGGTTCGCACCCCGGTCTGGGAGGATCCCACAGGCCGCGGAGCGGCTGGGCCCGTGAGCCATGGCCGCTGGGCCTGCGCGTCCGGAGCCTGTGCTCCGCGACGGGAGAGGCCACAACAGAGGGAGGCCCGCATACCACAAAAATATTTTAATCTGTTTTGATTTTTAATATGGTAACTATTTATAGCTATAACCGACATAAACAAAAGCTTTTGGGTGCTTCAATAATTTGTAAGAATACAAATGGTTCCTGAGACCAAACAGGTTGAGATCCACAGTTTATTATTCATTTTCCTGATGATTGTAGATCAGTCCTCTCTAACTCAGATAATAGATTAAGCCAAAGTAGGCCAAATTTACTATTTAAAAAGTTAGGAAGGAAGGAGGAAAGGAGGAAAGGAGAAAAGGAGGAAGGAAAAAAGAAAGAAAAGCATGAGTAAAAGCAGCATGTTGCCGTAAGGTGTTGCTAGAATTTAATGCGATCTGTGTATGTCAAAGGTCTGCATCACTGTAATGACTGCTTTCTCTTTATTTATGTACCACCCTCTTCGTCTGTGAGGAGGATTAGCTGTACCTCTACTGGCATGACAGTGAGATCAGATCAGAGAATCAGACTAACATTTACCTCCCAACAGGAAAAAGCTAAACTGGGTTTTAGTCCAAGCAAATCATGACTGCTTATAATCCATTTAGAAAACATAGTTGTGACATTGTGTGCATTCACTTCCGTGAGCATCATATGAAAGAGGTCTGCTTTTGAAATTTTTAGTATAAAAATTTATATTAGAAGAAAAATCATTTTCTTCTGGTTTGATTTTAAAGCTATTGCCAAATACATTTTCTAGAATCCACCCTTGCATATCCCTCCCGTCTTTTAATTGTAAAACATATTACACATGCATAAAAGTGTATGCAGCATATGTCAGTTTGAAGAATAAAAATAAAATGATCATTTGTGTACCTATCACAAATTTATGAAATAGAACATTTCAGACTGGTATTATATGCCATTTCCTTGATGAAATCATGTTTATTATTTTACTGGATTTTTTTTTCATGTTCATATTAGCTGAGTAATCCATTTGGTTCTGAATAATCAGTGGCCATGTAGCAAGAACAAAAATTATTTTTATGAATAATTACTAATTCCATCATAGTTCAATTAAAGTCGATTTAGTCAACAAAAGTCATGACCTAGAATCTTAAATTCACTGCCCCCCGGGCTTTTTCATCTATATTATTATGGAGCCTGGAGGGAGAATTTTCATTTGCTCTTCAATTTTTGCCTTGTGTTTTAGCATTAGCTTTTATAATTTCTTTGTTTCTTGTATAATTTCCATCCACTTTGCAACACCAGAGTTTAAAATAACTCTTTACTCTAAAAAAAATATGTTCTTATGAAAAAAATTTAGAAAACACAGAAAAATCCAAAGATGGAAATAAAAACTACCCACAATTTTATCATACAAATGTAACCTTGGCAATAGTATCTCTGTCCTCTCCATTTTAAAACTTAAATACATTTTCTTGACGTTCTTCTAAAAAAAAAACACATTTTAATGGAGAAAAATAAGGGATACATCAAGATTAATCATCTTTCTTTAAATAACCAGAATCACCCTAATAGTGGGGGGGGGGGGAAACAAACAGAAACCAAAAATCAAACTAAAAATAACAAGAACCAAAAAGGTTACTTGGTATTTTAAATACTTTAAATAGCTGAGATGGATTTGTTTTGTTTTCATTCGTGTGTATATTTCAGTTATCTATTGCTGTATAACAAACCACTCCAAAACGTAGTGACTTAAATTTTTATCTCTTATAGTTCTGCAGTTTATCTCAGCTGTTCCTCTGCTGGTTTTACTTTGATTCACTCAGGCATATTTGACCGAGGTGGGAGTGTTAAGACGGCCTCGCTCACGTGTCTGTCAGTTGGTGTTGGTTTTGGCTGGGAAACTCAGTCATCCTCCATGTGCCTTCTCATCCTCCAGTTGGCTAGACCAACATGGTCGTTTCATAAAGACCCATGGCAGAAACTTGTATGGCCTCTTGAAGCCTTGTGTCCAGAACTCATCAGTATAATTCCCAACACAATCTGTTGGTCAAAGCAAGACATGGGGCCAGGCCAGATTTAAATCATAGGGAAGTGGACCCTCAACTCTGGACTGAAGGAGCTCAAACCATTTGTGATCATATTCAATCTGTCATAATGTTGTGAAACTTATGAACTATTTACTATGAAAGACCATTTCCATTAGCTTTTGGGGGGAACTTCCCTAATATTAGAATTTATTAGATTGGATAATTACAGAGAAATATCTTTGGAGTAATGGAACCAGATTTCTCTGCCAAAAGCTGACATTTCCATATGTATGATCAGGGTGACACATATGATCAGGTTCCAATGTCTATGGAGGAGCAAAGACAATAAACGTAACTGAAATGGACCAGGTTGAGATTGAAGTAATCTAGAATATATATGCTCTGTCTAAAAATAGCAGATGCTTCTTTCCTGGCACTGAGCCCAATGATGCCTGAACTATTAATATTTTAAGATAAAGACAAAATCCCATCATTTTTTGTATATCAATAAGCTGATTCTAAAATTTACATGGAAAGAAAAGAGAATCAGAATAGTGAATACAGTACTAAAGAAGGCAAATTTTCCTATAGCTAGAAGATAAAATTATATAGGTTTTATTTGATGTTTTCTATAATAATGTAGTATTATACAGTATATGTAGCTGAAACATTTGATGACTAGGCCTCCATTATAAAGATAGCTATTTATTAATGCACATTTTGTGAACCTGTCCATTTCAGGGATTTTATTTTATTTTTTTAAAATTTATTTTATTGAAGTATAGTTGATTTACACTGTGTTAATTTCTGCTACAGAGCAAAGTGATTCAGTTATACGTATATATACATTATTTTTCATATTTTTTCCATTATGGTTTATCACAGGATATTGAATATAGTTTTCTGTGCTATACAGCAGGACTTGTTGTTTATCCATTCTATATATAACAGTTTGCATCTGCTAATCCCAAACTCCCAATCCATCCCTCCCACTTGGCAACCAGAAATCTGTTCTCTATGTCTGTGAGTCTGTTTCTGTTTTCTAGATAAGTTCATATTTTAGATTCTACATATAAGTGATATCATATGATATTTGTCTTTATCTGTCTGACTTACTTCACTTAGTATGATAATCTCTAGGTCCATCCATGTTGCTGCAATGGCATTATTTCATTCTACTTTATGGCTGAGTAGTATTCTATTATATATATGTACCACATCTTTATCCATTCATCTGGCAATGGAAATTTAGGTTGTTTTCCATGCCTTGGCTATTGTGAATAGTGCTGTTGTAAACACAGGGGTGCATGTATCTTTTTGAATTATACTTTTGTCTGGATGTATGCCCAGGAGTGAGATTGCTGGATCATATGACAACTCTATTTTTAGTTTTTTGAGGAACCTCCTTATTGTTCTCCATAGTGGCTGCACCAATTTACATTCCCACCAACAATGCAGGAGGGTTCCCTTTTCTCCACATCAGGGATTTCATTTTTAAGCAACATTTTCCTTCAAAACATTTTCATTTGATTTGAAAAGTCACTTTCAGGAAGGATTATTAAACAAACTGGCAGCAATTTTGAAAAATTTTGAGACACTATCTACAATATTGGTTTAATAAAGATTAACACATTTTGAAAATTCTTTCAATGTTTTCATTGTGAAGAATATTTATTTTTGTTGTTGTTATCAAGGAGAAATAGATGTGACATCACAAAAGTGTGAATTTCTCTTTCTTCTCACAAAGAGTATTTTAGATGACAATTACTCTCCCAACTATTAACTGGAGAACTGGTATTCTTTTATTCATCTGTGATCAACCTGTGTGGACTTGGGTCCAACCAAGGAAGATTAACAGCAATGTTAAAACGTGTCCCAGGTCTCCTCCCACCTCTCTTCCTCTCTGATCACCCACGGCCCCCAGTAGGACCTAGTTAGATTTAATCTCCTTTGGCATTTCTTCAGCCACCCCAATCCTGGTTTTGAAGATTTCTTTGCCTCATTTTCTTTGCTGCAAGATTGCTTTGAGTTTGCAAAATGAAAGATTATATGCTAATTCCATTTAACTCATTAAGTTGAAAACAGCCTAAATTAAACCTTCATAACTTATTGTTATAAAAAACAAACTTTTTGTTATAAAAAAAAAACCTTTCATTTTGAAAACAACAGATTTTTAACACAATTCTAACATGTTTTTATAATCTTACTTCCCAAGCCACAGAAGCAATAAACAAAACAGAAGGAGGTGGAATAGATATTAGTGGCAGGCACACTGAAAATATCAAAAAGGTACTGATACTGTCTTGTTCTTTGATGACAATAAGTCAACAAGGCCTGTAGCCCACACGAGTGACTTGTAGTCTCAAGCTTTTTCCCTTTGCCTTATACCATGATGTCAACAACAGATAAGACTATTCTAATATCCTAATCCTAGAAACTAGGCATGGAAAAACTTCTAGGAGTCTATTTTATAAGTTTCATTGGCATCTTTCCATGTTTCTTTCCTTCCTCTTCATCACAGTGTCTTGTTAGGAAAAAAAAAAATGTTCCAGATACATCATTTTTCTTTGCAATATTTTTCATAAAAGATGTGACCCTGTGCTTTTTTCCACAGACCCAGGACTGCATAGGCAACTGTATTTTCTGCAAAGACCATCAAATGTAGTAGCCATTGAAGGAAAAGATGCTATCCTGGAGTGTTGTGTTTCTGGCTATCCTCCCCCAAGTTTTACCTGGCTACGAGGAGAGGAAGTCATCCAACTCAGGTATTATAAATTTATGACTTTTATGAAGTATATGTTATTATTTATCTTTCTCTAATTTGATGTAAGTACCTAGTAATACTACGGTTTTTGATAATGATTGAATATTCTTTCCACATTCCTTGGCATTAGACAGTATATAAGACACATACCCACTGGGATAAAGGAATGGGGAACGGAGTCAAAATCCATGAGATCAATTCTGAAAGGAAATTTAGAAAGTCATTGTTGCTCCTGAGGTGATCCTAACCACATAGACTTCAGCAAAGATACTTTGGAGGATCTCATCCTGAAGAAGTGGTCTAGAGAGTGCAATACTAATTAAGAAACCAACTTTCTGCATTCGAATGTATAGCATGCCATGATAGGGTCTGTGCAGTTTTTTTTTTTTTTTTAGCTCTGATTATATCTCTCACCATCCCAGCTATAACAAATATTCAAGATAAGACAGAAGAATTTGGCTGGCTTTAAATTACTGGACATTAATATTAAGGCATACTTAGAAAGTAAACTCTTAATAGAATGGAATACTGAGTCTGAAACATTTTGATGAGAATGGATTACATTTCACTTAAGAAATTAATTTCATTGATTTTGAGATTTGGTGTTCTAAATAGAACATTTACATTCTATGGTAAGGTAGGTTCATAGGCAATAAGTTTATCTTTAAGTTTCATCTACCTTAAGTATTTATTTATATAACAACAATACATTGTATGGTATCACAATACTTCTGAGAATACTGAAATATGCAGTAAATCCAGTTGGAGCTTCAGCATGTGAAGATGTGTTCTCTGAATATGGTCAGGCATGCACAGTGCACTATGAAATGTGACTTTGTACAAAGCTTACTAAATTGGATGTCAGGACATAGGACATGGACTTCCACTGTGGGTAATTACTTCTCTGGACCGGCGGTTCTCAAATCCAAAGTGAGCCAAATTATCTTTAAGTTTCTTTTCAGTACTAACATTAGTTCCAAGTTTAATATACTTCATTTCTTTGATCACAGCACACAGTATTCCAAAAGGAGTGGTTTACTTGAAGGGATTTTTGAACATAAATGCAGCGTTATCAAGCTCCCATGAAATAGAGTTTTTTCTCCAGTTTTATAAATTGAAGCTTTTGTGGAGTTCAGTTAAACCTTTGAATAACTTGCCTGATATAGATATATGTAAATCTCTCTAATGTCATATGTCTTCTGTCTTACAGGTCCAAAAAGTATTCTTTATTGGGTGGAAGCAACTTGCTTATCTCCAATGTGACAGATGATGACAGTGGAACTTACACCTGTGTTGTCACATATAAGAATGAGAATATTAGTGCCTCTGCAGAGCTCACAGTCTTGGGTAAGTTAACGGCTTGAGATGAGTTTACATTGTACCCTTCAAAATATATCACCGTGATGCTATAAATGCTTATCACCAAATTGCTTCCTATGTTTATTAATGTGAAATTGCAAAGCCCCAATCCTCCACACATATGCTTGCTCTACGTTGACTAGTTGCACAGAGGTTAAATGTAGTATTTGAATACTTGCTCATTGATTAAAATCCGGATAGATCACTCTTAGTCTAATTATTCCCATTACATAACTGAAACTTACCAAAAATTATTATCTAACAAAAGGGGTAAATAGCAAATGAGAGGTTCCAAAATATCTGGGGGAGATAAATGAAGAAATGAATGAGAGAAATTGTATAAAAAAATAGGTACTTGAGTAGAAAAGTTAAGTGTCATTTGAGATGACAGGGTTTCTGACATTAAACTCACATGTGTTGGTAAAATTGTTCGGTTAATATGGAAATGCTATAGATGTTATGTTGAAAGTGAACCATTAAAATCAAATACATCTGAAGAAAACCTGCATAGCAAGAATCTAATTTAAATAAATGTAAGTTCATTAAATTGAGATAGGTAGGGTCACTGTGTTATCACTGCAAATAAATAATTCTTATATGCGGTAGCTCCTCAGTCAAACAAAATGTTTTATTATTCACCAGGTTTCTTTCAGCCAGTTTCATTTGAATCATGTAGTTTAGAGAAAATGCCTTAACATTTGAATTTCAATTGATTTTTAATGTAACAACACCAAAAACTTGTTTCATCGGTCTTTGAATTTTTTCCTCTGGAATAAATCTTTTTACCATTTAAAGAGTCCACGTAAAATCGTAGGCTTCTTAAGAAGTTATTCAGTAGGAATGAAAAGGTGTGGTATACTGATTATACCTGCTAACCTATATCATAATATTATTATGATATCTATTTTGCTTTAAAGTTTGCATTTTGCTTTAAAGTTTATTCAGAAAGTGCTTTCATCTGCACACAGGGTAATAACATATACGATGAGTGAGGCAATGGAGTTGTTTGTTCTTTGATCAAACTGTAAATATTAAACTAAGAATAGGCAAAGGACTCTAATTATTTGGTTTTAGAGGTAACATTATTCTAACTAAAATATCAGCTAACTTTGAAAAGGCAACAATTTAATTTACTCTTATTTTATATGGAAGTTTTTTTGTGAAACAAAGAACTTTCACATTTGCAACATCAAAGTACAGTAACAGAACAGCTACCATAGAAATAACCTTGTAATGTGTATTACTGATTGATTGTAAGGCAAACGTGGTTATGGAATGAGCTAGAATTTGTGGTGATCAGAGCTAAACCTCTAACTGCAAACACCTGAGGTCTAATTTTATACCAAATTAATGCACATATTGAGACATGTAATACTTCATTGATATCTAAGTCAAATGTATATAAATACTGATTTCTGAGGATAAACTAGCCAAGAAATATGTGTATAGACATACATATATGCACATATTTTGACATTCATGGCATCTTCCTCTGTGCACGTATGTATGTTCTCCAGTCCACGTATGTATGTTCTCCAGTCCTTGATTGTTGAGCATTATCTTGTTTCAGAATTTTATTTTTTAAAAAAACGAACACTAATTTATCCTTATATATTTTTCTCATTTATTTGCTTATATCCTGAGGAAAATTATCAAAGAAAAGTTTATACTCTCACCAGCAGTGCAAAGTTTGCCCCTCACAAGGGTGCATTTTTGCATTTTTCTATTATTTGCCTATCTAACAATTTTATAAGATTGAGTCTCTTTATTCTAATTTGCATCCCTATAAAATTCAGATTATTTTTATAGTTTTACTGGATATTTGCATTTTATATTTTGTGACTTGCTATCAATCTTTTTTGATCTTCATAAATTTATTGAAATAGTCATCTTTATCTTGTTTATTTGCAGAAACTCTTTATATAGGAGAACAGTAATAATGCTCTATATGCTCTTTGTGTGTGTATTTTGTTGTTGTTTTGGGTTTGTTTGGCTTGGTTTTAAGTTTTATATAGGGTACCACGTCTTTCTCTTTATGGCTGCTGGATTTGTTGCCTTTAGACTTCCATTTTTATTCTAAATGAACCATTCTATTTCTAAAAATCTAGCTATAGATTACATGTTGAATATGTAAATTAGAAGCATTATTAAATTTTTAATATAGATAGAGCTGTGTTTGTATCTTGGTTTTCCCCCTTCCTTCCTTCCTTTCTTTCTTGAATCCCCTTGGTAACTGCGTATACATTTTAAGGATTTCCCACAGACTTAATATGACTTATAACTATTGTAGAAGGCATGGTTTAATTTAGGATGTGGTTGTAACACTGTTTTAACTATTCTGCCCAGGCTTTAAAATAAGTGTTGATATAGCAAAATCTTTGATATAGTCTTTGACTATCCTGATATAAGCTTAAGTTCATCCTGCAGGACTGAGTTCATATGGAAAATAGAATTTATTACTTTTTTTAAGGAAAAAATACCTTCATTATCAGTGTTACTTAAATTTGGTTTTCATCATTTTTAAGAATTTAAGTGTAATTTAAATTCTTCATAAGATAAAATTCCACAAGAAATCCAAGCTTGTGCTTTAATCATGGATTTTATCAGACTCTTGTTTTGCCTTTTAACTCATGGTTCTTTCTTGCACTTAGATTGCCTTTGAGTGTGAACCGGCATGAACTAACAGACTATTCAAGTAGGATATAATTTTATATACAACAAGATAAAGAGAAATTCTGTGGTCTTCCTCAAGAGTTTCAGAGTTAATGTCCGTTAAATATCATTTAAAGCATTTACATTCTAAAATGAAAATTGGAAGTTCCATAATATGTAAACCTACTGAAGAAATCTATATTAGATGAGATTAAGGACAACCTTGTCTGAAATAAATAAAATATAAATAAATGTATGGTTAATAATAACCATTTATATAATGTTTCTGACCTATAAGAATAACCATCAATACAGTATTGGTAGACCTCTTTTGAGTACATGCATTGCACTGGGTTCCAGAAAGGCTACACAAATGTTTGAAGTCTGGCTTTATGCCCTTGCAATATAGTTACAAATTCATAGTCAGGTACCTTCATGACTTCTGAGTAAGATTTTTTTCCATATTGCATGTAAACATGGGATCTGTGAAGCTGTGAAGAGTTGATAGTCTCTGCTTTCATAAAAGATAGAGCCTAAACCAATGGTGACAGGAGAAACGTGGAGATGAGGATGCAGAGGGAGGCTCTTTGAATACCGTTGCCAGCTTATATTGTGTTTAAATCACCAAAGCCATGATTATTATTTTAAACTCTAGTTTTTAACAAGGATCTAAAGAATGGTATTCTGTCAATTCTTATTTTCAAAATGTCCGGATTTCTGGCTCAAGAGCTATAATCACCATTTCTGAACATAAATACATACTTTTCTCCATCTACCCGTTACCCTCATGCACATCTCCTTGCACACATCAAGACAACACTTAATAAACATTCATGAGATTTACCACTGCCTTAGGTCTCAATTGATTCATTGTCCAAAGCAATGCAGAAATGCATATGTTAAAAAGGTTTTTGATCTTTAACCAATAAAGTGCTTGACCTTGGACAAAGCCTGTGCACCCTTGTCCATATGCACTCAGAAGGAGATGGGTGGAAAGTTCACTGTTCAGTAAAAGCCATTAGGTCTAACATCAATGAGAAAATGAAAGTATTTTTGAATTTTCCAGAAAATATTCTGGAAATCCTTTTAAAGCAGTCTGTAGCAATACAAACAATATGCTATTAAAAGTTGACCTTTGTGTGTAGGTTTTCTCAGTTATTTGCCTTATCAACTTTCTAGAGAAATGTTGGCTAGAAGTGTCACAAACTGGCTTTGTAGAACACAGTTAATTCTACTGGGTTGGTCTTTTACACATAATTGAAAACTTGAATTGAAACCTAAGAGTTCATATCTTCCACCTGACAGGCGGCACGTGTTACTTCATCTGGTGTTTGAGTTTATGCTTCTCCCAAGTAAACACCTTTGAAAAGAAGTCCTTTGAGACAGGTATTACCCCTGCCTGAAACAACTCCTTAAGGGGCTGGGATCCATGTGTCACCCTTTAGGGATGTGTTCAGAATAGCTTTCTCTACTGACCTGAGCATATTCGCCCTACACAGATATGTTCTTTAAGCCTAATGGTTGTGGATTCAGAATATTAAATTGTATTTCAAAATATATAATATATATATACATATATATATACATATATACATATGTATATGTACATGCATACACATAATATACACATATATACACATATTCTCTATTTCTAAGAAAATTTCTCTTCAAAACCTAGTCCCATATTATCTCAAAAGCTTATGGTTATCTCAACCATTAAATAATGTATTGATTTTGCAAATAACTAGATCATAGACAAAGCTATTCGGAAAGTTTTAGAAAAACCATCTTAAACATGAGTTGAGAGCAGATTAAGATACATGGGGGAAGTTAAAGACCCCTGTTTAAAAAATGTAATTCTGTAATGTCATGGGATAGAAAAGTCCACATTAGTAGCTCACTTTCTTCTGAAAATGCTATTGGACAATAAAAGAGATGGCTGGGTATATATGATGAGCCAACCAATTACAGTTTCTAGTCCCAGGTAGACAACTGAGCCACAGTATTAGTAGTAAAGTAACACCCAACTGTTGGGTGTCTCCTATATACTCTTTCAAGTACTCTTTGGGCATAGAGAGACATATGACACAGATCCAGGCCTCAAAGACTAGTTAGGTAAACAGACAAGAATTAGGAAGAACTTCTTGACTTCTTTAGTCAAGAAGTTCTTTGACTAAAAAAGTCAAAGAACAGTTGGGAGAGAGGGAGGTGTGGGACCCTGAATAAAGAGTTCAACAAAGATGAAAGAATGGGAGTTGGGGCTATAGGACACTGGGAGGAGAGGTGGAAGGAGAGCCTTCTGGGCAGGGGGAAGGAAGTGGGCAAAGATTTAGAGATAAGCAAGGGATGGAGAAGGGGGAGTGATTATGGGTACAAAGGGAATCTGATGGTGGAGTGGAAAAGTGGTATAGATCCTGACTATTCTGCTAATGTGGTTAGATTTTTATCTTAAGGGTAATGGAAAGATATGGAAAGATTTTTGAGTTGTGGCTTATCAACTTTTCATCTTGTTTAGTTATCTAACTCTCTAATCCTCAATTACTTCATCATAGGATTTGATGACTACTTGGGTATGAGAATTGGGAGAGAAGGGTTCCAGAATAGCAAGGCACAGATTTGGGTGCTCCAGGAAATAAAGAAATGTAAGATGCTGGTCCAGCCCTCAGAAGCCTAGAGCTTAGTTGCAAAGATCAAGCAAAAACAAACCAAAACAAAATGCCACAAATATTGAAACATCCCATGTGTTCTCTTCATAACCAGTTTTCCTCATCTATAAAATGTCCATAGCAACAGCTGGTCCCTGCATAATTCTCACAAATTGTGGAGGAATCATATAATGATGTCCTAACAATACACAGAGATAGTTTTTTTAGAAATTTAGAAATCTCTAAATTTAAATCTAAATTTAGATTTAGAAATATCTAGAAACATAGACAAAAAATTAGATTTGTGGCACAAGGATGATATCCAACTTCATGAAGCATTTTATATTTTTTTTACTTTCCTCTGTGCCTCTCTGGCCTGCTAGTCATTCTTTCTTCCCAGCTAGATTGTCAGAAACTTAAAAACCGATGATGTGTCTTTTTTGTCTTGGTCACTCAAATTCTTGGTTTGTTCTCAGGCTCATCTGAGTTTTAAATATATGAAATACAATTGAATGTGCATTGTACATAAATTATCTGACTTCCTATCAAAATATTTCATAAGCTCTCCATTGAGACTCTTGTTTTTTTCCTACACCACTGTTATGCACTGAATTGTTTCCCCCAAATTTATATGTTGAAGTTTTAATCCCCACTGTGACTGTATTTGGAGAGAGGACCTTTCAGTAGGTAATTAAGGTAAATGAGGTCATAAGGGTGGGGCCCTTATCCAATAGAAATGATGTCTTTATAAGAAGAGGAAGAGGCGATGGGATGTGTTCAGGGTGGTATGGCAGTAGACCACCCTGTCCCTTCCAAACTCTGGAACTTTCGCACACTGCCTCCCTCCCGCCACCTGTTAGATGCTTCCTGGCACCTGGTGTTTATTGAGTGCCCTCTGTGCCTGGTTCATTGCTGATTTCTGTGAGGCTTTATGAAAGGAGAATGAGAGTGGGTCCGGCCACAGCTGTAGTCTTCTGACCCTGGTCTCCAGTCTCAGCAGCCCTGGGTTTGAAGTGATTACAGGCTGTCTGTGCCCTGGTCATTGGTAATGTGGGCAGTGGAAAAGTTGCAAGGGTTGCAGGTTTCAGGGGATCCATACTGGTCCCTTTCCAAATAAGACAGCCTTCAGTGACTGTGTCAGTGACCAAGTATGAGACAGTGGAGGGAGTCAGCCTGTCGTGCATTCACTGCCTAAGACCTGAATCTGCCCCTCGCCATGACCCCAACACACCCCCTGTGGATGAGCATAAGGGTTTCCTGACAGGTGGGCTGATCACATGTTGGAAAAAAATTTTAAAAATAAAAAGAAGAGGAAGCAATGTCAGATCACTCTCTCAGTGCACACACACAGAAGAGACCATGAGAGGACACAGAGAAAAGCCATCATCTGTAAGCTACAGAAACAGGTCTCACCAGCAGCCAACCCTGCTGGCACCTTGATCTTAGACTTCCAGCCCCCAGAACTAAGAAAAAATAACTTTCTGTTGTCTAAGCCACACAGTCTGTGGTATTTTGTAATGTAAACCACAGACTAATACAACTACAAAAAGGGTGGTTGTTCTATGCATTAACCTGTTAATCTTGATCAGTTTTACAGAGACATGAGCTACAGTGGAGAAGTATATTACTAACATTTCTTACATATTGTTAATATGGACAATCTTCAATTTCCTGGAGTGTTAAAAAGAAAACAAATAAAAACAAAACTCCGTCTTACAATAGCAATTAATCAAAACCCATTTCTTCATTTATACAATTGATTATATGTAGTTCTACTATCCTTATAAATTTTGTGTTTGCTTGTCTTATTTTTTCTTCAATATCATCATCTTTTTATTTAGTAATTTTGAAGTATAAGGTACCACTTTAGATCCTATCATATTAAATTATCTGACCAAATTTTAATAATATATATATATTATTAACTATGAAAAAACTATGTTTTCTAAATCAACTCTTAGGTATGCTCTATAAATTCACTTTACTACAACAAGCATGTAAATGTTGACACATACCATCAACTCTTAGATCTGTCTAGTAAGGTAAGGAAAGGAAAGGAAGGAAGGAAACATAATTAAAAATTGATATGGCTTTATTTTTTACATATGCTTTAGTTTTATAATTTTTTGTGAAACATATGTATCATTTGCTGCTACTTTCCCAGCATGGATAGTTGGCCAAGCAGAAAATTAACCCATCCATTTGTTTGGAGAGTAAGTGGCACATTCACCTGCCATTAAGGTGTTCAATCACCTCCTTTATAAACTCGCTGGTGGATCTCCCATGTTGGGTTTTAGGCTTATGTTCTTAGCCATGATGGAAAATAGTTATCCTAAAATATATGAATTAATATAATATTTATTCTTTTATTACAATGTATAACTGTTTGAATGGAGTTCTTATGAATTTACTGCTTCTGCCTAAGTAGCAGTCCTTAAATTTCATGTCTACCTATAATTGGCCTTTATTAGCAGTGATACCCCCCTCACCCATATGCATTTAATGATCATAGTCTTAAAAGCTGTGCCTTAGGTAAGTTTATATTGATTATCCTTCACAGGTAATTGCCAAATGGATCATATTGAAGTTAGTTAAGAGTTTTTCCATGTAGGGATATGATCCCAAATGTAGGATACAAGCGCATAAAGTAAGGCAGAATTAAAATTTTAAAATTTATATATTAGCTGTTTCTTCCCATCACTGTGTTGATTACTTATCATAATTACTTTCCTCACCTGAGATCACCACTGTCATGAGAGTATGCAAAAGTTCTATCCAAAATGATGTTTAGAAGATTCTGTGGAATGCATATAGGTATTAGAAGAAGAAAAGTGGTAAACTCAGGCTGTTAGTAATAAAATTATTTGATTACGACTGCAGTTATACCCGGCTATGGAAATACTAGTTGGATTAGTGGTAGGATTTATTTATTTATTATACAGATATTTATGTGCAGGCCTACTATGTGGATCTCTATTCTCCTTCCCTCTTCCTTTGGAGAAAACAATTTGAACAGTGTTTTGCATTTATCCTTGAGATGATTATGATCTAATTTTTTTCTTTCTCAGACAGATAAGGAAGGAAGTAGAGGCCCCAGAGGGAAAGGCAAAGCCTATGTACTAATTCAGAGCATTAAAAAAGGCAATCTAAGACTATGATTTTAATTAACCCTAACAATCTCAGCAAGGTGAACTGACCATCTGTGGTTTAGAAGGGGAACTGCTGACAGTGGTAGAAAGCTGCCCAAAAGGGCGTTTCATGCCAAAATTTTCCTGAAGTACCAGGAGTACACGTTATCCCAGAAGGAGTTTAACTCTGTGATGGGACTCGAACTAAATTAAACAGGAGTGTTTTAATTAAAGTTAGCAAGAGTTAGCATCAATTGTGCTTGCCAATTTTTAAACACTAGGGAGGAAAGATGATATTTCCTTATATACTTTCCAATTTTTTTCTGACTTAATATTTGATATGTCTAGGTATACTCATTTCAGTAATTTCCATAGTTAGGTGTGGATTCATCTTTAGTATAATCTGGTATATCTGAGCAGGAAACCTCCAGAGTATACCTAATATTCATGCACCTGAAATTCACACTATAAGACCAACGGTCCCACTACCACTTTGTGGCAGTGTACCTAAGGGCAAAAAGCACCAACTTGAGAACACAAGTCTTAAAATGGTGGACTCTATTAAAGCATTTGGAGTTTCTGTCTATACATTGGTTGATTCATTTGTTCATTTGCTCAACAAATGTGTATTTAAAATACAGTAATTCTCTCACCTAATGCTTTAAAAAACAGCTTTATTGAATATCGTACATTAAAATACACATACTATACAATTTTGCATTTAAAGTGTACAATTTAATGGTTTCAGTGTAATACAGATGTGTGTGACCCATCTGACCACAGCCAATTTTAGAACACTTTCGTTACCTCATACTGTTTTCCTATCATTCCCCTGTCCTCTTGTTCTCTCTTTCTCCCTGCCTTACCCACAGCCCTAGGCAACCAGCAATCCACTGCCTCTGTAGATTTCCCTATTCTGGACATTTCATATGAACAAAATCATAGAATATGTTGTATTTTGTGACTGGTTTCTTTAACTTAGCATAATATTTTCAAGGTTCATCCTTGTGGTATACATCGGTACTCCATTCCTTCTATGGTCAAGTAATATTCCATTTGTATAGATATATCATGTTTTATTCATCCACTCATTAGTTGATGGACATTATCTCCACTTTTTGCCTATTATGAATAGTTCCATATAAACATTTGTGTACAAGTTTTTGTGTGAACCTATTTTTTTTAACATCTTTATTGTAGTGTAATTGCTTTACAATGTTGTGTTAGTTTCTGTATAACAAAGTGAATCACCTATACGTATACATATATCCCCATATCCCCTCCATCTTGGCGTCTCCCTCCCACCCTCCCTATCCCACCCCTCTAGGTGGTCACAAAGCACCAATCTGATCTCCCTGTGCTATGCAGCTGCTTCCCACTAGCTATCTATTTTACAAAAGAGTCATGTACCACAATGACTTTACCACATTACAGCACTATTTACAATAGCCAGGACATGGAAGCAACCTAAGTGTCCATTGACAGATGAATGGAAAAAGAAGACGTGGCACATATATACAATGGAATATTACTCAGCCATAAAAAGAAACGAAACTGAGTTATTTGTAGTGAGGTGGATGGACCTAGAGTCTGTCATACAGAGTGAAATAAGTCAGAAAGAGAAAAACAAATACCGTATGCTAACACATATATGCGGAATCTAAAAAAAATGGTTCTGAAGAACCTAGGGGCAGGACAGGAATAAAGATGCAGATGTAGAGAATGGACTTGAGGACATGGGGAGGGGGAAGGGTAAGCTGGGACGAAGTGAGAGAGTGGCATTGACATGTACCTATGTTTTTAATTCTCTTGGGTATATGCCTAGAAGCGGAATTGCTGAGTTGTATGGTAACTCCATGTTTAATCATTTGAGTAACTACCGGGCTGTTTTCCAAAGTTACTATACTATTTTACATTCCCTCCAGCTATGTATGAGTGTTTCTATTTCTCTACATCCTCACCAACACTTGTTAATAGCTGACTTTTTTATTCTAGCCAGCCTAGTAAGTATGAGGTGGGTTCTCATTGTAGGTTTGATTTCAATTTCCCTGATGAGTAATGATGTTGAGTATTTTTTCATGGGATTGTTGGCCATTTGTATATATTTTCTGAAGAAATGTCTATTCAGATCCTTTGCCAATTTTTAATTGGGTTATTGGTCTTTTTGTTATTGAGTTGTAGTGGCTTTTTATGGGCATATGTGTGTGGAGTGAAGTCTACCACCTTGATAGGAACAGGCTAAATGGAACGCCACAGAGGAACTTCTAGGGGCAATATGAGGTCATCACCTACCTTGGTGGAAATGTTTGAGTTCACAAAGACTGTCTTTTCTTGCCTTGCTTTTCTTTTTAACTGACACTCTGTCATGCATGTGCACTGCTCTTGGATCATTAGATCTGACACAACCTGCACCCATGTGACAGCCTCCATCCTTCCCTGTGTTTCTATAACTTCTTGTTAATTTCATTATTAACACTTAATGCATTGGTCAGGCAGCTTCCATAGAATTTCGTAATGTGAGTTGTAATTGCGTATAACTCAAATTGGTTCCTCAAGGGGAGGGGTTGTATCTTAGTCATTTTCATGTCCCCAGTATCTTACATTCTAGTTGGCATGGACTAAGCATTAAGAAATATGTAAGAAATGCATAGTTTTCTCTCTCAGAATTGAATTTGGATTTTCATCCTAAATGTTGAATATGTGGAAGAAAAAAAAGTTTCTCATTCATTTAGTCCTTCTTGTGACAAAAGAAAACCCACAAAAACAACAACAACAAGATTGTGCACAACCCTCAGATTCCAAGTCTTCTTTCTCATTTTATCTATATTCCTGTGGTTCCGAAAAGCTATTCCAATGCATGAAGTTTTAAGTGCACTATAATTAAGACATGACAAAGTGTTCTAAATTGCAATTGAAATATTTTGGTAGTTACTCCTTGTGAAACACATTTGGGTTACAAGTTCAGTAGGAACAAAATGGACAAAGTTAAAGATGAAGCAACTGTGTCATCAAATGAGGCATCTCGTAAAGAGGAAGGCTAAACATTCTTGTTCAGCAGCATCCCCCCAACTGTCTTTTTATTATTAAGTATTCTAACAAAAATGAAAAACACAAAACAAGAAGTCCTCTGTGTTCCCTCAATTTAGGAGATGTTACATCAACCAAAGTTAAACAAATACACACTGCAGGTTTTCTCAGAATCTCTAACAGGCTAATGTTTGGGAAATGGTATGTGCAATTAGCAAAGACGATAGAGTTAAAAGTCATTTTTTCCCTATGTTTGGAGGATGAAAGTGCTTTAGGTGAAGAACATCCTATTATCAGCAGTAAAGCTACACCAATTTAACTTATATGTAATTTCAACTTACTGTGTACATTTCCGTGGAAACTGCCTACCCAATTAAAAGGGGATTTTCACCATGGTTAATGGGTGTGGTCATTTTTTTATTCTTGAAGTTCAGACCCATTACACATTTTGTAGGAAACAACATGATGCCTTTTTAATCACAGCCCAGTGCTTCCCTTCTGCTAAGAAAAATAAGTGTGATATTTGTGAGTTTGCATCTATTTCTTCTTTAGAGGGCCAGCAAAGAAAATAATTAACCCCAGTGATTAAATTATACAATTCAGTTTTCCCTTGGTGTGTTCTTAGTGACATTCAAAAAAATAGTTAGTGAATCCAACTGCTGAATTCTTGGTCATAACACTTTACCACCAATTTCCAGTGTATGAGAATAAAAGAAATTTCAAGTGATTTGGGGGATTGTGTGTGTGTGTGTGTGTGTGTGTGTGTGTGTGTGTGTGTGTGTGTGTGTGTGAGATTCTTAAAGGATGTTTAGCCAGATAGAAGTAAGGATTGTGTATGTAATATTGTGTTTTCCTTTAGAATGATAATTTAGGCTGTAAAATACCTTGGGAATTAAGACTCCCCAGGGTCACTGTGTAGATATATGCAGGAAGGGAGAAAGAGAGGAGGGTCATTTTCCTTCTTTGATTTTTAAAACAATAATAAAATCATAAGAAATGGCCTCAGAAGAAGATATCAGTGAGTGAGTTTTTCTCTTCCCCACCTCTTGACTTCCTTCCATGTAAACAGCAGAGCAAATTTGTTCTCATTTCCACTGTAAACTGCTTGGTGTTCTTCTTTTTGGCTGAATGTTTTAAGGGACATTTCATGCTTATCAGCATCTCCCCTAAAATCAGGAGCATCTGTATGGTTGTGAATATAATCTTTCATTTTAGCCTTACCTTCTCCTTCCACCATCTTGCTCTTCTCTCTACTCCTCCAGTCTACTCCAGTTTATATTGTACTGAGGGTGTTACTGGGCGAGCAGCCAAGAACACATCATTTGATCTGTGCATGGTCTGTGTGATGGACCAATGACACCTCATCTGCAGAACTGGTATGAAGTTTAGACTAAGTGAAATGACACATGTTCAGTGCAGCTCCAGGGCAGTGCCTGGAATGGAACAGATATTTGATAAGTGGCATCGTTATCATTATTAACAGCAGGTACCTGCCCATTAACATGCATTCTGCTCGATTACTCAAACTCAGAATAGGGAGTCTCATTTCGATCTTATAAGTTGGACAGGTCTTACCATTTCCTGACATTTCAAGGAAAATCCAGGAGAAAGAAACTGTGCTAAAGAAGCCTTCTAGAGGTGACTCTAAGAATAGTAGAACTTAGGGCAGTAAAATTTATCTTAAAATACAGGATCACTGAACCAAAGTTTAGAAGTAGGGATTCATGAGAGGAGATGAACGAGTTATGCTGCTTTGGGTGGGCTCTATAATCTAGTGATTTGGACATGAACCAGGGTCTAGTACATATGAAGCATTAAATAAATATTAGCTATTATTATTTTAAATAATAATTTGAGCTAAAAGTATTATAGGCTTTCTTGAGGGAGTTTAAGAAGTGTACTACCATTATTTACAATTTACCAAAGACTATGAAAATGTCAGCATTGTAAATTGTTAATAAAATCCCCTAGAAAGTAAATATTCACAATAAATCAGCTTTGGATAATAAGGAATATTTATCATTCACATATATAATACATATGAAAACTTTCAAAATAAGTAAATAGAGTTTGGTTTAATGAATATATTCTCAGTGTTGCAATACATTAAACCCAGTCATGAGCTTTGGGCCCTCTTTTCTTTATACCTTATTTACATTATATTATTTACATTAAATCTGTACTAGTTCAACCTCCAGGGTGTATTTCAAATCTACCCACTTTTCTCCATCCTGCCTTCCCTCACCTTAAATAAATCCAACTACTCTCACCTGTTATCTGGACCAGACCTATAACCTCCTAAGTCTCTTTCAGTCTTGCCTTACTGTAACCCATTCTCTCTCAGAATGATTTCAACAGTTTAATCAGAACACAGAATGTCCCTTCTTAGAAATTAAAACACTCAAGGTCCTTGCATTTTGTTTTAGACTAAACTAAAAACTCCTTACCACATCTTACCAACTGCTGTGGGATTTAGCTTGTGTCAACTTTGCTAACTTCATCACATCCTACCTCAATTCATTGGGCTCCAATACTAGCCTCCTGCCTGTTCCTTGAACAAACCAATTTCCATTCGCAAAACATTTTGGGGCGGCTTCCCATGTCTGGAATTATCTTCCCTCAGCTCTTAATGTGGCTAACTCCTCACCCAGATCATATCACAAATGCCACCCTCTTTTGGAGTTTATCCTTGTCCATTCTGACTAAATCAGCCTCTCTCAGTTACTCTGTTCCACCATCCTGTTATTTTTTTCCTTTGTAGTACTTATTACAATCTGTTATTATCTATGTCCTCATTCACTGTTCCTATCTTCACCAGAGTAGAATCCTTATCTGTTTTGTTCACTATTATATCCACAGAAACTAATCAATCAATCAGTTAACCTTTTGAATTAATGATATGTTGCCATCACCATCGGCATTGATGTTCTCACAACTCACATTTATTGGGCACACATTATGTGCCAGACATTGTGCAAAGTGCTGTGTTTTCTCATTTAATAGGATAAAAATCTATATATTCTTATTTCCATCTTTAATCTCCACTTTAATTGAGTCTCATCATCATCAGCATTGTCATCACTGTCACCGTCATCATCATCATTTTAGGAAGCAGAATTAGAGTTGGTGTTGTTTGCCTTTCTCAGACAGTGGTCAGAGAAAGGAAGAGGGCCCTTAGATGTAGGAAAGTCCATCAAGACAACCCAAATGAGCTGGTCAGACAGGTGGATCATCAAGCGGGGGCTTGTGGTAAACAAAAAACAGACCGAAATCTTAGAAGCTGTGTAATTCTCAAAGTGAGGTCTCCAGGCCAGCAGCATGGGCATCACTTGTGAGCCTGTTAGAAATGCAGAATTGTTGTTCATGCCCTTGCCTGCTGAATCAGAATCTCTAGAGATGGGGCCAAGAAACTATCTCAATAAGGCTTCCAAGTGATTCATAACCACTGCTTTAAGAAAAGGAAGCCCTATCTGGCAGGTGGCAAAAGAAATGGGATATTAACAAGAGTAAGGCAAGGCATTCACATTCAAAAACCAGAACAAACAAAAGTAGCATTGACAGGCCATGTGCAAAGACACAGACCTGTTATCAAAGTTGGAGTATAACGGAGGGACTTGGACATAAGGAAGAACAGTCAAGGTAGAGAACAGGGTGGGATACGGTAGGATTAGACAGTATCCACATGGACTTAATCTTCTCACTTGTAGTACTTGCTCAAGTTCTTGAAATTCCCCTCTGATACACAGGATTAGCATCAGAGCATGAGGTTGGACTAAGCCAAAAATAGAGAGAAAAAAACAAAAGCCTATCTACTGGAAGAGTATGGGTCTGGGGAGGAAGATGGGCCATGATGACTGCACTGAAACAGATCTGTAAGTTTGCAGATGACTCTGAAACTGTTCCAACTTGTGAGATGGATGTTTCCTGTAAGAACACTTTGTAATGCTGTGTGAATAGACAGAAATAATAGAGGATAAATTTCAGCTATGGCAAGTGTAAGGTAATGTATCTTGGGGAAATGTAATCCAAACTATGCTGGTGAAGTGAATTACTCTCTCTTCTATTACTTTTGTCTGGAAAAACAATAAAAAATATCTGAATCTATGTCAACTATTCCTTGAAGATAGTCCAGTGTAGAGTGGCAGTTCAAAAGGTCAACCAAATGCCAAAGATAACCATGATAAAATTGAAGAAAACAGGATTATATAATTTTGTTAAATCTTTGAACAAAGCTAATAATGTTTCTATACGTGGAGTAGAGTCCATGGTTTTATTCAGTACATTCCATTAAAGCCATAAAACAGAAAAGCCTGAAAAGTTAACAGAAATGATCAAAGGAAAACAACAGTAAGACCAGATGAGAAATTTTCAGTTCAGAAAAATGATGGGTGAGAAGGGACACAGTCAAATTCATGTCCATGAAGGATATTAGTAAGTGGAGCATGGTCATGTTCAACAAATTCAACAATACTATATGTAGGAGAATGCTCTTGAAGCTTGAAGGTAATTTTAGGACAAAAAAAATAAATAAATAAAAAGTATGAGACTTCTTTTCATACCTGGTGGTAAATTTATTGATGTTCTTCCCCACAAGTGAGTTCATAAATTAAAAAGATAATAAGGAATATAAATAATTGGAAGATGAGATTTAAAATGGTTTGTAAAAGGAACACTCTAGATCATTCTGGATATTTCCTTAACATTTAAAAAAGACATTATTTGGAGATGTATTCAAATTCATGCTTTCTCATGAAAAACAGAGTCCAGGAATTGATGACTGATGCAGTGTAATGGTTTTAAAATATTCTTTAATATATATGTATGTATACATGCACAAATACACACTCCTATTCACACAAGTATGCATATACATATATAAGTTTATATTTGCTCTTCTTTAAAATAAAATTTTATGAAAGAAACGTGTTCATTAACTATAAGTACTTTTAAAAATACAGACTAGTATACCAATAGTAAACAGTAGTACAGATACTATACAAATAGTACAAATAGTATACAAATAGCATACTAGTATACTATTAACATTTTACTATACGATTTTCTCTATATGGTTACAATTTGTACTTTCTTCTGAGTTTTAAAAGTATTTACTGCCTCTAAAATTTTGTCACTATGTAGATTGTTGATTTAAGATAGGCAGTTTTAAACATAATAACATGAAAATACTAATATTCTGTGAAATTCAGTTTACAAGAAAACAGGATTTTTGCTGTATATTTCAAAATGAGGTAGACTGGTTTTAGTATTCAAGTTTATTACACTCATGAAGTTAAGTAGTTTTATAATTTACATTATTTCTGTAAATACATTTTATTTCTAACGTCTTTTGTTTTATGTTTTAATACTATTTTGTTTAGTATGTAAAGACTGTCTTAAGTATGTCTTAATAGCACATAGGTGTCTCCTTTTTTTGTTCATATCTACCCAACTTGAAATACTTTGCCTTTTCCAAGGAGGGTTTCACTTGTTCATATTTATTGTCACACACTATTTAAATTATTATCATGAGATATTTGAAAAGACAGAGTCTGAGTTTAAATATTGGTGCTGTTTACTAGCTATATTATGAAGTTGTATGAAGGTTTAAATTAGATAGTGGACTTAAAACAGTATATTGTCCGGCACAGAGTAAGCGTTCAAATTATTATTTTTGTTGTGATTATTTCCTCTGCCTTATTTTATACCTCTGTCTTTTATTTTAATACCATTTTGGTGTTTTCTTTGTTTATATCTTCTACTGTATAGATTGTTTTTTTTTTAGTTTTAATTTTTAGAGTAACTAGGAAGGTAGAAACACTCTTACAGATTTTATAGACAGTTAACTAAATTGGTTAAAATAGTTACATAAATCTAAAATGTGATAACTTGATGGGGAATTTAGAATGTCATTATTTTTACTGCCTCTTCCTTCTTAAATCTCATTGATATTAGTATTTTGGTGCCACATTAATTTTATTTATCTACAGTTTTGGGGTTGTCTTTGATTTTTCATCCTATCTGCTATAATAATTGTGCACACTTATAATTATGTCCTAATAAGCATTTTAATTGTTCACTGACAGAAGTAGAAGGTGACATGTAAAGACAATGATTGATATGGAAAGTATGGCTGAAAATTCATGAATACAAATGATAAAAACATTTTTGTAATCTATGTTTATATCATTATACTTTTTAGAAATTTATTTTTTTAAATTGAAGTATAGTTGATTTACAATGTTTCAGGTATACAACAAAATGATTGAGTTATATATATATGCACATATATATACATAATTTTTCAGATTCTTTTCCATTGTAGGTTATTACAAGATGTTGAATGTAGTTCCCCATGCTATACAGTAGGTCCTCATTGTTTATTTTATATATAGTAATGTGTATCTATTAATCCCAAATTCCTAATTTATCCCTTCCCCCCTTTCCACTCTGTTAGCCATAAGTTTGTTTTCTGTGTCTCTGAGTCTATTTCTATTTTGCATATAAGTTTATTTTTATTATTTTTTTAGATTCCACATATAAGTGATATTGTATGATATTTGTCTTTCTCTCTCTGACGTGCTTTACTTAGTATGATAACCTCTAGCCATCCATGTTGCTGTAAATGGCATTAGTTCATTCTTTTTTTATGGCTGAGTAATATTCCATTGTGTGTGTGTATTATATATACACACCACATCTTCTATGCCCTTTTAGTTGATGTGCAAAAGCATCTTCTGTATCACTTACACGGGGTTCATATATATAGTTACAGTTAAAATTTAATTTCTCTGAGGAAAGAAGGTGTGTTTCTCTTATTTTTATTTTTTAACATTGAGAAAAACTGAGGGAGATTTTCTCTATGTTGTTACTGTAGTTTTTTAAAGGACTTGGAAGTGATGGGTAATGAGAATATTAAAGTTTGACAACAAACCTGGGTTTCAAATAGTAAGAAAAACATCATTCTGGTGAATAACATTTCTCTGTCTCACTTTATACAAGGAGTGAGAAAACTGGTAGAAGCAGAGATGCTTCCATGGTAATGTAGATGATTGAAGAACCAGATTTGCCTCCTCAAGTTGAGAGTGATATTTTGGAAGCCTGGGAAGGGAATTAAGGGTGTTAGGAAGGTCTGTGGAATTATCCATACTTCATAGGAAATGATACCTCAATGTCTCCAGTTTCTTAAGTCCAAAATCTAAAGGCAGAATCACTAAGGACCAGGAACTCCAACCCTGGTTCTGCATCAAAACTGGCTGTGTGATTGCTGCAAATAAAATCTGAAGCCTAGAGGCACAATCTTCATCTGAAGAAGCAAGAGGAGAAGGCCCAGTATTTTCTGCAAGAGCTTAACAAGAAAGAGCACATGGAAAACATTGATAAGTGATAGGTGAAGGAGAGATAGGTAGGAAATCTATTAAAGAAGGAGAAGATAAAGAAAAAGATAAAAGAAAAATCTATGCTCCTTAAAATGTGGTTTCTGGACCAGGGCAGCAGCATCACCTAGGAATATGTTAGTAATACAAAATTGTTCTCCACCCCAAACCTACAGAAAAAGAAACACTAGAGGAAGGGGACCAACAGTCTCTGTTCCCTTGGGTGATTGTGATGCAGGAGAACCACTGGACTGTAGAATAGATCAAGGGCCATTTCATACATGGATCAACAACTCCATCTCCCACCGTAGCCACAGATGGCATCATTATATTACAGCTTAATGTGATGTTCATGATGATAAACTTAAAGAATCCAGGGATTTACTTTAGTTGTCTGTTTATTTTCATCTAGCCCGTTTAAGAAAGCAGGTAAATGATGTGATAGATAGCTTCTCATCAACTTTCTTGGGGGCATTTGAATTGATAACCATTAAGCTATCAAAAATATGCGTGTTCCTAGAATACCAAATGTCTACACAATGCTAGATAAATATCATGTTACTATGTTGTAGTGTATTATTTATAAATGGAGATCACTCACACAGTCCTTCTAAATTTGACATTTATGCCCCTAGTCTCCCTAAAACCTCCCATTGTTGGTTAACTCTTTTCTTTGAAAATGTGAACTTAGGTTTTGACAAAAAAAATACCTTTCGAAGATTTATGTGAGTAATGCCTATGATAGCTTATTTTTATGTGAGGTAAATTTGTGATTTTTTTTTTTTTTTTTTTTTTTTTTTTGTGGTATGTGGGCCTCCCTCTGTTGTGGCCTCTCCCGTTGCGGAGCACAGGCTCCGGACGCGCAGGCTCAGCGGCCATGGCTCACGGGCCCAGCCGCTCCGCGGCATGTGGGATCCTCCCAGACCGGGGCGCGAACCCGGTTCCCCTGCATCGGCAGGCGGACGCGCAACCACTGCGCCACCAGGGAAGCCCCAATTTGTGATATTTTTGAAAATTCATTTTCCTTTACTTCCCACTCACCTTGAAAACATACCAGGAATATCGATACAGGTATGTGAAAAATTGGAACCAGTAATCCAATCCAGGGCCAAAATGTGGCACTTGCCTCGGGTGTGAAATTTAAGGGAATGACCTAAAACTCAGTAATTAAGATAAATAATATTTTCAGAAATCAAAATTAATGTAAAAATTCTTGATGAACAAAATAGAAATATATTTGATAAAGATAGTCTGACCGTGCTTTCGCAAGACCCATCCCATTTGCCTCACCTGAGTCCTGGCCCTGCTGGATCTGGTTCCCACCATTGGACCCATCAAAAACAGTCTGCTGAGAAGCAGTTACCTGACTAGTTTTGCTTGTATCTTGACTCTGCATTGGCCTGAATATTTGTATTGAAACATATTTGGAATTCACATCTCCAGGAGTTTTACATCTATATAATTTAAGATATCCCCCGAAAAAGAGGATTTAGGGCAAGTAGCTTTTAACATAAAGCATCCGTAATTTGTAAAAACAAAATTATGTAAAATAACGTATTCCACAGAAACCTTTTTATGTCAGTTAAGTAGAAAGGCGTGCTTTGCTCTTAAATAATGCAAAACGTCTCTGTGTTTTTACAGTTGGCTCTCTACATCTGTGGGTATCATATCCGTGAGTTCTGCATCTGCAGATTCAACCAACCACCGATTGAAAATATTTTTTAAAATTCAGAAAATTACAAAAAGCAAAACTTGAATATTGCAAGGCAACTCTTTGCATGGCATTTACATTGTATTTACAACTATTTAAGTATTTATATTGTATTAAGTATCATAAATAATCTAGAGGTTATCTAAAGTATATAGGAGGATGTGTAGGTTGTATGCAGATACTTCACCATTTTATATAAGATACATGAGCATCCCTGGTTTCCCATATCCACAAAGGTTGAGGATGTGGGCGGTGAGGAGTGTGTCCTGGAACGAATCCCCCTCGAATACTGAGGAATGACTGTATTAGTCAACTCCTTATACTGTATGCTGTGCAAATCCTGAATTTGGTTGTCTAAGCAAGAGCACCTTGGCATCAGACTGCAGTGATATAAGTAACAGAACATTCCTTATAGTTGGAGGTAAGGAGGGTAGTAGAAGACCTAGTATAGCAATAGTTTCTGGTCCACTGAGGGATTTCTCTAGGGAGTTATCAGAGTGTAACTGATCTACCTGACTCATGTGAGAGAGGCAAATGAAAAACAATTATCTTATTATATCAGTCTTCAAATGCTTTATTACTTTTCAACCTGGAAGTTGGAAACTGGGCTCAGTCCTGCTTATGAGGATAGTGTGGAATGTATCTGATGGAAGGGGCCATCCTATGCATGTTGCCAGAGATGAGAGTCATGCTACATTTGACTTCCGGGGTCCCATGAAGCCCCTGGCCAGTTTGAAACAACTTTCTGGCTGAAGTTGCATGTTCAAGAATCCATAAAGGATTCCTACTGAATTTCAAACATAGAACACGCTGTGGTGATATTTGTAAGGAGATAGCTGGGACATATTAGGAGGGACTGATGAAGGTAAGACCTGTAACATGAGTGAACAGCTCCAATCTCTTACAGGTAGAGAGACCTCTAACTTTTATTTTAATTACTATTAAGGAGCAAGCAAAAAAGTATATCTCTGTAGGTATTCTGGCTAAATAAAGTAAAATAATATTAGCAGCATGACAGTCTTTAAAAGAGGGAGAATAAAGGTCTAAAAGAATCTTATTATGATTAATATTATTATTATTGATCCAGGCTATATAAAATACTTTTGGTGTGCTGTTATTTTGTGTGCTCTCATGACTTTTATTGTAGTGCACACTAACTTTATGACTCCCTAGAAATCACTCCTGGTCCTTCTCTTTCACCAAAACCATTATATTTAATGAAGTCTTAGGTTAGTTTCTTACCCACTAATTCTTTTGTGTGTGAGTGTGTTTTGGTTTTTGTTATTATGATTTTTTAACGTCTTTATTGGAGTATAATTGCTTTACAATGGTGTGTTAGTTTCTGCTGTATAACAAAGTGAATCACCTGTACATATACATATATCCCCATATCTCCTCCCTCTTGCATCTCCCTCCCTCCCACCCTCCCTATCCCACCCTTCTAGCTGATCTAGCTGATCACCGAGCTGATCTCCCTGTTCTATGCGCTGCTTCCCACTAGCTACCTACTTTACATTTGGTAGTGTATATATGTCCATGCCACTGTCCTGCTTCGTAGCAGCTTACCCTTCCCCCTCCCTGTGTCCTCAAGTCCATTCTCTACGTCTGCGTCTTTATTCCTGTCCTCTTACCCACTAATTGTTCTATCACAGTGTGTGTGTTTGAGTGTGTGTATCTGTGTAACTTATTCTGAACAATTGGGACATGGAATGGATTGGGAGAGGAACTTCAATTATGAATGATATTGAATAATAACAGCTATCATTTATCGAGTGCCTTCTATACACCAGACATCATACTATGTATTTCACATAGCAATTTATGCTTCTCTTTACTACATCTCAGTGAAGTATCCATCCTATACCTATTTTACAAATTAGAAAACTGAGATTGAGAAAAGATTAAATGGCTTGCCTACATAGCTAATAGCCATGCAAGTCTGGATTCAAATTCATGTTCTTTCCTCACTCCGCACATGGACCCCTTGGGGCAGCCCTACCTCCTACTGCTTTCAGCCTTGTTCCAGCTCCTGAGCAGCTTCCCCTCTTGTTAGCACTCTCACGAAGGCTACATTGTTGAGGGCTGAGATAGATGAGATTTTAGGCTTAACAGTAACATAGCTTATCTCCTTTGATCTTCACATGGTATGATGTATTATCATTGTACCCCTATTTCAGGTATGGAAACTAAGACTCTGAGAGCTTAAGTAAATTGCCTTGGTCACACAGCTAGGAAAGAGCTGAATCAAGATCCACCTCCAGATGTCATGCTTTTAACCATTATACACAAGTCTCAAGCCATGCCATGCTTCCACTGTGATACAGTGGGGAAACCACTGGATTAATAGTCACAGGCATCAGCGTTTTATTCCAGACGTGGCTCTTGCCAAGTCCTGTCTCTTCATCTGTAAAGCGATGATTAATCAGTCCTGCCTTGGGTAAGTCATATCTTGGTTGTTAGACTTCAACCAGAAGCCGGGAAGGGACAGCTCTCACTGCGAGTTATTGCAGAAATACTGGGAGCAGCTTGAGAGGCTGAGGCTGCTGTAATGATCTGTGCTGTATCTCACATGAGCTAGAAGAGTTCTTGACTCTGAAGCTTTTCAGGACTCAGACAAATAGCAAACAGAAGCTGTCTCGGTAAGAGAGATTTCAAGGGCATTTCTTGAAAGTGGGAAAAGGCTCCTCTTTCTCTCTTTCCTCATGGGCAGAACCAGCCCAAAGTATAATTAAGAGGGTTTCTGATGAAGGACAGGTAGAATAGTCAGGAAATCATTCCTCATTAATAGGTTTCCTATTATACGTTTCACTTCTGTTTTTCCATTTCCCTCCCCCGAATTCATTGCTTCTTAGAGTGAATAGGAAGTAAGGGATACCAACTGCTGATAGTTTCTGAAAATAATCCTGAGACTCGCCTCTGAAATTGACAGGACCTGACTACATGTGGTAATGAGTTGGCTACTTTCTCTTGCCTTCAGAGTGGATTTCAGTGAAGTCCTGGTCCAAGGTTTATTGACCTCTCTGCAGGGCAGACAGGGATGACCAATGTGTTAAGGAGGCAGGAGTCTAAGAGCCTAAGACCTTGATATTAATAGATTCTGTCTTCATTATTCCAAAATATTTCATTTAATGATCTGGGAAGTTGGAGAAAAAAAATACAGGCATTTCTGACTTTCCTTTTTCAGACTCTTTCTCCTGTATCCTTAGTCTCAATCTGGGTTTATTTTCATTGTAGAAACGAGAACTAGATGGCCAAATCCTCATCACTAATAGGGACATTTCATCAATTTGACAAATATTTCTTAAGGACCTACTTACACAGACACTCTGCTAGATACTGGGGTACCATTTGCTGGCTTCTGTCCTTGAAAAGCTTACATTTTCCATCTCACTCTATATTTTTGGAGGCTAATACTGTTATCTTCACATTAATCCACATGATATTTTTCTATTTCTCTCCATTAGTATTTTTGTATTTCTCACCTCATCCATCCTATGCAATCAAGTTATCCCCTGAATATAAGCTTTAAGGGAAATTTCACAAGAATTTGAATTTCCTACTCTCTTTTTATTATTTTTAAAATTTTATTGTCGTCAGAATACTTAGCATGAGTACCTCCTTAACAAATTTTTAAGTGCAACATGTTACTGTTGGCTTTAGGTACCATGGTATATAGCAGATCTCTAGAGCTTATCCATCTTGTTTAACTGAAATTTATACCCATTGATTATTAACTCCCCATTTCCACCTCCCCCGAGCCCCTGCCAACACCTTTCCACTCTCTCATTCTATGAATTTCACTATTTTAGATACCTCAAGTAAGTGGAACCGTGCAGCATTTGTCTTTCTGTGACTGGCTTATCTCACTTAGCATGATGTCCTCAAATTTCATTCATGTCATCCCATACTCTCTTTCAATTGAAAACAAATTCTCTCATTTTTGGAATTACTCTATCTGGCTGTGTCTGCATAAGCTTGCAGATGGTCTGTTTGCTGTTCTCACCTGTGTCATATACCTCAGCTGACTGATCTTTCCTTCTAATAAATCAACTCTTTGAAAACCATCACTATATCATAACACCTGACTATCAGCTTTCTGACACCCAAATACAATTTGGTTCAGAAGGGTCTAAACAAGCACCTTTCAGATAAGAGATATACAGCTTATATAAGTCACACCCAAAGGTGTGTAAGGCAAATCGTGTGGCCATGTCACTTAATGCCCAAAGATTTGAAAGTTTACAATCAGTTACTTAAACACCTTGCTCTGTTTCACTTTATGGATGTTGGCATATCAAGACCTCTAATCCACCTCCCCAGCTCTGGCTACCTCGAATTGAATAACCAGTTGTTTTCTCTAAATCTCTAGATTTTTATTGCAAAGTATTACCTTGCTTGTTACTTCTGCCTGCATTGCCAATGAGCTAGAAGACTCTGTACAGTATTGCTGCAGTTGAGTGTGCATGGGCTTGGAGGGGGTGGATAGTTAGTCTTCAATCATAGTGGGCAGCTCTCACCCTAAGATGAGGGAGGGCCTCTATTTTCAGAGTTCTGGCCTAGGATGTTCTGTCATACTAAGCTGCCTCCGCAGGGCATATTTATTTATGAAAATAAATCAATACTTTCAAAGCAGTATGTAGCCTCCTAAGGGAAAAGTATCATTTCATTTGACGATAACTAAGAATTCTGAACATATTAATTGAAATGTTTTGTTATTCTCCAAATATGTAGCACATCTTCAGTAGTATTATGTTCAATGTTATATCATTGTTGCTTAAATTGTAAAATGCCATTACATTTGTGTTATTATTACTAATAATGAGGCAGATAGGCACATATGCTCATTCCCATGAGAAAGGGAAGATACTCAAGTGTAGAAATTTTCACTGAATTATTCAAGTATGCTCAACTAGTTCACATGATATGGGGTAGAATTTTCCATGAGGATATGCATATTTGCCTGGATTGTAGTTATAGATGAATATTATTCGGGGGAAGTTTATTTGATCCTGCATCGAAGGTGATCCACCCTTGAAGTAGATCAAATCTATATATTATGATCAAGCTATTTGCCCATTTATCCCTGAACTTGAGATACCTGTTCATATAATATAGTCTTTTTATATTCTGGGTGGGCTATACCCTTTCCCTTTCTCTATACCTTAAATTGTCTATGTCCTTTATTTCCTTATTTTATGTTTTCTTTTTCTGGATATTTTCTCTTAATTAGTTTTAATTAGAAAAGGAGTATATAATCACCAAAAACACTTCAAACAGTTCAGCAATATCTAAAAAGAACTGTAAATTTATTCCCTCTAATTAAGTCCTGTTCCCATTTGTTAGGGACAAACCTCCGCGGCATGTGGGATCCTCCCAGACCGGGGCGCGAACCCGGTTCCCCTGCATCGGCAGGCGGACGCGCAACCACTGCGCCACCAGGGAAGCCCCAATTTGTGATATTTTTGAAAATTCATTTTCATTTACTTCCCACTCACCTTGAAAACATACCAGGAATATCGATACAGGTATGTGAAAAATTGGAACCAGTAATCCAATCCAGGGCCAAAATGTGGCACTTGCCTCGGGTGTGAAATTTAAGGGAATGACCTAAAACTCAGTAATTAAGATAAATAATATTTTCAGAAATCAAAATTAATGTAAAAATTCTTGATGAACAAAATAGAAATATATTTGATAAAGATAGTCTGACCGTGCTTTCGCAAGACCCATCCCATTTGCCTCACCTGAGTCCTGGCCCTGCTGGATCTGGTTCCCACCATTGGACCCATCAAAAACAGTCTGCTGAGAAGCAGTTACCTGACTAGTTTTGCTTGTATCTTGACTCTGCATTGGCCTGAATATTTGTATTGAAACATATTTGGAATTCAAATCTCCAGGAGTTTTACATCTATATAATTTAAGATATCCCCCGAAAAAGAGGATTTAGGGCAAGTAGCTTTTAACATAAAGCATCCGTAATTTGTAAAAACAAAATTATGTAAAATAACGTATTCCACAGAAACCTTTTTATGTCAGTTAAGTAGAAAGGCGTGCTTTGCTCTTAAATAATGCAAAACGTCTCTGTGTTTTTACAGTTGGCTCTCTACATCTGTGGGTATCATATCCGTGAGTTCTGCATCTGCAGATTCAACCAACCACCGATTGAAAATATTTTTTAAAATTCAGAAAATTACAAAAAGCAAAACTTGAATATTGCAAGGCAACTCTTTGCATGGCATTTACATTGTATTTACAACTATTTAAGTATTTATATTGTATTAAGTATCATAAATAATCTAGAGGTTATCTAAAGTATATAGGAGGATGTGTAGGTTGTATGCAGATACTTCACCATTTTATATAAGATACATGAGCATCCCTGGTTTCCCATATCCACAAAGGTTGAGGATGTGGGCGGTGAGGAGTGTGTCCTGGAACGAATCCCCCTCGAATACTGAGGAATGACTGTATTAGTCAACTCCTTATACTGTATGCTGTGCAAATCCTGAATTTGGTTGTCTAAGCAAGAGCACCTTGGCATCAGACTGCAGTGATATAAGTAACAGAACATTCCTTATAGTTGGAGGTAAGGAGGGTAGTAGAAGACCTAGTATAGCAATAGTTTCTGGTCCACTGAGGGATTTCTCTAGGGAGTTATCAGAGTGTAACTGATCTACCTGACTCATGTGAGAGAGGCAAATGAAAAACAATTATCTTATTATATCAGTCTTCAAATGCTTTATTACTTTTCAACCTGGAAGTTGGAAACTGGGCTCAGTCCTGCTTATGAGGATAGTGTGGAATGTATCTGATGGAAGGGGCCATCCTATGCATGTTGCCAGAGATGAGAGTCATGCTACATTTGACTTCCGGGGTCCCATGAAGCCCCTGGCCAGTTTGAAACAACTTTCTGGCTGAAGTTGCATGTTCAAGAATCCATAAAGGATTCCTACTGAATTTCAAACATAGAACACGCTGTGGTGATATTTGTAAGGAGATAGCTGGGACATATTAGGAGGGACTGATGAAGGTAAGACCTGTAACATGAGTGAACAGCTCCAATCTCTTACAGGTAGAGAGACCTCTAACTTTTATTTTAATTACTATTAAGGAGCAAGCAAAAAAGTATATCTCTGTAGGTATTCTGGCTAAATAAAGTAAAATAATATTAGCAGCATGACAGTCTTTAAAAGAGGGAGAATAAAGGTCTAAAAGAATCTTATTATGATTAATATTATTATTATTGATCCAGGCTATATAAAATACTTTTGGTGTGCTGTTATTTTGTGTGCTCTCATGACTTTTATTGTAGTGCACACTAACTTTATGACTCCCTAGAAATCACTCCTGGTCCTTCTCTTTCACCAAAACCATTATATTTAATGAAGTCTTAGGTTAGTTTCTTACCCACTAATTCTTTTGTGTGTGAGTGTGTTTTGGTTTTTGTTATTATGATTTTTTAACGTCTTTATTGGAGTATAATTGCTTTACAATGGTGTGTTAGTTTCTGCTGTATAACAAAGTGAATCACCTGTACATATACATATATCCCCATATCTCCTCCCTCTTGCATCTCCCTCCCTCCCACCCTCCCTATCCCACCCTTCTAGCTGATCTAGCTGATCACCGAGCTGATCTCCCTGTTCTATGCGCTGCTTCCCACTAGCTACCTACTTTACATTTGGTAGTGTATATATGTCCATGCCACTGTCCTGCTTCGTAGCAGCTTACCCTTCCCCCTCCCTGTGTCCTCAAGTCCATTCTCTACGTCTGCGTCTTTATTCCTGTCCTCTTACCCACTAATTGTTCTTTCACAGTGTGTGTGTTTGAGTGTGTGTATCTGTGTAACTTATTCTGAACAATTGGGACATGGAATGGATTGGGAGAGGAACTTCAATTATGAATGATATTGAATAATAACAGCTATCATTTATCGAGTGCCTTCTATACACCAGACATCATACTATGTATTTCACATAGCAATTTATGCTTCTCTTTACTACATCTCAGTGAAGTATCCATCCTATACCTATTTTACAAATTAGAAAACTGAGATTGAGAAAAGATTAAATGGCTTGCCTACATAGCTAATAGCCATGCAAGTCTGGATTCAAATTCATGTTCTTTCCTCACTCCGCACATGGACCCCTTGGGGCAGCCCTACCTCCTACTGCTTTCAGCCTTGTTCCAGCTCCTGAGCAGCTTCCCCTCTTGTTAGCACTCTCACGAAGGCTACATTGTTGAGGGCTGAGATAGATGAGATTTTAGGCTTAACAGTAACATAGCTTATCTCCTTTGATCTTCACATGGTATGATGTATTATCATTGTACCCCTATTTCAGGTATGGAAACTAAGACTCTGAGAGCTTAAGTAAATTGCCTTGGTCACACAGCTAGGAAAGAGCTGAATCAAGATCCACCTCCAGATGTCATGCTTTTAACCATTATACACAAGTCTCAAGCCATGCCATGCTTCCACTGTGATACAGTGGGGAAACCACTGGATTAATAGTCACAGGCATCAGCGTTTTATTCCAGACGTGGCTCTTGCCAAGTCCTGTCTCTTCATCTGTAAAGCGATGATTAATCAGTCCTGCCTTGGGTAAGTCATATCTTGGTTGTTAGACTTCAACCAGAAGCCGGGAAGGGACAGCTCTCACTGCGAGTTATTGCAGAAATACTGGGAGCAGCTTGAGAGGCTGAGGCTGCTGTAATGATCTGTGCTGTATCTCACATGAGCTAGAAGAGTTCTTGACTCTGAAGCTTTTCAGGACTCAGACAAATAGCAAACAGAAGCTGTCTCGGTAAGAGAGATTTCAAGGGCATTTCTTGAAAGTGGGAAAAGGCTCCTCTTTCTCTCTTTCCTCATGGGCAGAACCAGCCCAAAGTATAATTAAGAGGGTTTCTGATGAAGGACAGGTAGAATAGTCAGGAAATCATTCCTCATTAATAGGTTTCCTATTATACGTTTCACTTCTGTTTTTCCATTTCCCTCCCCCGAATTCATTGCTTCTTAGAGTGAATAGGAAGTAAGGGATACCAACTGCTGATAGTTTCTGAAAATAATCCTGAGACTCGCCTCTGAAATTGACAGGACCTGACTACATGTGGTAATGAGTTGGCTACTTTCTCTTGCCTTCAGAGTGGATTTCAGTGAAGTCCTGGTCCAAGGTTTATTGACCTCTCTGCAGGGCAGACAGGGATGACCAATGTGTTAAGGAGGCAGGAGTCTAAGAGCCTAAGACCTTGATATTAATAGATTCTGTCTTCATTATTCCAAAATATTTCATTTAATGATCTGGGAAGTTGGAGAAAAAAAATACAGGCATTTCTGACTTTCCTTTTTCAGACTCTTTCTCCTGTATCCTTAGTCTCAATCTGGGTTTATTTTCATTGTAGAAACGAGAACTAGATGGCCAAATCCTCATCACTAATAGGGACATTTCATCAATTTGACAAATATTTCTTAAGGACCTACTTACACAGACACTCTGCTAGATACTGGGGTACCATTTGCTGGCTTCTGTCCTTGAAAAGCTTACATTTTCCATCTCACTCTATATTTTTGGAGGCTAATACTGTTATCTTCACATTAATCCACATGATATTTTTCTATTTCTCTCCATTAGTATTTTTGTATTTCTCACCTCATCCATCCTATGCAATCAAGTTATCCCCTGAATATAAGCTTTAAGGGAAATTTCACAAGAATTTGAATTTCCTACTCTCTTTTTATTATTTTTAAAATTTTATTGTCGTCAGAATACTTAGCATGAGTACCTCCTTAACAAATTTTTAAGTGCAACATGTTACTGTTGGCTTTAGGTACCATGGTATATAGCAGATCTCTAGAGCTTATCCATCTTGTTTAACTGAAATTTATACCCATTGATTATTAACTCCCCATTTCCACCTCCCCCGAGCCCCTGCCAACACCTTTCCACTCTCTCATTCTATGAATTTCACTATTTTAGATACCTCAAGTAAGTGGAACCGTGCAGCATTTGTCTTTCTGTGACTGGCTTATCTCACTTAGCATGATGTCCTCAAATTTCATTCATGTCATCCCATACTCTCTTTCAATTGAAAACAAATTCTCTCATTTTTGGAATTACTCTATCTGGCTGTGTCTGCATAAGCTTGCAGATGGTCTGTTTGCTGTTCTCACCTGTGTCATATACCTCAGCTGACTGATCTTTCCTTCTAATAAATCAACTCTTTGAAAACCATCACTATATCATAACACCTGACTATCAGCTTTCTGACACCCAAATACAATTTGGTTCAGAAGGGTCTAAACAAGCACCTTTCAGATAAGAGATATACAGCTTATATAAGTCACACCCAAAGGTGTGTAAGGCAAATCGTGTGGCCATGTCACTTAATGCCCAAAGATTTGAAAGTTTACAATCAGTTACTTAAACACCTTGCTCTGTTTCACTTTATGGATGTTGGCATATCAAGACCTCTAATCCACCTCCCCAGCTCTGGCTACCTTGAATTGAATAACCAGTTTTTTTTCTCTAAATCTCTAGATTTTTATTGCAAAGTATTACCTTGCTTGTTACTTCTGCCTGCATTGCCAATGAGCTAGAAGACTCTGTACAGTATTGCTGCAGTTGAGTGTGCATGGGCTTGGAGGGGGTGGATAGTTAGTCTTCAGTCATAGTGGGCAGCTCTCACCCTAAGATGAGGGAGGGCCTCTATTTTCAGAGTTCTGGCCTAGGATGTTCTGTCATACTAAGCTGCCTCCGCAGGGCATATTTATTTATGAAAATAAATCAATACTTTCAAAGCAGTATGTAGCCTCCTAAGGGAAAAGTATCATTTCATTTGACGATAACTAAGAATTCTGAACATATTAATTGAAATGTTTTGTTATTCTCCAAATATGTAGCACATCTTCAGTAGTATTATGTTCAATGTTATATCATTGTTGCTTAAATTGTAAAATGCCATTACATTTGTGTTATTATTACTAATAATGAGGCAGATAGGCACATATGCTCATTCCCATGAGAAAGGGAAGATACTCAAGTGTAGAAATTTTCACTGAATTATTCAAGTATGCTCAACTAGTTCACATGATATGGGGTAGAATTTTCCATGAGGATATGCATATTTGCCTGGATTGTAGTTATAGATGAATATTATTCGGGGGAAGTTTATTTGATCCTGCATCGAAGGTGATCCACCCTTGAAGTAGATCAAATCTATATATTATGATCAAGCTATTTGCCCATTTATCCCTGAACTTGAGATACCTGTTCATATAATATAGTCTTTTTATATTCTGGGTGGGCTATACCCTTTCCCTTTCTCTATACCTTAAATTGTCTATGTCCTTTATTTCCTTATTTTATGTTTTCTTTTTCTGGATATTTTCTCTTAATTAGTTTTAATTAGAAAAGGAGTATATAATCACCAAAAACACTTCAAACAGTTCAGCAATATCTAAAAAGAACTGTAAATTTATTCCCTCTAATTAAGTCCTGTTCCCATTTGTTAGGGACAAACACCCTTAAGTGTTTCCCACATCTTTAACAATCTTCACCACAAACTACATGGTGAGGAAAAATTCCATGTTGTACCTAGAGGGAGAAGACCCAAGTTCAAGATACAATTTTCCTACCATGACAGTCATTCAGTATCTCGGGAAATTCATTTTTCAATTGTAAAATTGTTGAATAATTTTTCTCCTACTTATACCCTAAGACTGTTGTAATGACCATATAAAATAGTGTATATAAAAGTTGATGGGGAAGTTAAAAGGCCATACAAATTTAAGTTACTGCATATATTGTGTAAAAACCAAAAATCCTACTCAGCTTAAATATCCTTTTTATTCTGTATAGCTTTAGCCTTTGTTGAGCTTACTTTCATTCTCATAAACTGAACCAGTTTACTCATTTATATATTCACCATCACTTTGAATCAACCGGAAGTAATTTCTCACTTATTTAAAATCCCACAGTATTGTACTGTACCTCTCTGGGGTTTCTTACACCATTTTCCTCTCTGCTCTTTTTATATGTATAGGGGTCCCAAACAGATCTCTAGCTCAACATCCCCTCCCAGTAGCATCCAACGTTCTTTTTCAAAGAAGACATGCTTATCAAATATGTTAAGTTTTAAATGAATTAAGAACTAGACACATGGATGAGTTATGGAAGTATTTCAAAGTCCTCATGGATATTCATTCTCAGCACTTAGATAACAAGCCTTAAAGACAGGAGCTGAGGGCTTCCCCGGTGGCGCAGTGGTTGAGAATCTGCCTGCTAATGCAGGGGACACGGGTTCGAGCCCTGATCCGGGAGGATCCCACATGCCGCAGAGCAACTAGGCCCATGAGCCACAACTACTGAGCCTGTGCTCTGCAACAAGAAGGCCGCGATAGTGAGAGGCCCGCGCACCGCGATGAAGAGTGGCCCCCACTTGCCACAACTAGAGAAAGCCCTCGCACAGAAACGAAGACCCAACACAGCAAAAATAAATAAATTAATTAATGGGCTTCCCTGGTGGCGCAGTGGTTAAGAGTCTGCCTGCCGATGCAGGGGGCACAGGTTCGTGCCCTGGTCTGGGAAGATGCCACGGAGCGGCTGGGCCCGTGAGCCATGGCCGCCGAGCCTGCGCGTCCAGAGCCTGTGTTCCGCAACGGGAGAGGCCACAGCAGTGAGAGGCCCGCGTACCGCAAAATAACAAAAACAAAACAAACAAAAAAAGCCAGGAGCTGAAGTATCCGTGCATCTCCTCATCCTCCCCATCATTTGCTTCTCTTCGTCGGTTCACAGCCTCACCTGACTGCTTCCCCTGGGCTGGCTGCCTCTTTGACCTGGCCCAAATTCTCACACACATACATTAAGTGCTTCCTGCTGCGTCCAACCTGTATCTGCCAGTTGCATTTGCCCGTGGAGTCCTTTGGACCTTCCAGAGCACCGGTCTTTACCCACTGAGCCATTCAAACAGAGCACTAAAGACAGAACCTATAGCTTATTCCTTTGTATCACTGACTTTCAAAGCTGCCTGAACAAATGGTTCTGGCTGGATTTATTTCAAAGCATTGACTAAAGCAGACAGAAAGCTTCCTGCCAGGCGGTTATATTTACCACACAAATTTGTCAGCTTAACTAAACATTTCAGCAGAAATTTGAGCTGATTGATCTAAAGGGCTTAAACACTATGAAATCAACAAAGGTGCATCAGACTACGTAACAGCGTCTTCAGGACTCCAAAATGATCACTCAGTAAATTTTGTTTTTCAGAGGAACTATGCTGTTGCCTCCCAGCTTCCCCCACCCTCCCCTCATACTCGGTTTACAAAAGCCATCAGGAGCTTTCATGAGCGTAGGTAGGTTTAGGCTAAAATACAGTGGTGGTGTTAGCAGCGATCTTGAGATGCCTCAGTTGGTTTAAATTACACCTTAAAAATGTTATTATAGGGCTTCCCTGGTGGCGCAGCGGTTGCGCGTCCGCCTGCCGATGCAGGGGAACTGGGTTCGCGCCCCAGTCTGGGAGGATCCCACATGCCGCGGAGTGGCTGGGCCCGTGAGCCATGACCGCTGAGCCTGCGCGTCCGGAGCCTGTGCTCCGCAACGGGCGAGGCCACAGCAGAGGGAGGCCCGCATACCACAAAAAAAAAAAAAAAAAAAAGACAAAAATGTTATTATAAACCCTGAGCAAAATTACAAGGTACAGTGATCCTTGAATTCTTATTGCAGCTTTAACATCACCTCTATCCTGTATGTGTTTGTGCTTAACTTCTCTTTCTGTAAAATGGGAATTATTTTCATCATATTACTGTCACACTGTCTTCATAATTTAACATTAGACTTGCAAGAAAAATCTTCACGACTCAAATGCCATGGGAACCTCCTATACCTTATAGTGTAAACCTGGAAAATGTAGCAAAGACTGATCATTCAAGAAGATATAACAATTGTTGATATGCTGGAACAGTGTATCACTAGTTATCCTTCTCAGTATCTTCTGAAGATAAGATAATCAAACTGGGTGTAACTGTCATGACTGTTACTAGGTTTATATAATTTGCATTTTCATCATTTCCTACATGTGTAATTTAATTTAGCGTGATTTACGCTTTCATTATTATTTTGGGGGAAAATTAAATAAGTAAAACAATTTTCAAATATTTAAAACAACATTCAGGCAATAAGCAACATTTATTTGGCAGATGGGTCTGGAAAACACTCACAAAGAAGGGTAGGGATGTATTTGAGGACAGTCTGATGTTTCCCATGGATTTTGCAATCTACAAGACAGATTAGTAGCCCAATTCTTTCCAAGGGACTATTGGCAAATGTTATACATCTGATCACTCAAGAGGCAATTTTTAAAGCCACATTATTTAAATTAATTTAATAACAATATAAATGGAGCAAATGGACGTTGTTCTTCTTTTCTCAGTGTCCTCTACATCTGTTGTAGTCTATTCATTATATACAGAGAAGAGTGGTATAAATATTTTAATTTGAATTGATTTAATTAAGCCATAACCAAAGAACATCTTAAATTAAGCCAGTATGTTTTAATTGCTTCTTTTTAAATTAATAGACTTCATGTTTTAAAGCAGTTTTAGGTTCCAAGGAAAGTTGAGCAGAAAGTACAGAGGGTTTCCATATACTTCCTGTCCCCGCAACTGTAGAAACCCCCCGCTAGGGGCATCACTCACCAGAGTGGTACATTTGTTATATTTGAGGAACCTACATTAACACATCATTATCACCCTTGGCCCATAGTGTATATTCAGGTTCATTCTTAGTGTTGTACTTCTATGGATTTTGACAAATGTATAATGACTTGTATCCACCTCTGTCATATCATACAGAATATTTTTCATTGTCTTATAATTCTTCTGTGTTCTGCATATTCATCATTCCCTCCTCTCTAACACCTGGTAACCACTTATCTTTTTACTGTCTCTGTAGTTTTCCCTTTCCCAGAATGTCATATGGTTGGAATAATAAAGTATATAATCTTTTCATACTGGCTTCTTTCACTAGTAATGTGTATTTAAATTTCTTCCATGTCTTTTCTTGGTTTGATAGCTTATTTCTTTTAAATCTTTAATAATATTCTGTTATCTGAATGTACCACAGTTTATTTATCCATTCACCTACTGAAGGATAGTAGGTTGAATGGATAAATAACTTGCTTCTAAGCTTTGGAAGTTATGAATAGAGCTGCTGTAAACATCCTTGTACAGGTTTTTGTGTAGACATGTTTTTAGTTCACTTGGATAAATGCCAAGAAACACAATTGCTAGATCATGTGGTAATGGTATGTTTAGTTTTGTAAGAAGCTGTCAAATTGCCTTCCAAAGTGGCTGTACCATTTTTCATTCTCACCAGCAATGAATGAGAGTTCCTGTTGTTCTACATCCTCATGAGTGTTTGGTGGTGGTAGTGTTTTGGATTTTGATCATTCAAATAGGTATGTGGTAGTATCTCGTTTTAATTTGTAATTCCCTAATGACATATGATGTAAAATGGCTTTTCATGCCCTTACTTGCCATTTGTATATCTTTAGTGAGGTGTCTTAAGTCTTTTGCCCATTTTTGAATTGAGTTGTTCATTTTCTTATTGTTGAGTTTCTAGAGCTCTTTGTGTATTTTGGATAACAATCTTTTATCACATGGGTCCTTTGCTATATTTTCTCTCAATCTGTGAACTGTCTTTTCATTCTCTTGATACTGTCTTTCATGGAGCAGAAGTTTTTTAAGTCCAGATTATCAATTCTTTCTTTCTTTTGTGGACTGTGCCTTTGGTGTTTGGTTGGCTGAATTAGATCTGATAAATAGTAGAGAAGTAAGCAGATAGATAATGGTTTGCTCTTCTGAGCATCCATGGTTAAGCCATACCCACAAAAATGCCTCATGTTAAACCAATTTCACAGGAAATGGAAAGTCACTTAAACCAATGAATTCACTTGCTGTGTGCTCTGGGACATGTTATTGAGCCCTCTAAACTTAATTGTTTTTAACTTTTAAATGTGGAAAATAAAATTCTGTTTGTAATTTTTTTTGCAAGTACTTGGTATATAATTAAAGAAAAATCACACTGCCTGGCATATGAGAGGTACACAGTAAATACTATTTATTAATAATAGTACTAATGATAAAATGAGTGCCAAGCAGAACAAGATATATTTGTTGCCTTCCCTATGCAGCTGGTTTACAAAGGAAATCAATATACTTTGAGAAGATTTACATGGGCCTCCCCCCCACCCCCCGTGCACTTTCAGAAGGCTGTTGGTAATTGCTGAGTGATAAAAAATGCTTAGCTGGGGTACTTCTGGCAGTGATCTCCCATCCTGCCTGCAGCTATTTATACACCTTCTCTGAAACTTGAGTTTTATGTGTGCAGACTCTTGAGCCCTACCTAGTCTCTACTGACTTTATGCTGGACATCAAAGAAATTTCCAAAAAGCAAGAACAACACAATGAAAAGGAATCATTCCTGCTATCAAGGACTTTAATCAGAAATAAGATATGCATGTAAAATTTAATATTAGTGAGAGGACATCAGTTGTTCAAGGCAGTGCTCCTGAGGGAATTTGATGATGTTCAAATAATGCATACTCTTGGAGACTAGCTGTGTTTGTCCAACCCTCTTCCACCTCTTTCTTCCCTATCTGCACTCTCAATTCAATCTCAATATCCATGTCCTTGTAAATAATATAGGTGCTTAAAATTTCCCTGGGCTCTACACTCACAGACTCCTGAATGTTTCTGGTTTTTGCATATGACACATCCCTCAGTGTTACAGAATGACAGATTAAGGAGGGAAAACTTTTATCAAATGAATATCCCTGAAGCCTTTTGCTGTAATTTAAAAAAATTTACCATTTGTAAGAAATTACATAAATCATCACACTTTCTATTGCCAGCAGAAATAGGTTTAGAGTCCTACAGCTTCCAACTTCTAGGTCTGTCCCTGATTTCTTTTAAGTTCTACATTTTTAATGTTGCTTTAGGCCTTCTGTCTCTTCTTTACTAATTGGCATACTTTCTTTATACTTTCTTTATCTTTGTGTTTTACCCATTTAAGAAGCTCATCTGTTTTTCTTCAATCATCTTTAAAAATCACTCACCGTGGTTCACCACAGTTCATTATCCAGTGACTCCAAAATCAAAATGACATATTCAGTTTAAATGTTATCATGTCTGGAAACCATCGTAGAGGATCACAGTGGACTCAGCTTTATAATATTATGTTATACTCTCAACTGACTTTATTGACAAACTGAAATTTGTAATTTGGCTTTCTTTACTTTCCCCCGTTTATCCCTTTAACACAGTCACTCTCACAAGAAAAGTCAAATGCAATTTCTGTGAACTCTAAGGGATTGTTCAAAATCAAGAATTTATTGATTGGCTGTTGTTGGAAGTAAGTGAATGATAGGCTTAAAAGTATTTTTGTCGTAGAGTAATATTATTTTATAATAATATTTTTGTGGAGAGGCTGAAGTGGGTCAAAAACTGAATCTTGATGGCTGTACAGAGAGGTCAGTAAAATTTCATAGATTCTTGCAATCAGGACCAATACTACCCCTAAATACATGCTTATGTTAACTGAGGGCACATTAACAATCTGCTATAATAAAATCTACATTACAGCACCACCAATCTGAAGTTTTGTTATGCTGTGCGCAAAGAAGTTTTTTTTTTTTTTTTTTTTTTTTTTTTTTGGGGTATACGGGCCTCCCTCTGTTGTGGCCTCTCCCCT
>NC_041232.1:66717128-66741426 GCF_002837175.3 Physeter macrocephalus
GACCGGGTCGCGAACCCGGTTCCCCTGCATTGGCAGGCGGACGCGCAACCACTGCGCCACCAGGGAAGCCCCAGAAGTTATTTTTTTAAGAAAGCTCCAGTGTCAAAGATGTTTCCTCGGAGAATGACATGAAATTGACACATATCTTAGCAAGTGATAACAGATTTCTTTAGTGATTAAGCAGAAAGCAGGACTGTAGAGCAAATCTTTGCATATCAAGTACAATTTGATGAACAAGAGAGGGGTGAAACTGCGTAAAACACACAGCAGTCTGAAGACAGACCCAGGCTATACCGGGATGAAGTCAATAGGGCATCTCTTCAGCAGGAGGATGTTGTGAAAGCCAGGTTGAAAGGGAAGTGTGGAAATGCAAAGGGAAAGGGATACTCAGCTCTTACCATTTGGCCCAAGGTAAGCACTTCTATTTTAAACCGTGATATGTTTGCTTTGGAGCCATTGCTTCCGTTATCTCATGTATGTTTTTCAATATTGACAGATATTTATGATTATGTTTAATATTTTTCCCAGATTCCCTGAGCACTATCCAGTATGTTATAATCTTAGTCTATACAAAGATTAATTAATTCGCAAAACATTTATTTACTTATCTGGTACGAGGCTTGGGAGATACACAGGTGCATAAAAATGATCCCTAACCTTAAAAACTCATAGTTTCATCATTAGACTCTACTGGACAGAGATAGTCTTGTAAATAAGTAATTATAATACGGTATGATAAGTGGAATTAGAGAGAGAGGTATATTTAGAGGTAAAGAACATAGAGGGAATAAATAGCCATTTTCATCAATAGTAAATTCCATGTTACCCTTTTTAGAAACCCCACTTAAGAGGACTAGGAAAGAGGCCCAAGATTACCTTCTTATTCATCCTGAATGTACTTTGATTCAGGAAGGATGACCCAAGAAAAGGGAAATTCAGAAACGGTTTACTATATCATAGTTAGCCAAAAAAACATTTAATGATATTGAACTAAAAATTAATTTCTGCCTTGCCCACTGATGTTTATTAATGGAAAAAATGGAATGATATAAAATCTAACAGAAAAGGTAAGTCATTCTTATGAATTCATGAGGGTGCCTGGAAATGGTGATAGAAAAAACCCTTTCTATTATTTTGCCTATCTGTGCGACTCTGTAATATATATATATATATATATATATATATTTTTTTTTTTTTAATCTCAGTTTTTTTTTCCTCATAATCATAGTTTAGGACTATCTCATGGGACTTATTGCCTTACAAGTCAATAGAACTCATAGCTGAATTAGTGGCATTTGGGAGACTGTGGGTACCAACACTTCTCCACAACTTCCTATTATAGAATATGAAATCATCAGAGATTTATTAAATAATTATTTTTCTCTGGTTAATGGAGTTGTTAGGTCTTACCAGAAGACCCTATATATTTTTTACTTTTTTAAAAACTTTATTTTTGGCTGTGTTGGGTCTTCGTTGCTGTGAGTGGGCTTTCGCTGGTTGCAGCAAGTGAGGGCTACTCTTCATTGCAGTGCATGGGCTTCTCACTGCAGTAGCTTCTCTTATTGCAGAGCATGGGCTCTAGGTGCATAGGCTTCAGTAGTTGTGGCACGCAGGCTCAGTAGTTGTGGCACATGGGCTTCGTTGCTCCGCCGCATATGGGATCTTCCCGGACCAGGGCTCAAACCCATGTCCCCTGCGTTGGGAGGCAGATTCTTAACCACTGCACCACCAGGGAAGTCCCCAGAAGACCCTATTTAAAATATTCTTAGAATTTCTACTTGCTTCCTATTGTTGCTGTAAATGAATTACCACAAATTTACTGGCTTAAAACAACATAATTATATTATTTTACAGTTCTGGAGACCAGAAGTCAGAAATCCATTTCACTGGGCTAAAATTAAGGTGTCCGCAGGGCTGCCTTACTTTTTGGAGACTCTTAGAGAAAATCTATTGCTTTCATTTCCCAGCTTCTAGAAGTCACCTACATTCCTTGGCTACTGGTCCCTTCCTCCACCTTCAAAGCCAACAGTGTAGCATCTTCTCTCCTCTCTGACATCTGCTTCCATCCCTACATCTTCTCTTTCTCTTGCCCTGATCTTCCTACCTCCTTCTTACAAGGATCCTTGCTTGTGATTACATTTATCCCATCTGGATAACCTGGGCTAATCTCTCATCTCAAGATCCTTAACTTAATTACATCTACCAAGTTTCTTTTCCCATGTAAGATAACATATTCACAGGCTCCAGAGATTAGGAAGTAGATATTTGCAGAGGGCCATTATTCAGTTTATCAGAAGGTAATTACAGAAGGTAATATATATATATTTACAGAATATATATTCTGTAAAATATTACAGAAGGTAATATTTTAAACTCTGCTGTGATATGTCCGTATTATCTCAGAGATGATCTTTATAAGGAAAAAAGTTCTTGAAGAAATCGACACAATGCTGGAGTTCTAGGCTAGATTGAGAAAAAGAGGTTAGAAAGAATATACTTGAATGTTTAAAAAACAGAAAAGAAATGTACCACAGGAGGACAAAAGGAAGACCCCTCCCTCCCTCAAATAAAAGTATTCACACTACACAATTTTATTAAGGGCAAAGTCCTAAGCAAAGACAGGGCCAAAACTTTATCCCCCTTTCTTTAGCTGATGCTCTCCCCTTGCGCCTTCTGTAGTAAATGTTTATGGTCATGTAATTGCGAATCTCAAAGTCAGATTTTAAAATATGGCCAGAAGAAAAAATGTTGCTAAAGAAAGGTAATTTTTTTTTTTCCTGTGTTGCTTATTCTACAAACGGGTATCTGGTTGTTTCAATGAATGGCTTTAGGATTTAGATTTTTTAAAGCTATTTTGAAAAGGACACTGGAAGTAAACTAACCGAGACTATTATAGAGAAAGTACACTGTGTCACAAAGAATGTACACTTCTTATCTGAAATCATATTACTAGTTAGTGTTAGACACAAGCCTCATTTCCCAAACCCAAGTTTCCTGACTCCTAATTCAGTTCTCTTCCCACTAAATCCATTAGCTCAGCCATTTGCGTTTGAATTTGGATCTCAGTGCAATCTACAAACTACCCATGAGCCTCTTCCTTTCATAAACCAGTTAATCTGTAAGCCAGGATCATTTTCTTAGTACATTCAGTAAAACACACTGATGTATTCAGATCTGTGGGGAATCATGAAGGAAGATCATGCTCGTCGTCCAGAAATGTTTTCTCCATTGCTAAAGAACTTCAAAATACGCAAGATAGACTGCTAAGAATTCTTTCCAAAAAATCCATTTATTATTTCCCAGAATAAACAAGGAAGCCTCTCTAACCTTTTCCCCTTGCTATTATAAAGCTAAAATTTGCCCTAAAGCAAAACGTTGTTTCAACACAGAGTTGTTCCATGGCCATGAATAAAGAGACATTGCTTATACACTCTGACAGCTTCAATGATTCACTTTCCCAAAACAAGTATAGCAGAAGGAGAGCATTTATTTATTTATGCTTTAAAACACCCAAGAGAACAAAAATAGTTTTGTACTGTTTTTGAATTGCTCAAGCATTCCATACACTTTTGGGAACTAGCTGGCTAATATCCTGAACAATATCAGTTTATTCTCTGTTTACCCCACCCCAAAGCCAGTGTTTGTCCATCTCTGCTGTGAAATGTGTCGCAGGAGGCTGACCCCTTGGTTCTCCATCAAATAGGCACTCTTGTCATGAGCTGGCTTCTAGTGTATTTACCCAAGGAGAGGCACGAGCAGAAGATAGATAGGAGGGTGGAAGGAAAGTGAGGCTGGGGCTTTTCTTTTCACTCCCCACTGGGCTGTACCCTCCATGAGTAGAGCTGTTTCACAGGGTCCCTTTGTGATGACTGTCACTGTTAAAGAAAAAATTATTCATTCTGGCACTTGCTGCTGCTGAGGAATGTAGGGGGAGAGCTACTACAATGGCATTTTGTAATAGTGGACAGAGCTTGGGCTCAGCTCTAAACACAGCAAGGAAAAGTGGGGCTTTATAGCCAAGGAGCAGGCTTGGAGGGTCAGTGGGTGGAAAATTACTGAGAGAAAATATCACTGGTCAGGGGGGATTCTGGTTAATATGACCTAACAGGATTCTTGTTGAAGACAGGCCAGAGAGATCAGACATCACCTGGGGGGGAGTGGAGATGAAGAACCTGATCAGATATTGGGGGTGATCAGATGTCAAGGGTGGGAGATTCTAGCTAAACTGACTTATTAGCAGGATTCTGGCTAAAACTGGACAATAGTGAGACTTACATGGAAGCCCAAAAGTCAGGGCCTAGTTGAGAAGTGAGTTCAGAGGAGCCTGACTAAGAGTTGGTCAAGGAGAAACTCTTTATTCCTGCTCTTGGTGATCTCAGGATGAGAACCTCTTTTCCTCCCTTTGCTCCTTCCAGATGGTCAGTGTTCATGACTTCCTTCTATTGCTGATTTCTAGGTGTGTCACTTAACCCGGCCCACACATCGCTAGTCTCTTTATTAAGCCTTTGCGTTTGAATCACCTGAAGTTTTCCAATAAGCCTAAGTCAGTGACAAGCATTTTCCCTTCTAAGTGAAAGGAAACTCAATAGCCACTGGAATATCCTTATAGCATCGCTGTGCTCTGTTATCTGCTGACTCTACCCTACCCTTTGATTGGCCCAGACTGCAGCTGGGATGGCAGGGAGAGAAAAGTTCTCAGAAGCCTGCTGCCCAAATTCTTCTGAAATAGTTGAGTCACTGCCTTTTCCCCATCCAGTACCCCACCTTTCCATGGTTTTAAGCTCTGGTGAGTTGAATAGCCTGACAATGTGGAAATCACATAATTTATTACTTTGGCTGTTTGGACCACAGTCACCAAGATAAGAATACAGGTGGGCAGTCCCAGCCTGATTTTAACCCTTTTCACATAAAACCTATTGTTTGCCTTCACTGCCTTATTCTTTTTCTATGGAGCAAACCCAACCCAAATGCCTCTGCAGACCTTTCCCAAGGCGGACTTAAATAATGGAATATGGTTGGCCCAGTTTTCAGTGCTATTTGTTTGATTTGCAGCTGGCTTTCTTATGACAATATGATTACCCAAATGTTGGGAGGTTTTGCCAAGGCGACCAAGGGTGGAATAGGCACAGTGAAGTTTTGAATAGAACCTTGAATTCAGTTTGGTCATTTTATTTCAGTACTCTTGGTAATCATTGTTGCAGCAGAAAGAATTCAGGTCCTTCCAAGGTTTTGCATTTTTCAAAACTTTCCTCTTTGTTTTGTGTCTTGCGTTTTGAGTCAGAGAGGTCTGACTCTCTTTAAGTTCCAGTGTATCTGTACTTTCTCCTACATTTACCACCCTAATTTTTTGCTACTTTCTCCTCTTCTGATACTTTAGATTTTCCTCTAAACAATCTGTTCCATTCAGTATGTTCACCTCCCGATAACTTGAAAAACTGTCTTTGGTGTATTTAGGGAGATGCGTCCCTTAAGTAGCAACAGAAGATGAAATACAAGAGATGGATTTTTCCAGCAATATAACTGAGGCACTGTTCTATATCATTTATGAAAGTAAAAACTAGACAGTGTAAACGGTACACGATGCATGATGCAATATATATCTTTATGTCTCTATAGCTCTTTAATGCATCCATAATTGGAGCTTGAATAAATCTTAAATTTTATTTTGTCCAGTAAACACGAGATTCTTGAAATTGCCCTATTTGCAGTTGTTACAGCCTATGTAAATAGAATAAAGGAGTCCCAGGTGGGTGTGTATTATTCTTCTGTCATTTATTAACCATCTACACTGGTCTAAGAACTGGGCTAAACTTTGGGATTATGAGTTTCATAAAGCAGAATCCTGTCCTTAAGCTGTCCCATGAGGAGTCAGGGATATTAAAATAATTACAGTACAAAGTTTAAAATATCATGTAAAGGTTGTTAGAGCGTGGGTTGAAAGAGTAGTTAATAACTCTGTTGAGGATGGCCAGGCACATTTCCCACAAATGGTTTAGGTATGGAAGGATGAATTGCAGTGCATCAGGCAGGGCCAAAGGGAAAGGATTACACAGCAGAGGAACCCGAGCTTGAGAAGACATACAGACAGCACAGAGACTTGGCAAAGGACCTGCTGGTGGGTGAATAGAGATGGAGCAGTTGTGTCCCTGAGTCAGCGTCCCACCTAGCGGTTTTATCCTTTCCCTCTTTTACTTCCTAAAGAGGTCTTGGGTCCCACTGTAGGTATTCCCCTACCTTTCTCTCTTCCCATCATAGCAGAGATCTCAAAAGAATATTTTAAATTTCAGATTCAATTACTCACCCCTTGCTCATCCACTTATCAACCCAGGACAACTAGATTTAAGCAATCTAATAATATTATTGCATAAATATGGCTAACGAAGGCTGTTCTTGCCAGGGAAAATTGAAGCTTTATAGTTCTCATGTAATTTGACTAGTGTTGCCAGACAAAAATACAGCATAGCCTGTATTTTAATTAGTGAACTTAATTAGTACATTTACGTTTCAGAGGAAAATGGAGATTTTTTTCGTATAAGCATGTTTGATGCAGTATTTGAGATATACTAAATTGCTGTTTAAGTGAAATTACACTTTAGCTTGGATACCCGTATTTTTACTTACTAAATCTGTACTCTAAATTTTCCCTCTCTGCAGGTGAGACTGAACCGTTCAATCCTGATTCTCCCAAGCAATCAAATCCCCTTTCTTGGTTTTAGCTGTTCTTTCCCTATAACTCCTAAATCTCTACCTCCATCCAAGATCTATTCTTTGACTTCCAGATCAGTATATCCAGTACCTACTGAACGTTTTCTTGTGGTTGTCCTACAGGTATCTGAAACCCCACATACCCAAAGTAAACATACCATCTTTCTCCCAAACCTGCTTCCTGCCTGCATCCTCCATGTCAACAAAGGATACCACCAACCAACACAACCCAGTTACCAAAGTGGAAATCTGGGCATCATTCTAGACTCATCCTTCCCCCTCACTTCCATTCCCCATTGCCCCACTCAGCCCAAAATGACTCATACTTCTCCTTCTTAACGTGGATTAATTTGCCCCCTCTTCTACAAGTTCTCTGGAACCTTCCTTGTTTACACCCGTAGCATCTCAACCAGCATATTAGGTTAGCCTCCAATGCATTTCCCTGTTTCATGCATGTACACGTGTGCATACACACACACACACACACACACACACACACACACACACACACACACATCCAATGTCTCTGACATCTCCAGAATTTCAAATGTGAATATATTTCTTTATTGATGTTCTTTGATAACGTCTTATGTTCTGCAGGATAGGCTTGAAACTTTATATTTGCTGGATCAAACACTGCAGAATCTGGCCGCTGCCAGCCTCTCTCAGGGATGAGAGCTCACATATGATCTGGTTTTTTCGTTGTCTCATGCTTTGTGTGTAGCAGGCAATCAATGATTATTTGTTGTATGAATGAGAGAATGACAGAATCTTCACAGAGTGAAATCTGTTTGTCATATCGTCAGGGAAGAAAACATTAAATGTGCACTAATGAGAGAGTTGTTATACTTGAGGGACTTGATATGACACATGGTATTTCAGAAGTTATACAATAAAGAGCCATGACTTTGGTGGATTTATGTATGAGTGTCTATACATATAAATATTTAAATACATGTAAATGTTAACTGCCCCTGAGGAGGTGTATATTCATATAAATATTTAAGTACATTGAACTCGCTTTACTCTTTGGCACAATCAAGAAATATAGATGTTCTGATTGTTTGAATCTTCTGATTAATTAATCACCATTTTTCTAACATTTAAAATATATTAAAATACAATCCACTCTACAGTTATGTGGGGTGTAATTAAACCTTTGTCATGTCAAAAGACAGTTCAGGGCTTCCCTGGTGGCGCAGTGGTTAAGAATCCGCCTGCCAATGCAGGGGACACGGGTTCGAGCCCTGCTCCGGGAAGGTCCCACATGCCACGGAGCAACTAAGCCCATGAGCCACAACTACTGAGCCTGCGCTCTAGGGCCTGCGAGCCACAACTACTGAGCCCGCATGCCACAACTACTGAAGCTCACACGCCTAGAGCCCGAGCTCCGCAACAAGAGAAGCCACCGCAATGAGAAGCCTGCGCACCGCAATGAAGAGTAGCCCCTGCTCGCCACAACTAGAGAAAGCTGCACACAGCAACAGAGACCCAATGCAGCCAAAAATAAATAATAAATAAATAAATAAATTTATTTTAAAAAAAAGACAGTTCAGAGGACTGTTCATTTTATTTATGTGTGATAAGCATTTTTATTTATGAGAAAACAGGGAGACCTGTTTTTAGACTATAGGGGTTCATTCAGTGTCCCCAGACTCAAATAATTCATACAACATATAATTAACTTACCTCTAAAGTACATATATCATTAGTATCTGACTAATAACGATTTTAGCTAATAAAGATTTTCTCCAGTCGTAAGCTGAAATGTATAATTTAGATTATAGTGGAAATAAACACCTTTTGTAAAGTTTCAGGACTGCTCAGAGTATTGATATCAACCAGACAAGTGTGCCACATTTAATTTAACCTTTCAGATAATGTATATGAATGAAAAGAAATTATAAATGGAGTAGGGAGTATTACTTGCCATTAATAAAATAATTCCTTTTGGCATGCTAGAGCCAAAGCATAGGTAGAATTCATGTTGGATAACACAACTCCATTTGAAGCCTCTGTAGAATTATTTCTATTTAGTTAGTAACAAGTGGAGCTTGGGGTATTATTAGGCAAAATTACAACAGCAGTGCACTGGTGTGCAAAGAAAGATCAGGGGCATTTCCTCTAAGCAGCATCTTTAAAAGTCTGGCTCCTAAAACTAATGTTGTGAAGCTTCAGTTCTTTTGAATTGAGACTCCGGGGAATAAGAAAGAATCATAATTATCAGCTAGGAATTGATGCTAAATTTGTTTATTCACTGATTTTCCACCACTTTCTATAGTATGTAAATGAGATTCTTACTTAGTAAAAGCATTCCCACTCTGAGACAGATGACTGCTGTCCAAGCCCAGGGGAGAAAGAAAACACAGCTTTCTCCTTGGCCTTTTCTTCTCCTTCAACACAGCTTCCAAAGCCTCCCGGAGTTTCCCCAAAATTCCCTGAGCAGGAGCTTTCACATTCTGATTGATTAGTCATCATATCAGAGCTTACCGCTTTTTGGCTCCTTGGCTACCAACTGAACATTATAAACTGGACCCAGAAAATCAGCTTGCCCAGCGCCATTGGATTTTTGGCCTGTTTAGCAATGGATGTCTAATTCCCTATGACTCTAGTTAGTAGAAATGGCATCAGAGCGAAATGATTAACACGTCTTCAGAAAGGATTCTGAACGTCTTGTCGAAGTTTATAATACTGCCATGAGATGTAGAGAGAGGTACAGATGAGCGTGCGTGCATGGGCGCGCACGCGCACACGCACGCACGCACACACACGCGCACACACACACACACACACACACACACACGAGTCTTTCAGACCTCCAGTCAGAGTAGCTTATAGGCTGCACTCGGGAATGCGGGAGGTGGTGGTGGGGGACTCACGCTGGTGGGATATGGGGAAGAGGTGATTTTCAATTTTGATTCCTCCACCTCTTTCTCCCGCACCCTATTGCATTCTGCAGTATCCTTAGGAAATAACTCAGCCATCGCACTCTCCATTGGATCTCACTCTTGCTGAAACCTCCCGAGGCAGAGAGAAGTCAGACTATCCTGAGAGCTGACACTTGGCAGTGATGATCCGTCGTAGGTGGAACATTTGTCCCAAACTCTCCTCTTATCCCTGGAGTCTCTTCTCTGGGTAGACAGTCCCCAGACCTGACAAACTTCAGCATCCAATTCAGCATGACTTCCTTAAGTACTCTGTGCTCCAAAAGATGCCTGCATCTCCCCGACAATGTTAGAACCCAGTTGCCCTCTGTACCCTGATAGAAGGGTACAGAAATGGAGTCACGCGAAGTTGCTGATGGCTAATTTGAAGTTAATATGTGACCTCCCTCAGAATGATGTGGATTTAAGGCAGGACTGTGAGGTGAGAAAATATATGATTGTAAAGGAAAAAAAGCATGTCTACTGGTCAAATATAATCAGCATGGTAGATGTCTGGAAGAGAAACAGTAGGGCAGAGGAGATATTTCCATTTTCCTTCAAATTTGAAGCCATAGGCTGGTATTAGTAACAGTAAAATATGTACATTTAGTGTATGTAATATGTACATTTACTATACATATATAGTAAATATATTTAGTATATATATACATATATTTATAAATTGAGTTATTATTAAATTATGCCTTTACAGATCAGTTTTCTTAGAGTTGATTTATGTAACATGGCACAAATTAACAACATTGAGTAAACATAAATTGACTAAAACCCTTACTGGTTTTAAGTTGCTATTAGGATAAAATAGACTTACAGGGAGATAAGGTCTGTGACCTCCAAATCAAGAAGTGGATGTTTTATCAGCTGCTATAAACATATTTCTGTGTTAAGGGATATATATACATATGTGTTCTTGAAAATTTCTCCCATGTTTCTTTAAAGAAATGCTACTGTAGTTTTTATTCCATGTACATATCAAGACGGCTATGTCTATATAATAAAATGCATATGCATACATTAACATATATGCATATGTAAGCACTGGATCCCCCAAAATGGGAAACTCCAGCACTAAGGAAGCAAAGTCTGCCTCATACATGTTTTCCTCTCCCTCCTGTGCTCTCTTAGCACAAATGGGCTTCTCATTTGAGGGCACATGGTGGAGCAGCTGCCATCCCTTCTCAGTGGTACCTGCTGAAGCTATTGAAGAGAAGACACACTATTTGGTTCTCAGGGCTAAGCTTGCGTGGTATCCATTGCTTCTTTACATTACCTCAGACACATCACTGAATATAGTTTTGAATGGTTCTCTGTTGTATATCATTTTTGTGCATATGCACTGGGCCGTGCAGCATGCAGATACCACATTTCAAATGAACAGAGGTAATAATCCAGCCACAGAGTGATAGGTTCAGTTCCAGTGTAGAACAGGGCAGATTTAACATTCTTTTTTAAATTTTATTTATTTTATTTTTGGCTGCATTGAGTATTTGTTGCTGCGTGTGGGCTTTTCTCTAGTTGTGGCGAGTGGGGGCTACTCTTCATTGTGGTGTGCAGGCTTCTTATTGCAGTGGCTTCTCTTGTTGCAGAGCACGGGCTCTAGGCACATGGGCTTCAGTAGTTGTGGCACACGGGCTCAGTAGTTGTGGCTTGCGGGCTCTAGAGTGCAGGCTCAGTAGTCGTGGCCCATGGGCTTAGTTGCTCCACAGCATGTGGGATCTTCCCGGGCCAGGGCTCGAACCCATGTCCCCTGCATTGGCAGGCGGCTTCTTAACCACTGTGCCACCAGGGAAGCCCAGATTTAACATTCTTAATCTGGTTGGCCACTTAGAGTTTTCCTGCTAACACAATGCGAGAACCTAGTAGATGCTCAATAAATGTTTGCTGAATGGGTAAAAGAGTGAAGAATAGATGCCTTATGTGTATTCAATGGGGTCTTTACCTAGATCTTCAATATGATGTGGTCTAAAGAAAAAAAGACTATAGCAACAGATATTTTTATTAAAAATCGTTTTTTAGTTTTAATTAAAGGAGTCACAAAATCTTCAAATTAATACAAATGGTAAAGTTTTTCTTTAACTTAACACACATTAGTGTGGATTTTTAAATCACCATTGAAGCTTATTATGTTCGTACTAAATGTTACTACCTACATTTTGTATATCTTTCAAATCGTGGCATGCAAAAATACCGGTTATCTTGCTTGTCCAAACACAAGTGGTCTGGGAAAGTAGGTTTCTGCTCTTCCCCTCCCATCTTTCTCTTCTCTAAGTAAAATATTATCTCTCTACCCCTGTCATTTTTAGAGCTCCAACTCTCTATGTCCTCATCTCCAATTAGGCTAGCGTGGGATTGCCTTTCTTCCCACATGCTTTGTGTTCCAAGAGTTCACAGAGAGATAGCTCTTAGCATCTGAAGAGACCTTAGTGACCTTGGACAGGCTTGCTGACTATGGTCAGAAGGTACCATTTTCACCAGTTTACAGAAGAAATCCCTAGGAGGACTGGAGAGTAAATGCGTGGGATTCAAAAGCTGGTAGGAGTGGAGGCAAGAGGAGGCTAGAACTTCAGGACTCATTCTTTTTTTTTGTTTTTTAACGACACATGTTTATTTCAGTCCTCTTCGTCTTTCATTTCTGTACGTGAATGGCAAAACCAAGTATTTTAAAACTCCATGCAGTGGTTCAAAGACTCCTGGCTTAAGAGTTGGCCCATTCATGTGCCGTTATGTGTATGTGTGTGTTTTAAATAACAGATGACCATTTATAATAGGTACAGAAGATAGATGGCAATTAAGCTTAGTGTGTTAATCGTTTTTATGGCAATGAAAGTATTTTTAAGTGAAAAATATCCTATATGCAGAAGTGTATATTATGTATGTATATAACAATGTTTTTATTTTTATTTCAATTCAAAGGCAGGAATTTGGGATACTGAGATGTGTTCAATTAAGGGCAAGCCTGGTATAATTTTTACTGCCGTTTGAGATTTTCTGTATACCCTTAGTGGAATCTGGCAGAATGCAGGGTAGAAATAAAGCAAGCATCTCCTGATGTTGTTCATGTAGGTAGCACGATATCCTGAAAATCAAGACACATCGGTCTTTTATCTGTTGCTGATATTAACTGGGTGAGAGATGGGGGCTGAAATCGGTCATCATTAAGGTCTATTCCAGCTTTAACAAGCTATTGATGAAATGTTGATTGTCAAACGGAAAATGTGCATTTTGTTGGTTAAAGGAGCCACATTTGCATGAGGCAGCCCTGAACCACTCTGAATGTTAATAAGTGCCAGAGGACTTGCAGCAAATCAAAACACAAGTGCTGCTAAAATGAATTTATAGGAAAAAGAATGATTATTTTACTTGAAAAGCCACAGGGTAGCCTGTAGAATCTAATGCAGGGAGCCTTGGTGAATATATGAGAATAAACACTGACAATGTTATCTAAGCGTACGCTGTAAGAAGAACCCAAATGATCCAATATCTTCCCCTGTCATTTTCCACTTGCAACGTAGACAGCTAATTTTTATTTTGCAGTTTTCACTTTAAAACAAAACCCAGAAGTGATGACTGCAATGGAAGACCCAAGGCCGTTGGGAGGAAACTACCATGTGGCGTCTTTTCTTTATATTTAACCTTTAAAAAGTATAACTGACTTGTGGCAGTTTTACATTAAATTATGTTTTGCTGTGAGTTAGATTGTATAAAAAATACTCTAGACATTTACCATAGATAAGTGAAAACTTTGTTGAGTTTTATTTTCAGGGAATTTCATTTAACATATTGTGACTCCCTTTCACACTCTGTATCAGAGCAATCTCTATTGGAAGCAGAGTAAGAGTTTTGGTACTTGTTTGAATACTCTCCTTCCTTTATGTCATCTCATTGCTAACCCTAAAGAAAAAAAAATGTCCACCTTAGTATTAGTCTGCTAGGGCTTGCTGTAACTAAATATACAGCCTGAGTGGCTTAAACAACAAGCATATATTTTCTCACAGTTCTGGAGGCTGGAGTCCAAGATCAGGGTGCTAGCCGGCCTTCCTCTGTGTGTGTGTGTGTGTGTGTTTGTTTGTGTGTGTGTGAATCTCTGGTGTCCTGGTGTCTCTTCTATAAGGACATCCTTCCTATTGGATTAAGGCCACCCGTATGACCTCATTTAACTTTACCTCTTTAAAGGTCCTATCTCCAAATACAATCACACTGGGAGTTAGGACTTCAATATATGAATTTGTGGGGACACAATTCAGCTGATAACAACCTTGAAAATTATTTTCAATTATAATCCTCATTTGATTGGAAATTTTAATTCAGGGACCGATGATATTTTTACGTTTTCTTTTCCATTCTGATTCCAGTTGAAAAGTAAAACATAAGCCTAAGAGGATTTTTCTTTTTCCCTTGGGGAATTCTACTCTGGTATCCAAAATTTAAATGTAAGTTCATCTCTTAAAGGAGAGAAATAATAGGCGCCATCTGCTCCCACTATCTTAGAAATGCAAAGGCAGAGCTTACTTCTAAATCCGTATGTAAAGGGTACACAGTTCTTCAAATGAAAGCTATAGAAAAGATACAGTGTTTCATCTTATTCTTGGATATTGTTTTAAAGTTTAGTAATCCTTCACTCATTAATTCATTCATTAATAAATTTTTAATAAACACCTACTATATGTCAATCAGTATTCTAAGTATTGGAGTGACAATGGACAGCAAAGTTTCTCCCCTCAAGGAACTCAAAATGCCCTAGTCTGAATAGTGAAAAAAAAATATGCTCACTCTTTCTCACACAGTATAAACTCCTTTTCTATGTTTGCCCTTCAGTTATTGTTCTATGCCATCTTTACGGCTTAGCTCTCTTTTCTAACCTCAGTCATTTTCCCTCGGGGGAAGAATACTGAGAGAAAAATGAAATCAAGTGTCTTACAATGTGCTCATTTGTAAAATGATGATTTAGACTAGATCAGTGGTTCTCAGTCCTGGTTATCCATTACAATCACCCAGGGAGCTTTAAAAATATTTCCTGGACCCCAGAGATTCTGATTTACTTGATCTTTGATGGGTCGTGAATTTTGATGCATTGAAAAAGATCCCTGAATCTAAAGTGCAGCCAGACTTGAGAGCACCTGAACTAGATGATCACCAAGACTCCTCAGTGATCTAAAATGTTACATCTCCTAGACAAAAGTTACAGATTCCTAGATTTCTTTTTCCCCAAATCTGAAATTATGCTCTAGAATAAGTTGGGAAAATTATTTATGTTCCTCAGCATGTGAATGTTGAGGGGACTGTTAGTGATTCTTCTAAAAACCAATCTCTGCTCTCAGGAAGATTGAATTAAACTAAATTTCTATAAAAATCAAGTAGTTTAAATGTAGCATAATGGGAAGTACAGGGAAAGTGACATGATACTAAACTGGGCAGGTAGGGAGGACTTTTTCTAGTGTGCTTTGAGGCTTACCTTGAAGGTGATTGTTTGCCATTGAGAAAATATCAAATGGTGGAGAGAGATTAAGAGGTCGGTGGCTCAGAAAGAACAGGTGGGAGAAGAGTAGAGAATGGATGGAAAGGGGGCAAAACAAAGGCAATTCGAACATTGGGAGGCCTTTACAACAACCCAGAGGAGAAAAGATGAGGACCTAAACTTCAGCAGTGGGATGGAGACAGAGAGAATGGACTTGTGTCAAGAGATATTTTGAAAGAATCAAAAATTCATGGCCAATAAAGCAATCTCTGATTTTAATTTTGGTAAATGGGTGGTTTGGTTAAACTATTGAAAAAATGAAGAACGTAGGAAGGGCAGATTTGGATAATGATTTTAAAACATGCTGAGTTTGTAGGACGTTCAAGGAGAGTCTTTCAGGAAATAATACCATTTACAGCAACATGGATGGACCTAGAAATTATCATACTAAGTGAAGTCAGTCAGAAAGAGAAAGACAAATACCATATGATATCGCTTATATGTGGAATCTAAAATATGACACAAATGAACTTATCTACGAAAGAGAAACAGACTTACAGACATAGAGAACAGGCTCACAGTTGCCAAGGGAGAGGGGGTTGGGGAAGGATTGGATTGGGAGTTTGGTGTTAGCAGATGCAAACTATTATATATAGAATAGATAAACAACAAGGTCCTACTGTATAGCACAGGGAACTATATTCAATATCCTGTGGTAAACCATAATGGAAAAGAAGGTGTATACACACACACACACACACACATATGCACACATACATGATATCTGTATCACTTTGCTGTACAGCAGAAATTAACACAACACTGTAAATCAACTATGCTTCAATTAAAAAAAGGGAGAGAGGACTTCCCTGTTGGTCCAGTGGTTGAGACTCTATGATTCCAGTGCGGGGGGCATGGGTTTGATCCCTGGTCAGGGAAGTTCCACATGCCACGTGGTGTGGCCAAAAACAAAAAAAACAAAAGAAAAAGAAAAAAAAAGGGGAGAGTTGATCAGTATAGTCAGACCCTTAAAGAAAGAGATTTGAGCACCAGAAAAAAAAAAAGTGATGTTGTAATTATATTGAAAACAAGGGAGATGGATGAAATTGTTTCCAGAGAATGTGTAATTTGGGAGGAAGGCATGGACGGATTCTTTAGTTTAAGGAAAATAGAGATAAATAAGAAATAGTGATAAAAAACATAAAGGTAAGCAAAATCTTGAACAAAGTGATATCCTAGAGCTTGAAGGGGAAGAGAACTTCAATAAGGAGGAGGTGGTCAGCATAGAGGCTGAGTAATAGTTGCTACATGTTTTGAGCTCCAATTTTCTAGTTGCTTTATGTGTGTTAATTCACTTCATTCTGATAATAACCCTGGAAGGTAGGGAAGATCACCTAATTGTAGAGAGAGGAAACAGAAGTATAGCTAGTATTTTACCAAAGACCACACAGTTAATTAATAGTGCTGTTAGGATGTGAATCTGGGGAGTCTGACTCCAGAAGCCGTGCTTTTAATGACCCTGCTGAGTGGATAGTAGGGTGAGGAGTGAGAACAGCGAAGTATCCACTGGAAATCAGTCTTTGACCTTGGTGAGAGCAGAGTTCAGTAAACAGTGTGGATCCCAAACTGTGGGTGTGTGTGTGTGTGTGTGTGTGCGTGTGTGTGTGTGTTTGTGTGTGTGTATGTGTGTGTGTGGCAGGGACGGGGCTGGGGGTGGTGTGCAGTGTAGAAGAGAGAATTAGAAGTAAGGAAATATGTTCTTTTAAATGCCTTATGTGTGAAGAAAGACGCATGGTAAGATGATACCTTAAGGGTGACTGACTACAAAAGGAGGATTATATTTAAAGATGGAAGGGGTGGAATATTCTTATATTCTGCTAAGAAATACCCAAGAGAAATGCACAGCTGGAGACATAGGAGATAAGTCATTATGGTAGCTTCCCATGAAGGTGAAGGGTGAAGAAGAACCAGAATGTTGGGGGAAGAATCAGTACAGACTGCCTCTTCCAGTGGGAGAAGAAGAAAGAAGAGGATGTGAAAAAGTAACAGCATAAAAGGGCAAGAAGGCTGTGAAGGACTACTTACCCAAAGACCACTTTCATTCCCCCCACCTATGGAATAAGGAGGACACAGTCTACTCAGAGCGTGTGCTCGCCTATCTACTGTATACGTTGCTGTACTCCAACTTTCTCAACAGGCATGAATATCGCTAACTCACCCACTCCGTATAGAGCCATCTTTCTCAGTCAGCACGTTCTTCAAGTTTTATTTATTGAATTCAGTTAATATTTTCTCAGTAAGGAGGAAGGCCAGTATCAAGCAAAAAATACCTCTTAATCAAATAATAGTGAAGGACAGCCTCTTGCGTAGCTTGTGTCTGGAGTGACCCAGAAGGAGTCTGAGATTGATTTTCAGTCTGTTGCTACCTCTCAGTGTGCTGAATTAGGAGAGTATCCCGGGTAACACATCTAGTCAGACTGGCAGTGATGGGCCTGCCTGTGGAAAGGATGTGAACTCAATTAATAACACTTCGAACTTGAGCAGAAAGAACCTTGGAGGAAAGATGTCTTCAGATGAAATCCCCAGTGCAGACTCTCTCCCCTTCTCACTTAACAGGGGGAGTGGTTGCAAAGGGCAACTTCAACAACTTTCCATAGGCAGCCCAGCCACTGTCAGTCTAACTCGAAAAGGAAAGGGGATGTCAGCTCTCCAGAAAACACCCATCCCCCGAGACATAGGCAAGGCTTTCCTGTTCAGTCACTGTATTTAATTCAATTATCTGCCCCTGCCACCCCCAACTGTCCACCTTACAAGGAAGGTTGGGAGGAGAGTGATGCTTGATGCTTCTGCAAGTCCCAAAAGATGTACCTTCTTATTTTTAAAGAGCGCTTTTTAAAAAAATATATAGATTTATTTAATTTATTTATTCATTCATTTATTTATTTTTGGCTGCGTTGGGCTTCGTTGCTGCGCGTGGGCTTTCTCTAGTTGTGGCGAGCTGGGGCTGCTCTTCGTTGTGGTGCATGGGCTTCTCATTGCGATGGCTTCTCTTGTTGCGGAGCTCGGGCTCTAGGTGTGCGGGCTTCAGTAGTTGTGGCACATGGGCTTAGTTGCTCCGAGACATGTGGGATCTTCCTGGGCCAGGGCTCGAACCCGTGTCCCCTGCATTGGCAGGCGGATTCTTAACCACTGTGCCACCAGGGAAGCCCCAAGATGTACGTTCTTTATTAGAGAATTCAGTAAATGATAAGCTCTTACTCACCCAGCTGCTTCCTCTGGGAAGTCGTCATGGGGCTCCATCCTCCTGCAGCAGGAGGGTGACTGTATCTATGCCATAAATTGATTTTGTTTTTAGAGTGGAGTCAGCTACTTGTCTTTTTTCCTTTTCTTTTTTTTTTTTAAGGGCTTATTTCAATTACTCTTAAAATTTTCATGTTTTCTGGTATATGAAAACCACCACAGATTCATATCCCGTTCTAGGATTTTTGGAGTCCAGATATCCAGATAGTATATTTTAGGTCTAATGATTTTCCTCTCTTCCTTTCTTTGTCTTATCTGTCTTCTTGTTTGCCCATTCTAAGGGACCATTAAGATTAGAATCTCTACAAGAAGTTGAGGAAAAGGAGAAAAAGAATTATAGTTCACCTGTGTTAATTTCATTTTTTTGCAATTATTCTAGTAAAACAATGCAATAAACATTTGTGAGGTTCAAATTGCAAAAGTTCTTATAAAGTAAAATACGTCTTTAAAAATGTGTAAACTCTTGTATGTTCTTAGATGAATGAATGGATACCTTTGATAATAAATAAGTCAACCAATGGTTAAGCATCTCTTAGCAGTCATGTACCACAATGTTTATTACAGCACTATTTACAAGAGTGGACATGGAAGCAACCTAAGTGTTCATCGACAGATGAATGGATAAAGAAGATGTGGCACATATATACAATGGAATATTACTGAGCCATAAAAAGAAATGAAATAGAGTTATCTGTAGTGAGGTGGACGGACCTAGAGTCTGTCATACAGAGTGAAGTAAGTCAGAAAGAAAAAAACAAATACCGTATGCTAACTCATATATATGGAACCTAAAAAAAAAAGAAAGAAATGGTTCTGATGAAGCTAGGGGCAGGACAGGAATAAAGGCACAGATGTGGAGAATGGACTTGAGGACACAGGGAGGGGGAAGGGTAAGCTGGGACGAAGTGAGAGAGTAACGTTGACATATATACACTCCCAAATGTAAAATAGATAGCTAGTGGGAAGCAGCCGCATAGCACGGGAGATCAGCTTAGTGCTTTGCGACCACCTAGAGGGGTGGGATAAGGAAGGTGGGAGGGAGACACAAGACGGAGGGGATATGGGGATATGCATATACATATTGCTGATTCACTTTGTTATACAGCAGAAACTAACACAACACTGTAAAGCAATTATACTCCAATAAAGCTGTTAATAAAGGAAAAAAACATCTCTTAACTAAAATAATCAAAACTGTTTGGTCGGAGAAGAAAATTACCTCACTTACCATATATAACAAGAAACTCATGAAGTGAAGAAAACGAATGAATAAGCCATATCAAAGACCATCAGGTAATGAAAGCAAGGCTAAGCTGACCTTTCCATCAATAAGTCACAAACCTTCAAATTGTTTCAGAGTGCAAATGTATTGTTAGTACATTCGATTACAGTAAACCAATAATGCCCGTGAAGATATAAACCAGTGTTTTCCAAATTTGAGACTTTATAGAACCTCTTTAAGAAAAGACATTTGCAGGCCCTCAGTAACAAATGCTCTCTCAATTTTGAGAAATATTGGCTAAAGATTCCAGGTCTTAGTCCATGAAAATATCTTTTAACTGCAGATAATCATAGCAAAGTATAAAATTGATCTTTCTAATGTAAAAATCATTTTAGATTGCAAGTGCCAGTGAAAACTAAAAAACAAAGCAGCCAAAAAACATAAAACCTTGTGGACCTACAAGTTTATATCTGGAGAATCAATTTGAAAAACATGACTTTTAGCCCTTTTTAACCAAAACTTGGAACTTTTCAAGGATTCTTTTTTATATATGTGTTACAGTGCCAACTTTCTCTGAGCCTTACTGTTAATTCAGTCTGAATCCTGCTCCCAAGTTTTCCCCATCCTTGTGAGATCTGAACAATAAGGAAAGGGTTGGTAACAAAAATGGGTATCTTCTGAAACTCTTTCCCCATTTCTTTTTTCTCCCATTCAGACTGGAAAAAATTGTCTCCTTTGAAAGCTGATCTCACTAAGAGCTTATTTAGTCACACCTTTGTCTCCATAATGTTATCCACATTGTATATTTATTGAATACCAGTAAATGTGAGTTGGAGTGGCACAATGTTCTAGATAATCAATGAATGATATTTCTTGAACATCTGTATGAATAATTCACCTGAAGTAAGAGTTTACTGAAGAAGATACGTCTTAAAATATAAATTTATATTTTTCGTTAAGTATTTATTGTCTTGATGGGAAGATTAGGATTATGTACATCAGAAGATAATGATCAGTATGTGTGAGTAATGAAGTAAGCAGATATCATGGAGGTACAGTGGAGAGAAGAGTTTGAAGAAACTGGACTGTAAGCAGGATCTTGGAAGAAAAATAGGATCGGGGTAGATAAAATAGGAAGCAAGAAGGTATTCCAAGCAGGAAACATCAAAGAGTGAGAGGTAGGAAGTCTTATTTGGAGGACAGAGATTAGAACAACATGACTGAAGTTGGATGCTCATAGAAAGAGCTTTGCAAGATAGCGTCACAAAGACTGATGTAAGCACTTTGGACTTCGATGCTGGAGGTATTCAAGCAGGGCACTGAAATGGAGAAAGCAGTGCTTCTGGGTGATCAACTTGGCAGTGGTGGGAAGAAAGATGTAAAAAGGGAAGAAACTGGAAAATTAATTTCAGGATAATTGCTTATTTCTATTTTCTACAGTGAAATACTTAGAGGAGGGTATAGACGTAGAGTTATCTTTAATTTGTAGCCATGTCTTCGATAACAAGTAATGAGAGCAGTGCACTCATCTGATGGCAAATCGAGGACGGTTGTGAAATTAAGTATTCCTTACCGAAGGCAGGCTTGTTCACACAGAGCTATGTGGTTGATGCTGGAAATCCAAACAGTGCACATCTTCTCCTCCTTTGTTCTTTGATTCTTTGCCCTTCTTGCCTGTTCATTGTTTCACTCGCTTAGGGCAGTGTTTCTCAGCATTGGCACTCTTACCATTAGGGCTGGTTATTTTTTTGTTCTGAGCAGCTGTCCAATCCCCGACCTCTACCCACTAGATGCCAGTAGCACCCTCTCTTACCTTCCCAGATTTTAACACCCCAAAATATCTCCAGAAACTGCCAGATGTCCCCCAGGGTATAAAATCACCTCCTATTGAGAACCAGTGGCTTGGAGAAACACAGATTATTTTGTTAAATGTTAAGCATTTGTGTCAGGAGAAGAGAAACTATTTCCTTCTCCAACATTTCTAAGCTCTGGGCTTTGAGTCCTGGAGGCATCAGAGAACCAAAATATCAGCCATACAGTTTAACATGTGTTCTCCGCTGACCCATTCCAACTTCAACCCTCTTCTTCTACTAGCCAACAATTATCTGAAACTGTCCATGTAACTAGTGGATTGTCTCTATGTCCTCTTTTGCCTGGGAGTGTCCTGGTTTACACCGGTTTTCCCCATTCCTATCTGGTTAGTACTCTTTTTCACTCTCTAAGTGTCCTAGATCGGATGGTAAATTATGTGATCATTCTTATATGTAAATTACTAGAACTGTGAGAGAACAACCAGGAAATACTAGGGATAAAGGAGGCAAAGAGGCAAATTGCCCCTTTGGCTGCCCCAGGAAATGTTTCCTTGAGAGGACACTGGAATTAAGACTTGGAAGAACATTAGGAGTTAACCAGAAAAAAGGGGCAAAGAGGTTTACAAGACAGAGACAACAAGTAATTTATAGAGTGAGACACTGAAATGGATACATTGAAGAGTTAGACCGACAGGCTATTATGAAAATCCTAAAGTCATTTTTGCAAACTTAACTTCAATTTTGTATCTACCTATCAAATTGTTATCCTATCTAGCAAAATGGTCAGTGGTATTTTGAGGCTATAAATTCTAAATGTGATCGACATTTATTTTTCACAAAAGGAAAAGGATTGATTGCTAGGAATTGTCCAAAAGGAGAGGAGGGTTAGTCCCCTAGCTATGGGTTTGCATATGTGGTGATACTAAAATGCACTGGTTACCTTCTCTTACTTTTATGTGAATGCTTGTAGCCGAGATGTAACTACAGAGGATCCAGCATACCATTACACACATAGATTTCAAAGAGTTGGGAACAAATCTTATTTCAGCATCTGTAGTTGGTCTTATTAAAAGCAGTTTAAATTCCCCTGCCTAGAGCAGTTTGGAATTATAGAGATGGGCTGCAGAAATTTACATTTTAATTGAGGCAGAAGACAAAATAGGGCATGGTGCAGCATTCACACATTATAAGGAAGAATAAATAAGATATGTATCAGCTGGGAGAAAAGAAATGACTGGTCGTTTTTCACTGCCTTCTGCACTTAATTTTTTTCAGATGGCAGTCAGCTGTGTTAGGCTTGTTCTGCAAAGACAATTTTTTCCAGTCAAAATGTTTACCATTTCAGAGTCTTGGCATTGAAATATCTTTCCTCTGTGGAGTAAATATGTAAATACTCAAATAGGCATGTGTGTGTGTGTGTGTGTGTGAGAGTAAGTGTGTATGGTGGTGTCTATAAATATAATATTTCAAATGCCTATAAATATACATAATAGCTCAATACACTACATAGGAAATTATTTTAAAGTGTGGCATATAATTGAGAATTATTGATAAATGTAATTTATCTGTTATATGCTATACTTTGAGCTGTTGTTAATAAGTTTCATAGAAATAGAAATTTTCTCTGTGGACAAAATTTGTGTCCTGTTATCAGTGTGAAAGTCTCTCTGAAGGGTGGCGAGGATCCAGGTTTGCAAACTTGAAGATTTAACTGTGTTTAACAGTCACGTTGAGAAACTATCCAGTTGTTTATTTTTCTGTATTCATTATGCACTTCACTCATTCATAGAAAATTAGGTTGAGAATGCAACTTCAAAGGAAAAAGCAATATACATAAAAGTTAAAGTAAAATAAAGGCTTTAAAAAAGAAAGGTATTAAAATTCAACACCCACTTATGATAAAAAACCCTCCAGAAAGTAGGCACAGAGGGAACTTACCTCAACATAATAAAGGCCATATATGACAAACCCACAGCCAACATCATTCTCAATGGTGAAAAAATAAAAGGAATCCAAATCTGAAAAGAAGAAGTAAAGCTGTCACTGTTTGCAGATGACATGATACTATACATAGAGAATCCTAAAGACGCTACCAGAAAACTACTAGAGCTAATCAATGAATTTGGTAAAGTAGCAGGATACAAAATAAATGTGTGAAATCTCTTGCATTCCTATACACTAATGATTGAAAGTCTGAAAGAGAAATTAAGGAAACACTCCCATTTACCATGGCAACAAAAAGAATAAAATATCTAGGAATTAACCTACCTAAGGAGACAAAAGACCTGTATGCAGAAAACTATAAGACACTGATGAAAGAAATTAAAGATGATATAAACAGATGGAGAGATATACCATGTTCTTGGGCTGGAAAAATCAACATTGTGAAAACTCAAAATGGATTAAAGACCTAAATGTAAGGCCAGACACTATCAAACTCTTAGAGGAAAAACTAAGGAGAACACTCTATGACATAAATCACAGCAAGATCCTTTTGGACCCCACCTCCTAGAGAAATAGAAATAAAAATAAACAAATGGGACCTCATGAAACTTAAAACCTTTTGCACAGCAAAGGAAACCGTAAGCAAGACAAAAAGACAACCCTCAGAATGGGAGAAAATATTTGCAAATGAAGCAACTGACAAAGGATTAATCTCCAAAATTTACAAGCAGCTCAATATCAAAAAAAACAAACAACCCAATCCAAAAATGGGCAGAAGACCTAAATAGACATTTCTCCAAAGAAGATATACAGATTGCCAACAAACACATGAAAGAATGCTCAACATCATTAATCATTAGAGAAATGCAAATCAAAACTACAATGAGATAACATCTCACACTGGACAGAATGGCCATCA
>NC_041232.1:66741601-66752087 GCF_002837175.3 Physeter macrocephalus
GTGAGGTGGATGGACCTAGGGTCTGTCACACAGAGTGAAGTAAGTCAGAAAGAGAAAAACAAATACCGTATGCTAACACAAATATATGGAATCTTAAAAAAAAAAAAGGTTATGAGGAACCTACGGGCAGGACAGTAATAAAGACACAGAGGTAGAGGATGGACTTGAGGACTTGGGGCGGGGGGAAGGATAAGCTGGGAAGAAGTGAGAGAGTGGCATGGACTTATATATACTACGAAATGGAAAATAGATAGTGGGAAGCAGCCACCTAGCACAGGGAGATCAGCTCTGTGCTTTGCTACCATCGAGGGGTGGTGTAGAGAGGGTGGGATGGAGATGCATGAGGAAGGAGATATGGGGATATATGTATATGTATAGCTGACTCACTGTGGTATAAAGGAGAAACTGACACACCATTGTAAAGCAATTATACTCCAATAATGATGTTAAAAAAAAGTAACATATTAGTTTCAAAGATGATTTCCAGAAAATTGCTGTAATTAGGCACATTTACACTTTTGGTTCAACCTTCATCAACTTTATGGAATCTTCTATCAACTGTACATGTATTTTTACAGTTTTATATGCTCTTTTAAAACTGTAATTATAGATTAATTGTAAAATTGAAAACCAGTAAACATTTTACTATATCATGATTATCCAGTTATTATTTAATGCAGAGCCACATCCTTATTAATTGGACACATAGAAAGGACATGTAATCTTTTGTCCCCAAGTATGTTCGTCTCCAGCATGAAGGTCAAAGGAATTCCCTACTTTTAGTCAGTGAAACTTACCTTCATTTGCCCTATATTTTGGCTATGAAGTACCCTTTTGCTTTTCCTGGAATTTAGAAATGACATTTTATAGTTAAAAAAGTAATTAGTAGAGTCTTCACCTTATCATTAAGAGTACTTGTTTCTTAATTATGGACTGTCTTTAAAATGAAAAGTCATTTTTCTTAATAACATTGTTTTTCTTTTTGGTTACTTTGGTTTTTTGGGGGGGGGGTTGTTTTTGTTTTTGATTTTTCCCCCCTTGGAGCTATCTGGATCACTGTTCTAACTTGTATTGATAATTTTTTTAGTTCTACCCCAAAACTGTCATCTCAGGACTTTTTTCTCCTTTCACTCCTAGTCCAATTTTTTTGGTTATGCTTGTTATGTTTTGATATTTGTCTGCCTCCCTCTGCATGGATTTCTTTTTTGTTTTATTTTTGTCTCTCTTTTGTATTAATTATGATGGCAAAATAATGACATTTGATATATACAAGTACTCAAAACATTTGCTTTCTTAATGTTGATACTTTCTAAAGCACATTTAATAAAGTCAAATGTCATTATTTTCCCATCATACGTAATTATTAGCATGGCTGAAAGTAGATTTTAAAGTTTAAAATCATTTTCCTGCAGAATTTTGAAGACATTGCTTTATTGTCTTATGACATTCAACATTGCTGATGAGGAATACAATGACACTTTGATTCTCATTCCCTTGTAGATAGGTGGCTTTTCCTTTCGGAAGCTTTTATAATCACCTCTGAATCTTTGGAGACTTGACATTTCATTGAGTTGAGTAGGTGTGGGTCTTGGCACTTAACCACATAGCACCCACTTTTATTTTCAGACCTCTTTGAGTTTATTACATTTTGATTTATCTCCTCTAATTTTAGTAGGATTTTTGGAAAGAGAGAACATCTTAATTCTGATATTTTTGCACCAGACACAGTATTTTCAAGGTAAAAACAAAATCCAAGGACAGTTCATTCCCCTTTCTTTCTATACTAACCCTCTGGTTAAAAAGCAGTAAAAACCATCAAGGTTTCCACCATGGGCTCTATGGTTCGCTGTTCTGCTCAGCTGTCCATGCTCAATGGCAAGCAGGTAGAATAGGTAAGATAAAATGGCAAAAGGTAGAGCTTCCAAGAAATTCTTTAGCTTGAAGTTGTCTTTCAGCCCATATCATCACCTTGTGACTTTATCATTTGTTGAAACAACTGCTGCCAAACTCCATCTCAACATTTTCCACAGTAGAACTTAGGACAAGATTTGCTTCTCAGTCCTTGATTAGTCTTCATCTATTTCCATGTAAGTTTTCTCATTATAACACCATTAACATAAAGCAGAGTGGGGTGTATAGCTAAGGAAATGGACAGTGGGGCCCAAATGATTCAGTTTCAACAGTTCTCTGTTACAGTTGGTTGACTCCATCTGTGTATGCGCTTTGCCACATTCTTGCAATCACTAGCATCTAGATACTGGGCAATCCCCACTGACATTTCTATTTTTCCCACTGTGTTTCCTGAATTCCATGATTTACCACACTGTGATTCTACTAACATAACATGAAAAATATTCCGAAACTGTCTGAAAAAAATAAATGCATTTCATATAATTAATACTTACCCTAATGCATTTCTTTCTACCAAAATAATAGTTTTCTCTTCTTATCAATATTGCCCAGCAAGAAAGCTCAAGCTATTTAACCAGCAAAGCTGCCAAATTTACAACCTTTCAAGTCAGTAGAGGAATTTAGGTAATTTGTATTTTAGTGTTTACTGGTTACTTAATGAATATTGTGCTTGTGGTTTTACTTATTTATACTCTGTCTTGGTCCAAAAATAATTTGAAGTGTCTTGAACATTGCGGAATATAAATATAAAGAAATAGAATCTGAGTACTGTATGATGAAAGCAAATTTTGACCAGAATTTTCTTACCAAATGGGTAAACACTAAAGGTTTATATAATGTTATGTATGGTTTAAAGTTCTGGGTGTTACCGTAAAAAAAACAGTTAAAAAGGAAGAAAAATCAATCATTCCTCTTACTTTATACAATTATCAAAGAAAGATAAAACAGAAAGTTCACATACTGTAGGGCTATCTAGTTTATACTGAACTCTTCAGATGATTGGCAATTTTTATTCTATTTATGAAAGGATTCTTCATTGTAGGCACAGCTAAAGTCATATTAAAGAGAGATGTTCGGTGAGAAAAATTCATACATATTTAAAAAATGAAAAACTTCTCAATTATGTACCTTAATCTGATTTTTATTGAGGCTTTGATTATTGTACATTCAGTTGTAAAATCTATAATAGAGTCCGTTATTTAAAAGAATAATTACATAAAAATTGGAGATGACTCCCTCTTGCGAGAACACCGGAATCACAACCAACTGCTGAACAGTCATCAACAGGAAGATGCTGGAATTCACCATAAAAGATATGCCACATCCAAAGACAAACGAGAAGCCACAGTGGGATGGTAGGAGGGGCACAATCGCAATAAAATCAAATCCCATACCGCTGGGTGAGTGACTCACAAACTGAAGAACCACAGAAGTGGTTATTATACCACAGAAATCCACCCTCTGGTGTGAAGGGTCTGAGCCCCACGTCAGGCTTCCTAACCTGGGGCTCTGGCAATGGGAGGAGGAATTCCCAGAGAATCAGACATTGAAGTCTAGCAGGATTTGATTGTTGGACTTCAACAGGACCGGGAGAAACAGACACTCCACTCTTGGAGGGACACACAAAGTAGTGTGCTCATCAAGACCCAGGGGAAAGGAGCAGTAACCCCATAGGAGACTGAACCAGACCTACGTGCTACTGTTGGAGGGTCTTCTGCAGAGGCAGGGGGGTGGCTGTGGCTCACTGCAGGGACAAAGACACTGGCAACGGAAATTCTGGGAAGTACTCCTTGGCGAGAGGCCTCCTGGAGTCTGCCATTAGCCCCACCAAAGAGTCTGAGGTGCCAGTACTGGGTTGCCTTAGGCCAAACAACCAACAGGGAGGTAACACAGCCCCACCCATCAGCAGACAAGTGGATTAAAGTTTTACTGAGCTCTGCCCACCAGAGCAACACCCACCTCTACCCACCTCCAATTGCTCTGATCAGGAAGCTTGCACAAGCCTCTCAGATAGCCTCATCCACAAGAGGGCAGAGCAGAAGCAAGAAGAACTACAGTCCTGCAGCCTTGCAGCCTGTGGAACGAAAACCACATTCACAAAAAGATAGACAAAATGAAAAGGCAGAGGACTATGTACAAGATGAAGGAACAAGACTAAACCCCAGAAAAACAACTAAATGAAGTGGAGATAGGCAACCTTCCAGAAAAAGAATTCAGAATAATGATAGTGAATGTGGTCCAGGACCTGAGGAAAAGAATGGAGGCAAAGATCGAGAAGATGCAAGAAATGTTTAACAACGACCTAGAAGAATTAGAGAAGAAACACCTAGAAGAATTAAAGAACAAACAAAAAGAGGTGAACAATACAATAACTGAAGTGAAAAATACACTAGAAGAAATCAGTAGCAGAATAACTGAGACAGAAGAACGGATAAGTGACCTGGAAGACAGAATGGTGGAAATCACTACTGCAGAACAGAATAAAGAAAGAAGAATTAAAAGAAATGAAGACAGCCTAACAGACCTCTGGGACAACATTAAACACAGCAATATTTGCATTATAGGGGTCCCAGAAGGAGAAGAGAAAGAGAAAGGACCCGAAAAAATATTTGAAGAGATTATAGTCAAAAACTTCCCTAACCTGGGAAAGAAAATAGACACCCAAGTCCAGGAAGTGCAGAGAGTCCCGGGCAGGATAAACCCAAGGAGAAAGATGCTAAGACACATAGTAATCATAATTGACAAAAATTAAAGGCAAAGAAAAATTATTGAAAGTGACAAAGGAAGAATGACAAATAACATACAAGGGAACTCCCATAAGGTTAATAGCTGATTTCTCAGCAGAAACTCTACAAGCCTGAAGGGAGTGGCGCAATGTATTTAAAGTGATGAAAGGGAAGAACCTACAACCAAGATTACCTGGCAAGGATCTCATTCAGATTCGACAGAGAAATCAAAAGCTTTACAGACAAGCAAAAGCTAAGAGAATTCAAAACCACCAAACCATCTCTACAACAAGTACTAAAGGAACTTCTCTAAGTGGGAAACACAGAGAAGAAAAGGACCTACAAAAACTAACCCAAAACAATTAAGAAAATGGTAATAGGAACATACATATCGATCATTACCTTAAATGTGAATGGACTAAATGCTCCAACCAGCAGACACAGGCTCACTGAATGGATACAAAAACAAGACCCATATATATGCTGTCTACAAGACATCCATTTCAGACTTTGGGACACATACACTGAAAGTGAAGGGATGGAAAAAGATATTCCATGCAAATGGAAATCAAAAGAAAGCTGGAGTAGCAATACTCATATCAGTTAAAACAGACCTTAAAATAAAGAGTGTTACAAGAGACAACACTACATAATGATCAAGGACACTACATAATGATCAAGGGATCAATCCAAGAAGAAGATATAACAATTATAAATATATTTGCAATATAGGAACAATATAGGAGCACCTCAATACATAAGGCAAATGCTAAAAGCACTAAAGGGGGAAATTGACAGTAACACAATAATAGTGGAGGACTTTAACACCTCACTTACACCAATGTACAGATCATCCAGAGAGAAAATTAATAAGGAAACACAAGCTTTAAATGACACAATAGACCAGATAGATTTAATTGATACTTATAGAACATACTATCCAAAAACAGTGGATTACACTTTCTTCTCAAGTGTGCATGGAACTTTCTCCAGGATTGCTACATATTGGGTCACAAATCAAGCCTCAGTAAATTTAAGAAAACTGAAATCATATCAAGCATCTTTTCTGACCACAACACTATGAGATTAGAAATGAATTACAGGGAAAAAAGGTAAAAAAAACAAATGCATGGAGGCTAAACAGTACACTACTAAATAACCGAGAGATCACTGAAGAAATCAAAGAGGAAATCAGAAAATAACTAGAGACAAATGACAATGAAAACACGATGATCCAAAATTATGGGATACAGAAAAGCAGTTCTAAGAGGGAAGTTTATAACAATACAATCCTACCTCAAGAAACAAGAAAAATCTCAAATAAACAATCTAACCTGACACTTAAAGGAACTAGAGAAAGAAGGACAAACAAAACCGAAACTTAGTAGACGAAAAGAAATCATGAAGATCAAAGCAGAAATAAATGAAATAGAAACAAACAAAACAATAGCAAAGATCAATAAAACTAAAAGGTGGTTCTTTGAGAAGATAAACAAAATTGATAAACCTTTAGCCAGACTCATCAAGAAAAAGAGGGAGAGGACTCAGATCAATAGAATTAGAAACGAAAAAGGAGAAGAAACAACTGGCACTGCAGAAATACAAAGGATCATGAGAGATTACTACAAGCAACTGTATGCCAATAAAATGGACAACCTGGAATAAATGGACAAATACATAGAAAGGTATAAACTTCCAAGACTGAACCAGGAAGAAATGAAAATATGAACAGACCAATCACAAGTAATGAAATTGTAACTGTGATTAAAAATCTTCCAACAAATCACAACTAATGAAATTGAAACTGTGATTAAAATCTTTCAACAAACAAAAGTCCAGGACCAGATGGCTTCTCAGGTGAATTCTATCAAACCTTTAGAAAAGAACAAACACCCATCCACCTCAAACTCTTGCAAAAAATTGCAGAGGGAGGAACACTCCCAAACTCATTCTATGAGGCCACCATCACCATGTTACTAAAACCAGACAAAGATACTACAAGAATGAAAATTACAGATCAATATCACTGATGAATATAGATGCAAAAATCCTCAACAAAATACTAGCAAACAGAATCCAACAACACATTAAAAGGATCATACACCATGTTCAAGTGGGATTTATCCCAGGGATGCAAGGATTCTTCAATATACGCAAATCAATCAATGTGATACACCATATTAACAAATTGAAGAATAAAAACCATATGATCATCCCAATAGATGCAGAGAAAGCTTTTCACAAAACTCAACACCCATTTTTGATAAAAACTCTCTAGAAAGTGGGCATAGAGGGAACCTACCTCAACATAATAAAGGCCATATACGACAAACCCACAGCAAACATCATACTCAATGGTGAAAAACTGAAAGCATTTCTTCTAAGATCAGGAACAAGACAAGGATGTCCACTCTCGCCACTATTATTCAACAAAGTTTTGGAAGTCCTAGCCACGGCAATCAGAGAAGAAAAAGAAATAAAAGGAATACAAATTGGAAAAGAAGAAGTAAAACTGTCACTGTTTGCCAATGACTTGATGCTGTACATAGATAATCCTAAAGATGCCACCAGAAAACTACTAGAGCTAAACAATGAATTTGGTAAAGTTGCAGTATACAAAATTAATGCACAGAAGCCTCTTACATTTCTATACACTAACAACGAAAGATAAGAAAGAGAAAGTAAAGTTACACTCCCATTTACCATTGCAACAAAAATAATAAAATACCTAGGAATAAACCTACCTAAGGAGGTAAAAGACCTGTACTTAGAAAACTATAAGACACTGATGAAAGAAATCAAAGATGACACAAACATATGGAGGGATATAACATGTTCTTAGGTTGGAAGAATCAATATTGTGAAAATGACTATACTACCCAAAGCAATCTACAGATTCACTGCAATCCCTATCAAATTACCAATGGCATTTTTTGCAGAACTAGAACAAAAAATCTTAAAATTTGTATGGAATCACAAAAGACCCCGAATAGTGAAAGGAGTCTTGACGGTAAAAAAAACGGAGCTGGAGGAATCAGACTCCCTGACTTCAGACTATACTATGATGCTACAGTAATCAAGAGAGTATGGTACTGGCATGAAAACAGAAATATGGGTCAATGGAACAGGATAGAAAGCCCAGAGATAAACCCACGCACATATGCTCAACTAATCTATGACAAAGGAAGCAAGGATATACAATGGAGAAAAGACAGTGTCTTCAATAAGTGGTGCTGGGAAAACTGGACAGCTACCTGTAAAAGAATGAAATTAGAACACTCCCTAATACCATACACAAAAATAAACTCAAAATGGTTTAAAGACCTAAATGTAAAACAGGACAGTATAAAACTCTTAGAGGAAAACATAGGAAGAACACTCTTTGACATAAATCACAGCAAGATCTTTTTTGACCCACCTTCTAGAGTAATGGAAATAAAAACAAAACTAACCAAATGGAACGTAATGAAACTTCAAAGCTTTTGCATAGCAAAGGAAACCATGAACAAGATGAAAATACAACCCTCAGAGAAAGTATTTGCAAACGAATCAACAGATGAAGGATCTATCTCCAAAACATATAAACAGCTCATGCAGCTCAATATTTAAAAAAATAACCCAATCAAAAAGTGGGCAGAAGATCTAAATAGACATTTCTCCAAAGAAGACATACAGTTGGCCAAGAGGCACATGAAAAGCTGCTCAACATTACTAACTATTAGAGAAATGAAAATCAAAACTACAATGAGGTATCACTTAACACCAGTTAGAATGGGCATCATCAGAAAATCTCCAAAGAAAATGCTGGAGAGGGTGTGGAGAAAAGGGAACCCTTCTGCACTATTGATGGGAATGTAAACTGATACAGCCACTATGGAGAACAATTATGGAGGTTCCTTAAAAACTAAAAGTTAGGGGCTTCCCTGGTGGTGCACGGTTGAGAGTCCACGTGCCGATGCAGGGGACACGGGTTCCTGCCCCGGTCCGGGAAGATACCACGTGCTGTGGAGCGGCTGGGCCCATGAGCCATGGCTGCTGAGCCTGCGCGTCTGGAGCCTGTGCTCTGCAACAGGAGAGACCACAACAGTGGGAGGCCTGCATCCCGCAAAAAACAAAACAAACCTAAACTAAACTAAAAATAAAAGAATGACCATATGGCCCAGCAGTCCCACTACTGGGCATATACCCAGAGAAAACCATAATTCAAAAAGACACATGCACCCCAATGTTCACTGCAGCCCTATTTACAGCAGCCAGGTCGTGGAAGCAACCTAAATGCCCATCGACAGACGAATGGATAAAGAAGATTTTGTATGTATATACAGTGGAATATTACTCGGCTATAAAAAGGAACAAAATTGGGTCATTTGTAGAGACATGGATGGACCTAGAGACTGTCCTACAGAGTGAAGTAAGTTAGAAAGAGAAGAAGAAATATCATATATTAATGCATATTTGTGGAATCTAGAAAAATGGTACAGATGAACCAGTTTGCAAGACAGAAATTGAGACACAGATGTAGAAAACAAATGTGTGTACACCAAGGGTGGAAAGCAGGGGGCAGGGGAGGGTATTAATTGGGAGATTGGGATTGACATATATACATTAACATGTATAAAATAGATAACTAATAAGAACCTGCTATATAAAAAAATAAATACGTAAAATAAATTTTTAAAAAAATTGGCGATGATAAAACATTTGTACTCAAGTGTTTGTTTTTGTTACCTTAAAAAATTTTTTCTCCTATTTTTGTATTGTGTATATAAAGTTTTAATCTATTAGGAAGAAGGATGTAAATTGTGTATGATGAAATTTCTAATAACATTCACGTAAGTTCTTAAATCAACCTTCATTGAGAAAATTATACTAATGTGGATCATTCTCTATCTTCATAGAAATGCACTATTGTTAAGTTTGAATTGACTTGTAAATGACAAAACACAGGTGTTTTTTTTTTTAATGACTTAAAAAATCTAGCAGGCATCTCTTTATCATCTACTTGGATTATACAATGTTGACTACTGAGAAAATGGATTCTTTTAAGAGACTATGGGGGCTTCCCTGGTGGCTCAGTGGTTGAGAGTCTGCCTGCCAATGCAGGGGACATGGGTTCGTGCCCCGGTCTGGGAGGATCCCACATGCCATGGAGCAGCTGGGCCCGTGTGCCATTGCCGCTGAGCCTGCGTTTCCGGAGCCTGTGCTCCGCAATGGGAGAGGCCACAACAGTGAGTGGGCTGTGTACTGCAAAAAAATTAAAAAGAGAGACTATGTATGGTTAACATCTTAAAATAGTGTGGTCCTAAATTTTAGAAATATTTTCCTTTAATTAGAGTGTGTGAAGATCTATAGACAAGAATTTCATTTGTATAATTTTCTTCTCTCAAAATAATTATACTTTTTGTTGACATATAGTCTTATTCTTCAGAAATTTGACCATAATTTTATTTATTAAAAAAACATACCCAACAAGATTGTTTCTCTGATGTGATTTTGCAGAAGTTAGTCACTGAACATAGTAAGGACATTGTATCTTGCCTCTTTCTCTATTCTTGAAAATAGAACAAATATAGGTAAGACATGAATGTTGGGAACTTATACACACATGAACACGGTATGTCTTTCCCCATTCCTGGCAAGTTGAGTTTCTTTTTATTTTTATTTTTATTTTTATTTTTTTATTTTTTTTTTTTTTTGTGGTACATGGGCCATTCACTGTTGTGGCCTCTCCCGTTGCGGAGCACAGGCTCCGGACGCACAGGCTCAGTGGCCATGGCTCACGGGCCCAGCCGCTCCGCGGCATGTGGGATCCTCCCGGACCGGGGCTCGAACCCGCGTCCCCTGCATCG
>NC_041232.1:66755968-66787990 GCF_002837175.3 Physeter macrocephalus
AACATAATAAAGGCCATATACGACAAACCCACAGCAAACATCATACTCAATGGTGAAAAACTGAAAGCATTTCTTCTAAGATCAGGAACAAGACAAGGATGTCCACTCTCGCCACTATTATTCAACAAAGTTTTGGAAGTCCTAGCCACGGCAATCAGAGAAGAAAAAGAAATAAAAGGAATACAAATTGGAAAAGAAGAAGTAAAACTGTCACTGTTTGCCAATGACTTGATGCTGTACATAGATAATCCTAAAGATGCCACCAGAAAACTACTAGAGCTAAACAATGAATTTGGTAAAGTTGCAGTATACAAAATTAATGCACAGAAGCCTCTTACATTTCTATACACTAACAACGAAAGATAAGAAAGAGAAAGTAAAGTTACACTCCCATTTACCATTGCAACAAAAATAATAAAATACCTAGGAATAAACCTACCTAAGGAGGTAAAAGACCTGTACTTAGAAAACTATAAGACACTGATGAAAGAAATCAAAGATGACACAAACATATGGAGGGATATAACATGTTCTTAGGTTGGAAGAATCAATATTGTGAAAATGACTATACTACCCAAAGCAATCTACAGATTCACTGCAATCCCTATCAAATTACCAATGGCATTTTTTGCAGAACTAGAACAAAAAATCTTAAAATTTGTATGGAATCACAAAAGACCCCGAATAGTGAAAGGAGTCTTGACGGTAAAAAAAACGGAGCTGGAGGAATCAGACTCCCTGACTTCAGACTATACTATGATGCTACAGTAATCAAGAGAGTATGGTACTGGCATGAAAACAGAAATATGGGTCAATGGAACAGGATAGAAAGCCCAGAGATAAACCCACGCACATATGCTCAACTAATCTATGACAAAGGAAGCAAGGATATACAATGGAGAAAAGACAGTGTCTTCAATAAGTGGTGCTGGGAAAACTGGACAGCTACCTGTAAAAGAATGAAATTAGAACACTCCCTAATACCATACACAAAAATAAACTCAAAATGGTTTAAAGACCTAAATGTAAAACAGGACAGTATAAAACTCTTAGAGGAAAACATAGGAAGAACACTCTTTGACATAAATCACAGCAAGATCTTTTTTGACCCACCTTCTAGAGTAATGGAAATAAAAACAAAACTAACCAAATGGAACGTAATGAAACTTCAAAGCTTTTGCATAGCAAAGGAAACCATGAACAAGATGAAAATACAACCCTCAGAGAAAGTATTTGCAAACGAATCAACAGATGAAGGATCTATCTCCAAAACATATAAACAGCTCATGCAGCTCAATATTTAAAAAAATAACCCAATCAAAAAGTGGGCAGAAGATCTAAATAGACATTTCTCCAAAGAAGACATACAGTTGGCCAAGAGGCACATGAAAAGCTGCTCAACATTACTAACTATTAGAGAAATGAAAATCAAAACTACAATGAGGTATCACTTAACACCAGTTAGAATGGGCGTCATATGGCTGCTGAGCCTGCGCGTCTGGAGCCTGTGCTCTGCAACAGGAGAGACCACAACAGTGGGAGGCCTGCATCCCGCAAAAAACAAAACAAACCTAAACTAAACTAAAAATAAAAGAATGACCATATGGCCCAGCAGTCCCACTACTGGGCATATACCCAGAGAAAACCATAATTCAAAAAGACACATGCACCCCAATGTTCACTGCAGCCCTATTTACAGCAGCCAGGTCGTGGAAGCAACCTAAATGCCCATCGACAGACGAATGGATAAAGAAGATTTTGTATGTATATACAGTGGAATATTACTCGGCTATAAAAAGGAACAAAATTGGGTCATTTGTAGAGACATGGATGGACCTAGAGACTGTCCTACAGAGTGAAGTAAGTTAGAAAGAGAAGAAGAAATATCATATATTAATGCATATTTGTGGAATCTAGAAAAATGGTACAGATGAACCAGTTTGCAAGACAGAAATTGAGACACAGATGTAGAAAACAAATGTGTGTACACCAAGGGTGGAAAGCAGGGGGCAGGGGAGGGTATTAATTGGGAGATTGGGATTGACATATATACATTAACATGTATAAAATAGATAACTAATAAGAACCTGCTATATAAAAAAATAAATACGTAAAATAAATTTTTAAAAAAATTGGCGATGATAAAACATTTGTACTCAAGTGTTTGTTTTTGTTACCTTAAAAAATTTTTTCTCCTATTTTTGTATTGTGTATATAAAGTTTTAATCTATTAGGAAGAAGGATGTAAATTGTGTATGATGAAATTTCTAATAACATTCACGTACGTTCTTAAATCAACCTTCATTGAGAAAATTATACTAATGTGGATCATTCTCTATCTTCATAGAAATGCACTATTGTTAAGTTTGAATTGACTTGTAAATGACAAAACACAGGTGTTTTTTTTTTTAATGACTTAAAAAATCTAGCAGGCATCTCTTTATCATCTACTTGGATTATACAATGTTGACTACTGAGAAAATGGATTCTTTTAAGAGACTATGGGGGCTTCCCTGGTGGCTCAGTGGTTGAGAGTCTGCCTGCCAATGCAGGGGACATGGGTTCGTGCCCCGGTCTGGGAGGATCCCACATGCCATGGAGCAGCTGGGCCCGTGTGCCATTGCCGCTGAGCCTGCGTTTCCGGAGCCTGTGCTCCGCAATGGGAGAGGCCACAACAGTGAGTGGGCTGTGTACTGCAAAAAAATTAAAAAGAGAGACTATGTATGGTTAACATCTTAAAATAGTGTGGTCCTAAATTTTAGAAATATTTTCCTTTAATTAGAGTGTGTGAAGATCTATAGACAAGAATTTCATTTGTATAATTTTCTTCTCTCAAAATAATTATACTTTTTGTTGACATATAGTCTTATTCTTCAGAAATTTGACCATAATTTTATTTATTAAAAAAACATACCCAACAAGATTGTTTCTCTGATGTGATTTTGCAGAAGTTAGTCACTGAACATAGTAAGGACATTGTATCTTGCCTCTTTCTCTATTCTTGAAAATAGAACAAATATAGGTAAGACATGAATGTTGGGAACTTATACACACATGAACACGATATGTCTTTCCCCATTCCTGGCAAGTTGAGTTTCTTTTTATTTTTATTTTTATTTTTATTTTTTTATTTTTTTTTTTTTTTGTGGTACATGGGCCATTCACTGTTGTGGCCTCTCCCGTTGCGGAGCACAGGCTCCGGACGCACAGGCTCAGTGGCCATGGCTCACGGGCCCAGCCGCTCCGCGGCATGTGGGATCCTCCCGGACCGGGGCTCGAACCCGCGTCCCCTGCATCGGCAGGCGGACTCTCAACCACTGCGCCACCAGGGAAGCCCGAGTTTCTTTTTAATAGCATGAATGATAAAACTTTTCATGATGTGGTTCAAATTCTCCATAAATTAGTAAATTCGATGATGGAATAGCCCTATGGCTGCTACTGTGAATGGAGTGGCAGAGAACAATTTCAGGTAATCAAAGCCATGTGAGGACCAGAAATGAGGGCTATGGTCACAGCCTCAGTGCCCAAGTGCCCATTCATCCTACAGTTGGTGATAGGTCTGTAGCCAATTGTCTTTGACCACATGGCACCTCAGATGTAGAAAGATGCTGCCTAGACTTTGGCCAATACTTAGCACTTTGTAATATTAAATCATCATTGGATCCACAATATCCTAATTTGGGGGTGGGGGCACAGACATTGAGTTCATAGCACCTTCTCAAATGAGTGGTTGTATTTTGTTTTGATATTGAGTTGTATAAGTTCTTTATATATTTTGGCTATCAACCCCTTATTGCATATATCATTTGGAAATATGTTCTCCCATTAAATCAGTTGCCTTTTTGCTTAATTGGTGTTTTCCTTCACTGTGCAAAAGCTTTTCAGCTTAAGCCATATTTGTTTATTTTTACTTTTGTTTCCCTTTCCTGAGGAGACATAGCCAAAAAAAATTGCTAAGATTGATGTCAAAGAGGTTATTGTCTCTGTTTTCTGCTAAGACTTTTATGATATCAGGTCTTGAATTCACTTTTGAGCTTATTTTTCTATATGGTGGGAGAAAGCAGTTCAGTTTGATTCTTTTGCATATAGCAGTCAAGTTTTCCCAATACCATTTATTGAGAAAAACTCTTTTCCCCATTGTATAGTCTTGCCTCCTTTGCCATAAATTAACTATATGAAGATGGGTTTATTTCTAAACTCTATATTTTGTTACATTGATCTATGTCTCTGTTTTTATGCCAGTACTGTACTGTTTTGATTAATATGGCTTTGTAGTATAGTTTCAAGTCTGGGAGTGTGATAGCTCTACTCTGTTCTTCTTTCCAAGATTGCTTTGGTATTTGGAGTCTTTTGTGGTTCGAAATACATTTTAGAATTATTTGTTGTAGTTCATTGGTATTTTGATAGGGATTACATTGAATCTGTAGATTGCCTTTGGTAGTATGAACATTTTAAAGATATTGATTCTTTCAATGCATGAACATAGTATATCTTTCCTCTTATTTGTGTCATCTTCAGTTCTCTCATCAGTTTCTTACAGCTTTCAAAGTACAGGTCTTTCACCTCCTTGGTTAAATTTATTCCTAGGTATCTTATCTTTTTGATGAAATTTTAAATGGGACCGTTTATTTTTTCTTTCTGATAGTTTGTTAGTGTACAGAATTGCAACATATTTCCACATTTTAATTTTGTATCCTGAAACTGTATTGAATTCATTTATTCTAATATTTTTTGAGTCTTTGGGGTTTTCTATGTATATTTATCTGCAATTAGTGACAGTTTTCTTTCCTATTTGAATGTCTTTTATTTATTTTTGCTGTCTAATTGATGTGGCTATGACTTTCAATACTATGTTGAATAAAAGCTTTCAGCTTGTGGGTTTTTCATATATGGCCTTTATTATGTTGAGCTATGTTTCCTTTATTCCCACATTGTTGAGAGTTTTATCATAAAAGGATATTGAATTTTGTCAAAATCTTTTTATTCATCTGTTGAAATGATCATTTGACTTTCATCTTTTGTTAGTGTGGTGTATCACATTGATTGATCTATCCTGGAATGAATCCTGCTTGATCTTAATGTATGATACTTTTAATGTATTGTTGAATTAGGTTTGCTAATATCTTTTTGAGGATTTTTGCGTCTGTGTTCATCAGGAATATCAGCCTGTAATTTTATATTTTTGTATGTTGTTTTGTGTGGTTTTGGCATCAGAGTAATGTGGGCCTTGTAAAATGAGTTTGGAAGTATTCCTTCATCCTCAAGTTTTTGAAATAAGCTGAGAAGGATAGGCACTAACTCTTCTTTAAATGTTTGCTAGAATTCACCTGTAAAACCATCTGGACCTGAAATGTTTCTGAGGGGGGTAGTTTTTTTGATTACCAATTCAATTTTGTTACTAGGAATTGATCTATTACATTCATGATTTAGTCTTGGAAGATTTATGTTTCTAGGAATATATCCATTTCTTCTGGTTGTCTTATTTGTTGATATATAGTTGTTAATAGAATTCTCTTATGATCCTTTATATTTCTGTGATGTTAGTAATTTATTCTTTTTCACCTGATTTTATTTATTTGGGCTCTCTTTTTTTCTTGGTGAGTCTGCTCAAAGTTTGTCATCTTTGTTTGTCTTTTCAAATAACCAACTCTTAGTTTCATTGATCTTTTAAATTGTTTTTTAATCTCTTTTTTCATTTATTTCTACTCCAATTTTTATAGTTTCCTTCCTTCTTCTAAATTTGGGCTTTGTTTGTTCTTCTTCTAGTTCCTTTAAATGCACATTTAGATTGTTTACTTGAAGTTTTTTTGTTCGTTTGTGTTTAGAGGTAGGCTTATATCACTTTGAATTTCCCTCTTAGAATTACTTTTGCTGTGTCCCATAGATTTGGGACAGTTGTGTTTCTACTTTCATCTGTCTCAAGGTGTTTTTTGATTTCCCTTTTTATTTCTTCATTGACTCACTGGCTGTTTATTAGCCTGTTGTTTAGTCTCCATGTGTTTGTGTTTTTTCCAGTTTTCTTCTTGTAGTTGTTTTCTAGTTTCATACTGTCATGGTTGGAAAAGATGCTTAGTATGATTTTAATCTTACTAAATATATTTCTGGAGACCTGTTTTGTGGCCTAGCTTGTATTCTCTCCTGGAGAATGTTTCATGTACACTTGAAAAGAACAGATGGAATGTTCCATATAAATATATAGGTCAATCTGGTCTAATATGTGGTTTAAGGCCAATGTTTCCATATTGATTTTCTGTCTGGATGATCTATCCATTGATGTAAGTAGGCTATTAAAGTCCCCTACTATTATTTCATTGCTGTCTATTTCTCCCTTTATTTCTGTTAATATCTGCTTTATATATTTAGGTGCTTGTATGTTGAATGCATAAATGTTTACAAATGTTATATCCTCTTGTTGAATTGACCCCTTTACATCATGTAATGCCCTTCCTTATTTTTTGTTTCAGTCTTTGTTTTAAAGTTGTTTTTGTCTAATGTGAGTTTTGCTACTTCAGTTTTCTTTTATTTTCCATTTATGTCAAATAACTTTTTTCATCCCTTCATTTTCAGTCTATGTGTGTCTTTAGATCTGAGATGAGTCACTAGTAAGCAACATGTAAATGGATTGTCTTTGGCTTTGTTTTAAATCCATTCAGCTACCCTGTGTCTTTTTATTGGAACATTTAGTCCATGTGCTTTTAAAGTAATTGTTGATAGGTAGGTACTTGTTGTTATTGCCATTTTGTTAATTGTTTTCTAATTTTTTTCTTTTTTTTTGTAATTTTTCTCTGTTTATGTCTTCTTCTCTTGGTTTCTTCTCTTGTGGTTTGATGAATTCCTTTAATGTTATGCTTGTATTTCTTTCTCTTTATTTTTTTGTGTATCCATTTTAGGTTTTTGGTTTGTGGTTCATATATATCCACCTGTTTATTTAGCTGTCTGTTTTAAGCTGAGAGTCACTTAAGTCCAAAGGCATTCTAAAAACACTACATCTTTATTCCCCTCCCCATACTCACATTTTATGATTTTGATGTCATATTTTACATCTTTTTATTTTGTGCACCCTTTAACTGCTTACTGTAGTTACAATTGATTGTACTACATTTGTCTTTTATCCTTCATACTAGCTTTTTAAATGGTGATTCACTGCCTTTGCTATATATTTACCTTTACCAGTGAAAAATTTTTCTTTCATGTATATAAATATATATATTTTTTGTTCATTTATTTATAGTTGTGGCCTTTTCTTTTCCATTTAAAGAAGACCCTTTAACACTGATTGTAAGACCAGTTTAGTGGTGATGAACTTCTTTAGTTTTTGCTTATCTAGGAAACTCTCTCTCCTTCAATTCTGAATGATAACCTTGCCAGATAGTGTATTCTAGGTTGTCAGGGTTTTTTTTGTTTGTTTGTTTGTTTTCTTTCAGCACTTTAAGTGTACCTTGCCACTCCCCTATGGCCTGTAAAGTTTCTGCTGAAGAATGATAGTTTCAGCTGATAGTCTTATGGGATTTCACTTGTATATTAGTTGTTTTTCTCTTGCTGCCTTTAAGATTATCTCTTTATCTTTAACTTTTGCCATTTTAATTATAATATTGATATGTCTATGTGTGTACCTCTTTAAGTTCATCTTGTTTTGAACTCTCAGTGCTTCCTGTACCTGGGTATCTTTTTCCTTCCCCAGATTAGGGAATGTTTTTCAGCCATTATTTCTTCAAATAATTTTCCTGTCCCTTTCTTTCTCTTCTCCTTATGGGAACCCATCATGTCAATGTTAATATACTTGATGTTGTCCCTAGAGTCCCTTATACTCTCCTCATTTTAGAAAACTGTTTCTTCCTTTTACTATTCTGATTGGGTAATTTCCATTATTCTATCTTCCAGATTTATAATTCATTCTTCTGTGTCATCTACTCTGTTGTTAACTCCCTCTAATCTATTTTTTTTTAAATTTGAGTTATTGTACTCAGTTCTGATTCGTTTGTTCTTTTATTCTCTGAGTCTGTTGAAGTTCTTACTTAGTTCTTACATTTTTCTCTCAAGTTCAGTGACCCTCCTTGTGACCATTTCTTTGAACTTTTTTGTCAGATAATTACTTATCTCCACTTCATTAGGGTCCCCCACCCCCGACCACCAATGTTTTATTTTGTTCTTTTCTTTGAAACATATTCCTCTGTCTTCTCCTTTTGTTTGAACTGTTTTTTGTTTTCTATGAATTAGGCAAAACAGCTACCTCTCCTGGTCTGGAAGGAATGGCCTTGTGTGGGAGCAACTCCTTTGTAGATTGCTTTTACCTAGTGGATTTGGCAAGCTGGCTGGGGCTGGAGTGAGCCCAGGCTAAGGGTTGTCTATAGGGAATGCCATGCCTGAAGTTACCTTGGCTGTGCAGCTGGGCTGGAGCAGCCTGGTCCAGGACAGTCCCTGGGGAATGCTGCACCTGAGGCTAACTTAGCAAGGTGGCTGAGGCTGGAGCGGGTGCAGGTTGGGAGGGGAGTCCCTGGGGAATGCTGGGCCTGAGGCCAAGTTGGTGGGGTGACTGGAGCTTAAATGGGTACGGGCCAAAGGGGAGTCCTGGGGGCACTCAGACAATGGTGCTAAATGGCATTTCTGGCCCCAGGGAGGGTTACAGAAGTTCCTTCCCTGTTTGGCAGAAGCTCTAGGATTAGTAAATTGATTTCCTTCCTGTATAGTCTAGTTGCACAGGAGGCTTCCTACCCAAATGTTTATTTTATAAACAGAATTAAATGTAATGTATTGAACTGAAGGCAGGTTACAGCTCACTTTAAATGAGAATTTCCGGTTAGTCCATCTAGAAATAGAATGGATTGCCTCATTTATAGAAATGCTCAAGCAGGTTCTGGATGAACCTGGATGAATAGGGAGATACACAGGATTTAAGCACATGATAGGATATTTTAATAAGTGACCCCTAAGATTTCTTCCGACTCTGTCTCTATGGTTAATTTCTTTATCTAGTGACTCTGCCTATATAGACTGAGATTGATTTTATCTTTTTTTTTTTTAAGTTGCTCAATACTGCTTTCCTAAGCCACTAATTCTCAAGAGACAAAGAATTGCTATTTAAGACAATTGTGCAAACTCATCATCAATCAGTATAACTCAGGGAACACGACTCCCTTGAACACTCCCTCTGATGACTTAATTTAGGACATCTTGTGTGGAATGAGTTCATTACCATCCTTGGCATGGTTCAATATGTTGTTAGAGAATTGAACCTGGGAATCATCATCTTTTTTCCTCAGTCATTCCAGTTTCCATAAAGGTAAGTTAAATAAAGCTAAACTTAGGAAATATCTCTTACAGAAAAGGACAATTATTTTATAACGTCCATTGAGACCAGTAAAACTTTGAAGAGTTGCTGTGAGCCTTGATGGGATAAAAGACAGGAAGGAAATGAAAAGTTCTTTGCTGAAAAAAAAAAAAAGGTTCTTTGCTGGTTTCATTTTATATAAGGACTTTTAAGTGGGTTCTCATTCTAATATACAAGAACATTTGACAAATGTACAGGAATATGCTTAGCACTGGAAGGAAGAATAAGAGGAACACAGTTTAATTCTAGAATATTCTAACTCCTGTATAAAATAGAACGAGGGTATTCCCTTTCTCAACAAAAATGACCACCTCTAGTGTTAATATAATGTCTCTTTACCATCAAATTTAAGTGGGAGACTAAGGTTTTATTACTGCTTCATGTAGTAATGAGTCTTGACATGAATGACTCAATTGTCAAAAGAATTTAGGATGGGAAAGGCTATGATTTGGCATGTTTCCAGTTGGACAGAGGTAAAAAGATGGATTAGGTTCTTAGGGTATGTGAGAAATAATATGGATTGAGGAACATGGTGCCATTTTCCTGGGTATATATTTCTGTTGAATTAAAATTCCTATCTTGTATAAATAAGTATCTGGTAGTTCCCATTTTTATAAATTCTGAGAATTCCCTGTGATTTTTCCTTGCTACCTGTCAGTGGGATATTCCTTTCACTCTGTGTCATGTTTGAATTAGGATTAATGAGGAGTTTTCCATGAATCAAGTCAAATTTTTAAAATACCTTAGCTCATTTTTCTTTGAATGGTCGGGAAATGCAACATGAAAAATGTTTTATCACACAGATGGCCAAGTTGAGAGTTGACCACACTGACAGAACTATTTGGCTCAGTAATGTTAACAAAAAAGAAATCCAACCTAGGTAAGAGTAGCCAGTATGTATCAGGAATAGTCATACTGTTTAAATCTCTTACAAAATGCTAAAATTAACATTGCCTATCAGATTTGCTATAAAATATAACCATCTTGATCCTTTGAGTTTCATTGCTTTCTCTCCTTACCACTGTGATTTATTGATGGAATATTCTTTTTTAAGACCATCTTTGAGAGAAGCGAATAAAGTAGTAGATTCTTGGCAAATCAGTCTTAAAATTTCCACCAATTCAGGAATGTGAGAGAAATGGGAGGAGAAAGAAACAATTTTTATTTCAATTACTTGCTTCCCCTGAGAAAAGAATGTCCTCTTCTTTTATTTTTAAAACAAGGAAGGAACAAAAGAATTCATACATTAAGAAAATTGAAGTATCCTAAGCAACTGTGATTGCATTTTATGCTTAACTTTCTAGTGAGAATGAACCCCTGATACTCAAATTTGAATGTTTCAGTGTATTATGTAAGCATTAACTTAGGGGCAATTAATATAAAATTGGTGGTGGATATAGCTTTTTCTTTATAGAATGGAAATTAAATTTAGTTAGATAGATAATTCTAGTTAAATGTGTTAATTAAAAACCTTTTTGACTATTCTATAATTTAAGAACCAAAATACTTCTGGTGACTTGGATACCACATTTATTTTAAGAAAGGTTTCAGTGGATCAGATTTTACATTGCAAACAAATCTAACAAGTCTGATTGCTCCATGCAGTTTTATTTATTTATTTATTTAACATCCATACAAAATTAGTTACCTTCTATGAGAGTGCAAACAGGGTTGAAAGATGTTTTGAGGGTTTTTTTTTTGTCCCATAACTTGCCATTTATTAATTAATAGTTACAACACCAGCAAATAATAATAAATTTTCTCAATGAAAGTATTTATTTCTTTACTGAACATGGTTCCTGATTGCATTTTAAACAAACCAATAACATTTTAAGACATTAAACTTCTCAAAGCTAGGTGCCTTTTAAGTAGCAACTAAACTAATATGAATTTAATTAGCTATCTGTGAAACTAATATTTAAGAAGACAGACACCTCAGTTGTCAATTGTTGGGTGCTCAACGTCTAATATGAACCCAGATTACTTTAAGTGAATATATGGTCCTTGGTACGGTCCTTGGACTTTTGTGAAACATGTTCAGTCCTTTTTGTTAACCAATGGTCAAGATAAGAGGTTTAGAGTAAGCAGCAAGAGGTAGTAAACTTGGACCTGACTTTTGTCCCAACTCAACTTACTAATAGCTTAGTCTTGAGAAGTAATTTAACTTTGAAGCATTTCCACTTCCTCTGTCATAAAATGTTACAAGTAATATCTACTTTGCATGATTGTTAAGAAGAAATATTTTTTGAAGCGTCCCCAAAACAGTACTTGTGTTGTTCAATGAATATTTTCTTTGCTATTCAACCACCCCTACCCTGATTCCCTCTCTTTGCCACCTTGTAAAGGTCAGAAGAAGACTTGGGCAAGCAGAGCCCAGGTTCTCTGATCAAGAGGTCTGAATCCTTTTTCTATGGAGACTGATCAGCTTCTGGAGAATCTATGTCCACTACTTAAGCCATGCTACACCTCCCATGCTGCCATATTCCTTCCACCGAGAACTGCAAAAGAACACTCGGCACATAACAAACCCATCCAAATTCCTACACTAAAAGACTTGAACAAATACTAGCATAGTTTTTTTTAACAGCTCAAGAATGAGACCCTAGGATGGCTACTCCAACCTCCTTAAGTTTCTGCCAGGAAAGCTCACAGATGCCACAAAAAAATATTGTTTGTCCCAGTTAACACCTGAAGAGAGGATCCCTGTCTCCTAGTCTCTGTGGCAAGGTAGGAGCTTAACTTTGATAAGTTCACCAACACAAATGGCTTAGCTACATGGACCAAATCCTCCCCTTTGCCCTTCAGTGCCTTTTCCTTCACATACCCCAGCCTTTTAAAAGTCTGTCTTTTGTTTGGGAGAAGTTGAGTTCAGTTCATGCTGGACTTTTTTTCCTATTTCAATAGTTACTACTGCGCTGAGCCTGTCCACTTTAATTAGTGTCTGGCTTTGATTATCTTTGGCACTACCCAAAAGTGTTTCCACATTTTCCCCCATGTCAGATGGAAGCTGGGGCAAGGGAATAGTCGGAAGATTGTATTGTTAAGGGAGCACATTTTACTCCTCTATAGGCATGGATAACAGCATAAATTCACAAAATGCATATACCACACCATATTCCATTGAAACCTCGGTGTTTTAAATCTGTACTTTAAGGCAGTATATTCTATATAATAATTGGATTCTTTCAGTCATATTGTTGTGTAAAAGAATGACTCTAACAGTAATTGCCATAAATTGCATGTCTAAGGAAAAGCTCCATGAATCTTTTGGGGTTTACATTTTGATTTCAGGGATGATAATAGTTTTGGATATATTTATCAACATCTTAACTTCATGTTCATTAAATATTTTTTGAGAAATTGTATGCAAGCAGTATTCTTAAATGATAGTTTATTTTGAATTTCATAAATTCTGAATCCTAAATATTTTTTTCTTGAGATCTTCATGTAATTTCATGTTGCAGACACTAATGATTACTAAGAGAACCATATAAAAATTCGTTAAATATTATCAGAGTCAAATATTTAGGAATTAAAACAAAATCTTGCAATAATTTTCTGTTTTGAAAAGGTAAGCCCTACCTCATCACGACCTGCCACACTCTTCACTTATTTATTTTCTCTTCTCAAACAGAATCACCTTTTTCTTGATATTTTCTGAAGTGAGAAACACACACACTCTGTGTCACTCTGCCCACCCTTCTGAAGTATAATTTGGCTCCTGATGTTCCAAGCTGTCAATATTTTTGTAGACAGTCATTTTTGATGAAGACACACAGAATTAAACTATTAATGGGGCTGTCAGTTTATCCATGTACACCAGTCTCTTGGGCTCTTCAGAAGATGAGCTAAGTCTCATCTTTATGCTTTTATATCCCCAGTGCCTGGTTAAAAAATAAGCAAAAGCCAAACCAAACCAGAAACATTAGAAAAATATTTGCTGTGTTAAACTAAAACAAATACACAATGCGTTCATTGAGTGAATAAGGAAGGTACAGACCAAATCTGTGTACCTTGAAAATGTTGTCCAGGAATGTCTTAGTCTTGATGACTCACCTTGATCTTCACCTGGGACCCATCTCTGATGGCTCTCAGCAGGGCACCATCCCTTTCCCATCCTCATTAGAATTTTGTCCTTCAACAGTGATGTAGACAGGTTTTCTTACTTCCAAATATGTTGGGTAGAAGAGTTTGCCCAAAGAAGACTTACTCAACATTTTAAAAAAAATCTTAGAAGGCTAAATATGTTTTTATTATCTAGATAAACTGCAATAGGCACAAAATTCTACATCTTAGTTCAGAACTCACATTTTCCAATTACTATTGGAGAGGCTTGACTTATTAGCAGTTACAATGAGAATTTATAGAATTCTTTAAATTAAATGTAAACTTAAATGGAGCCATTTTTCTGCCATGAATGCCAGTTTGAATTTCAGATGCACATTTTGAAGTATAGTATTCAAATAAGGAAAGAAACATTCTCACGTTTTTTTCAACAGACCAAGATAAATTGTGTATAGAGTATGCCTTGCAAACTAACTTTATGAAGGTCATGAGGAAAATGGAGTTTCTACTCAGTATCTCACAGCCAGATTTTGTGTTCAAACTGGTATTTGAATTGTTCTCATTAGGTTCATTCGTGCCTGTGTGATTTTGTGACTTCTTTTCTGAAACTTTTTCTCCCCTTTGTCACCTGGCTAATTTCAGCACCAAGACCCAGCTCAGGCATCACCTCCTCAGGGTAACTCTAACTCAACCATCACCTGGTCTCTCATTTCAGTCCTCTTCTGCTGGGCACTATCATAAACAATATGTTTATTGTTATATTAATGTATAGGCCTGTCTATTCCACCAGACTTGCATTGTCCAATACATTGCCCATTTCCATATGTGGCAATTTAAATAAAATACAATTAAATAAAATTAAAAATTCAGTTTTTCAGTTTCCCTATCATATTTTATATGTTCAATGGCCACACTTGGTTAGTGGCTACCATATTGGCCAATGTGGGTATCCGATATTTTTATCATCTTAGAAATATCTATTGGCTGTAACTGCACTAGGCTGAGATCCTTAAAAGAGATTCTCTTCGCCTGATCTCTACATCCTCATCATCTGGGGTAGTACTTGGTACATGGAAGACTGCTGGTAACAAACCACTGAACACAGCTGAACTGAGAAACAGTGGGTATGCTAACACGGAAAATAGGATCAGAGTTTGTGTTGCACAAGGATAGAATTTCAGATGCATGAAGGTACCGTGGAGGCAGATTTGAGTTCAGAGTGGTAAGCAGCTTTCTCTCAATAGACCTGTTGGAAAACGAAATGGGCTTCCTTGTTCGATATTTAGCTCAGGCCCCAAACTCATTCCGTTAAAGCCAGGGATCACCTTTCAGGACTCTGGTGCAACATATCCTTGCTTTGGGGTAGGAACTGCAAGCAGAAGAGAATAATTGAGGTTCAGTCATTCTCATGAACAACATTTGAGAAAGTTTTGTGAAACTTTTTACAAACCTTGACTACCTGTCACATTTCCATCCTTGACTGTCAGCGATGATCCATGCTTCACTTTAAAATATCTCAGATGTATACCTTGTCTTTTCCTAGGATAGCTTTTACTAAACTAACATAGTTCTAAAATGTTCTTTTTTTTTTTTTTTTTTTAAGGAAGGCTGTCTGGAGATAGAACACTGAATTAAGGATTAAATTTTGGTCAAGAAACAAACACTAACTGTAATAAAGGGTAACTGAGAAAACAATATCATATCAGATTTCAGCATCATGGACTAAAAGGGGTTGGAGAACAAATCATGTGAAATTTTCAGACATCTGCCTTTCAAATAATTGGACTCAACTATATTTGGGGGCTTTGCATGTAGTGGGCATTCAGTAGTTGTGAAGTGTGAAGAGAATGAATGCAATTGGTTCGATTTTTCAAGCCCATCTTGATTTGTTCAGTGAAAGCCCTAGAGATTAATTGATTTATTTCAAAAAACCTGTTTGCTTTTTTAGAGCAACAATATTTGTGTGTGTGTGTGTGTGTGTGTGTGTGTGTGTGTGTTTATCTCATGTTCGAAAACAGCGTGTTTCTAACTATAAACCAACAGCATAGGCTCAAAAAATATTAAAATGTACCTGAGAAACAGTGAATTTTTTAAAGGAACCTACACAGAATAGGCTTCAAGTGAAGCCTGAGAAGCGGCTTCAGTGAGGAAGAAAGAGAACATGAGCTTTAGAAAAAACCTTACCTTTATATCTGACAAAATTCTAGGCTCGTCTATTGATACACTAGGTGAAATATATCAATTTTTTTCTGCTGTCAGTGATTCAGCTTCTTTCTCTGTTAAACACTGACCAAACAATTATTTGGGGGGAAAGGCCTCAAACTCAGGACCAATAATTATCATTCACAATTTATTAAGTGATTAACTTAATACCTGTTTAAGGGTTAAATTGTCACCCCCAAAAAAGATATGTTGAAGTCCTAACCCTCAGTACTCTAGAATGTGACCTTGTTCAAAAAAGGGGTCCTTGCAGATGTAATTAGTTAAGATGAGGTCATGCTGCAGTAGGATGGGCTCTTAATCCAACATAACTAGCATCCGTATAAGAGGACACACACACACACACACACACACACACACACACACACACACACACACAGTATGCCATGTGATGACAGAGGCAGAGATTGGAGTGATGAAGCTATAAGCCAAGGAAAGCCAAGGATCAGTGGCCACCACTGGAAACTAGGACAAAGCAAGGAAGGATTCTTCCTAGAGTCTCAGAAGGAGCATGGCTCTGCCAACACCTTGATTTAAGACTTCTTGCCTCTTGAACTGTGAGAAATAAATTTCTATTGTGTTAAGCCACTAGTTTGTGGTACTTTGTAATGGCAGCCCTAGGAAACTAATTCTGCACCCAAATGAGTTGACCAGTTTCTTATATCTAAGTCAGATATGTTTAAAAACTCAACTGAGTGAACATCAATTGTACAAGGTCATGCAGCAGTGTCCCTTGGGGAGCCTTCCTTAGTCTCTCTTTCTCCCTTTCTCAACTCAGTAAAACGTGGCTATGAGAGTGGGAAGGGGGCAGGCAACAACTCTCTGAAAATATACGTAAAATTGGATAAGTATTTTCATATGTACAACTTTCTTAGGGCAAAGTTCTATAGTTTTTATCAGACTCTCCATGGAGAGTCTAGGAACTAGGAACTGTTCTCTCTTGTAACACTGAGGGTCAGAACACTCACCTTGTTGGGGATAAGCTGCCTGAATTTATTTTAACATTAAGACTACCAGACTGACATCTTAGGGACAGGTACTCAGTCAGAGCCAGTAATGTGTTACAGCCAGCTGATAACAGTCGTAAAAGCTGACTGGTAAATTTTCAGGATTTTTGCAAGCCGGTAGTTAAACACAGCCATAATTAAAATTAAATTATATAAACTTGCGCTTGAATTATATTAAAATCAAGGTAATACATACTTATAAGTTCCTAATTATTTTTACCATATTGTGCTAGTACCTTTGTTCTTGAGGCTATTTGCATCTATTGAATCTCTGTGATAGACAACCAATGTAAGATGTATTACTCTACCTCTCATCCAAACTCAATGTTCCATCAAGTCAGTAACTGGAAATCAATCATAGTAGAAAATTGGGTAACCAAGGAGATTGACAAATGCTACCAGTGAGGGCTTTCACCACTCCAACCTCCAACCAGGAGAGTTGATAATATTTATCAGCCTACCACTGGTTCACACTTGCCTAATTGTCCACTCTTTCACCCCCAGGATTTTTACAACTTGGGATATTGTATGAGAAAGTTGGACTAGACTACAAGAGAGGGCCCTTGAGCAAGGTTAAATCACGCCCTTTTTTATAGGAGAGTTCACAGAAGGTTTGAAAACAGTGCTTTACATCTAGATCTGACCTTTATGAATATAAAGGAGTTGTCAGTTCTCCAGTTACAGATTTTTCAGGGAACAAGATGCCACCATCTTTCTTATGACTTACTTATCACGACCAAGTGTTCTCCTGAGATGGATAAGAGTGAAATAGCTCCTAACCGTCTCAAGACTTTTCCCTTCTGGGTCCCAGATTTTGCATGATTGAATAACAATTTATGAGAACAGTGAATCACACTTTTCATTTGAAATATAACCCTTTTCTCTTGGGTGACCTTTCTGAAATTTTCAATACTGTCTCTAACCTGCAAGAGACTATTTCTTGTTTGATTATGTTACAATGATAAATTTCTCTAAGTTATTTAAAATAAGTCATACACTTGTTTTTGTTATATTTTGTTTTTTATTGTCTTTTTTTTTCTTAGGCAAAAGCAATGAGGTGCAATATACCATAACTCAGACTTAATGAGTTTTAACTGGCTGAGATCTGGGGAAATTCCTCCTTTAATCTTGATTTTTCTTTAGTTATTTTTTCCTGGTATTGTCCATGAGTGTGACCACACAATGAGAAACTCATTCTGGTCACTTTATGCAGCTGTTTCAGATTTTATTTTTTCTGTAATTTCATTAACCCGTATTTAACAACAACTGTGTATCATAATCTGAGAAAATTATTATAATCATAAAAAATACATTGATAGCCTTTACCCCATGAGAAACACAATTAAAAAATATATTTTCTTTATTTTCATGGTGTTATAAACCACATAAGCAGATCAGTAGATTCTTCTGAGATGCAATAATTTTATTATCAATGTTTGCTGTCTAGAGTTGGCAGAACTATCTAATGACACAGCTAATACTGTTCCTCTAGCCATGTGTAAATATCCTTTGGTTCCCCAGCTCATGCACATTTTGATACTGTTCCCATGCTTAAGCTTCCTGTATTATAGAATATAACAGTGTTTTCAGGGCAACATGAATAAGAGCTACCACATATAGACTAGCCCAAAGCATATTGTCTTCTCTGAGGGGAAGTCATCATTACCATCATCATCATCGTCATCGTCATCATCATCATGAAATATTACATTGTAAAATAAAATATTTTTGCTACACATTCATTTGACAATGGAAGAATTATGGATTTCCTCTTTAGATTACCCACCTTGTCTTTTTTTTGGAGTTAAGTTGGCAATGCTATACTGCTTTTGCTTGTCATAGGCAAAGTGACCAGGAACATCATGGATGAGCAAGTAATTCACAATAGACCAATGATTACTTTTGGCTCTTGGTGAGATTCAAAATCAACTCATTTCTGATTAAACACCACAAGTCTGCTAATTATTCCTTTAATTACATCTCTTTTTGTTTTTTCTCAGAACTTTGATGATAAGCACATGACAGATGTTTAAAAAGCACTTGTTTTTAAAGCAGCATTAGCCTTGAAAAGACAAATGGGAGAGGTTGAGAGGACAGAAGGATAGATTTGCACCTGATATACTTACAGGCAAGACTGAATGACTCTCCAGTGAGGAGCTGCATCAGCACATAGTCTTTATAAAAGCTAAGAATGGAACTGGTCAAATTTCCTTTGTGTTTATTTCTTTATATGCCACCAACATATAAGGAGGCTGCCTGTCAAGTCCTCTTGACAAAGGAAACTCTGCCTTTAGGTCATATCTTGTGTTCTGTAGGAGCCAAGGGTACATAGCTTTAGGGAAAAGCAAGTTGGTAGGTGCTGAAAACAAAGCTAAATAACGGGATTGTGACTAGACTGAGTATAAGGAAATCTGTCAAGGATGCAGGGGTAGAAGGTGACGTGCTTTGTTTCCCACTGCATCGTCCTCTCCCGTTTCCTTAGCAACTTGGCTTCTTGATGGTCAGACCTGAGATAACTAATTAAAATGCTGGAAAAATCATTATTATTTAATTAAATAATGGATTATTGAAGGCAAACCATTCAATACATGATTGAAAATGCTGTTAAACTAAGAGATCCCTTCCTTTTGGATCTGTAATACACATTGAACCCAGTAATATGACCCTGGGGTCAGTGGTGGTTCTTGTGTGGATTTGAGGACAGAGAGGTTTGGGTGGAACTACCCAGACATAATAAAATAGGTCAGATGCTACCTCTGTCTCATCTCCTGTATGCCCTCTTTATGACCGCTTGGTTGTGTCCATACATTCTAGATGTGATTAATCAAGAAAGCTATAATGCACTTGGAGGTGACACATACTGTTCTTTGTTTTCTCAGAAAGATAAAGAAGAGAGTGGCCTCCCCCTGTGACTTTCTATCCCTATTTCTGTGCTTTTCATAGACATTGGGTCTCAGGCTCCAATTTATGGTGATGGTCCAAAACAGGGAAGATTATGAATGACAAAGTCTTTCATTTGAAATCTGTCTACTTATAAAGAATCTTTATTTGCTATGTGTTATAATTTCTTTCTGGTGGTCCACCCCAATCATCATTTGGATGTGATGGATATTAATATGCATGTACTGTGTCATACCTTTGCTTCACTTATCATTTCTCCAAGGTCTATCCTCATTAACAAAGCCCAGTGTACCTTCAGTATTGAAACTTATAAATGGATCGATGGAATTCCCACAGCATCTTTCTTGATAGTAGCAGTTCATTAAGAAAGAGTAGTATACTGGGCGAGGCAATGATGAAAATGGGGAAGAGCCCTCAGATAAGCTTTTATCTCTGTGGTTGTAGTTTTGGCATTTTTTTTAGTCTACGTGTATATATTCTTCAGTCATTATGTAAAAATAATAGTCACAGCAATTTTTATGCCCATTTTCTTTGTATTCTTATGTGGATATCCAAATACTTTTACTGATACAAAGAGCAACAAAAATCAAAACTGGTTGTGTATCTCATGATACACAAGTAGAATTGTCTTCACAACTTTCCAAAGTGAGATTTGTAAATGGTATGAACTAGATTTAAAGTGTCCAATCAGGGACTTCCCTGGCGATCCAGTGATTAAGACCTCGCCTTCCAATGTTGGGGGAGTGGGTTAGATCCCTGGCCACGGAGCTAAGATCCCACATGCATTGTGACCAAAAAACCAAAACATAAAACAGAAGCAATGTTGTAAAAAATTCAATAAAGACTTTAAAAATGGTCCACATCAAAAAACCTTTTAAAAACAGTGTCCAATCGGGTGTCTTCTGTATAGATTGCTTAATTAATTCTTAGGCATGGCAATGCTCATCTCAGATCAGTCCCTGTCTTCTGGGTTAATGCTAAGTATAAGACAAAAGTATATATTTTAACCATTAAAAAGTCAGTCTAGGAAGATGAAAAATGATGGCAAAATGGAAGAATCAGCAAAAGAGAAATGCCTTTGGATATACATTTTAAAAAATTATTTTTCTTTTTGCCAGCTTTAAGATATAATTTACATATAACATTATGTAAATTTAAGGTAGGCAGTGTAATGATTTGATATACGTATATATTGCAAATGATCACCACAATTAGGTTGTTAACACATCCATCCACCTGACATAGTTACAATCTTTATTTTTTTTGTGTGGTGAGATCTTTTAAGATTTACTTTATTAGCAACTTTCAAATATACAATACAGTATTGTTAACTATAGTCACCATGTGGTACACTACATCTCTAAATTGTATACATCTTAAAACTGGAAGTTTGTGCCCTTTGACCACCTTCACCCATTACCACTGTCCCCCTTACCCCCACCCCCATCAACCACCAGTATGCTCTCTGTATCTGAGTTTGTTTGTTTTCTTAGAATCCACATAAATAAGATCATACAGTATATGTCTTTCTCTGTCTGGCTTATTTCATTTAGAATAATGCTCTCAACGTTCATCCATGTTGTCACAAATGACAGGGTTTCCTTCTTTTATATGGCTGAACAACTATACATATATATATATATATATATATAAAAACATTTTCTTTATCCATTCATCCATCGGTGGACACTTAGGTTGTTTTTGCATCTTGGCTATTGTAAATAATGCTACAGTGCATATGGGGGTACAGGTACCTCTTCAAGATAATGATTTCATTTTCTTTGGGTATACTTCCAGAAGTAGAATTGTTGGATCATAAGGTAGTTCTATTTTTAATTTTGTGAGGAACCTCCATATGATTTTCCATGGTGGCTGTACCAACTTGCATTCCCATTAACAGTGTACAAAGGTTCCCTTTTCTTCACATCTCATCAACACTTTGTTATCTTTTCTCTTTTTGATAATAGCCATTCCAACAGGTATGGCTGTATAACAGTGAGGTTATACCTCACTGTGCTTTTGATTTGCATTCCCCTGATGGTTAGTGATGTTGAGCCCCTTTCCATAAACCTGTTGGCCATTTGAATATCTTCTCTGGAAAAATGTCTGTTCAGGTTCTTTGCCTATTTTTAAATTTGCTGTTGCATTGGGCTCTGCAATCACCTCCCATCAGGTGAGGTCACGGCTGTGTTCCCTGGTGGTGTGGTGCCACTTATTGAACTCCCTGGTTGAGCAGGGCTATAGGCTGGGCTCCACAATTGCTCTTAGTTGGGTGGGTCTCAGGCTGTGCTCTCCAATAGGACAGTACCTCTGGCTGCATTCCGTGTTCAGGTGATCCCACAGACAGGGCTTTTTGGTCTGATGGGGCCTCAGGCTGTGCTCTGTGTTCAGGCAGGGCCATAGGCTGTGCTCAAAGTAGGCAGTGCCACAGGCTGGACATCATGATCTGGTAGGCCTCTGGCTGTGCTCTGCTACTGGGCAAGGTCACTGGCCAGGCTCTGTTGAGGAGAGGCCTTCAGCTGTAGCCTGCAGTTGGGTGGGGCTAAAGATTGTGCTCTGGGGTCAGGCAGAGATGCTGTCAGGACTCCCTTGTCAGGCAGGGCTTCAGGCTATACTCTGTAGCTGGGAGGAGTCACTGAAAGGGCTCTGTGCCTGGGTGAGGTAGTGGCTACGTCCTGCAATTGGGCTGGGCTCTGATGCAGAGCTAGACTGTAGGCTGGGCTCCTAGGCTGCCCGGGGTCTCTCATCACGCTTCCTGGTTACTCAGGGCCTGAGGCTATACTAAATAGTTGGCAGGGCTGCTGGCTTGGCTCCCTGCCCAAGGCAGGTGTGGGATGGGCTCCATGGCTGCCAGTGTTCTCTGTGCGGTCTTCTTGGTTGTGGGTTAGCAGAGATATACTGAGCAGTTAGGAGAGGATGGAATTTGCTCTCCTACCCAGGCATGGATGTAGAACACATCTCATTGGCTGGGAATCCAAATTAGGCAGAACTGCCAACTGAGCTCCCTGGCCAGATAAGGCTCAGCTCTGCAAATATGCATATTCCCTGGCTGAGTTTCAGCTCAGATGCTTATGCAAAGCAGATGTGCAGTCTGCCAAGATCCAAGTGCTGGTTGCTTTAAGCCCCAGCCTCCTGATCTCCTACTGACACTCAGTCCTTGAGCCCTCTAGACTCCTCCAGTGATCCACTTGAGGTTAGACCCAACTAGGCTTCCCAGGAAGTGTCCTGCAATGCTAGGGAATTGGATATCCACCTTGGGCTCTCTTCTTTCAACTGGAGAACTGGAGAAGCCATAGTCCCAGAAGGGCTCTTTGTATATGACATTGCGCCAGCCTGGGGGAGGGATGATGCAGTCAGAGTGTAGCTGCTTCTCTTACCTTCTAATATGATCCTTCTCAGTCTTCTGCGGTCCACGGTGAGGAGTGGTTCAGCCTTACCACTGGGTTCTGGAATTTTTCACAGTGGTGTCTTGTCTATGGATAGTTGCTAGTTGGTTTTCTTGTGAAGGGGACTGAAATAGGGAGTGACCTATGTCACCATCTTGATGATATTGCTGCAGATACATTTTTATGATAAAAATATTCCAAAAGAAAGCATAAACTTAGGGGTAAATATGCATATTTACCGCCAACGTAGAGATGCAGAATTCAAGAATCCCAGATGAATGTGAAACCTATGATATTGATAATAGTTTGATAAAGTATGCCACGGTACATTGTTAGTTTTGACTTTTATAGAGGTTGGTCATTTATATCAGCCAGGCAGGAAGCACAAACTGGTGTCAAACCGTCATGTAAGCACAGCTGTTTGAATTAGTTTCATTATTACCTATAAGCTACTCTGACCTTGTCAGTTCTAGTGTATAGAGCACTTAAGTCTTGAGTCTTGTCAATAAATATCTGGCGGCTGATCCACTTCCAACAGGGCATGACAAGGTCATGATGTTTTGCAACCTCCTTTTCCTACAAATGATAATGACCATGGATTCCAAAGAGATTGCTTTTCTGCATGTGATATATCATCAGAAATGGTGCATTAACTGAAATGTAATCACCATAGGCTGATTTGAAGCAAATGATAGACGGGATTGTAGGAATGCCAAAGAGCTATAAAAACAACAAAAACAATAAAAATATCCTCAGCTGAAGTGAAGCAACTGATTAAATTGTTTATATATATTCCAAGCTTCTAACATAGGACAAAATTAATTGCATCTGACATTACGTAATTTAACTTTTTAGCCATTGTTGGAAAAGCACTGAGGTTGAATTATAATGGCTATGATAACTTAAGGACGATGTGGTTACATGTAGAGAAACCCAAGTTGACAGTGATAAATTTTGTAATAAATTTATGGTAAGTTTGGACATGGGTATCAGACCAATTAAATGAGCAATCAAACTCCAAATAGAATTAGTTTCCTTTGAACTGCCAACTCTATGGAGAGCCCTATTACTTGGCAGAAAAAGAAAACTTATAGAAAAAAATCCATCAAAATATATTGTCTGGAACTAAATAAGGGCTGAGGTAACAACTGTGTTTATAAGAGAAAGAAACCTAATTTGGAATCAAGATCAACTATTAAGTTTTAACTAAAATATGCTGAGAGTCAGAGGCAAGTTAGAAGCTTGAGAATAGAAACTAAACCCCCATTATCTTTTGTGAATATATAAGTATATTATAGATATGAGATCATAAATAAAATATATAAAATATTATAAGTAAATTATATATAAATAAATATAAAATTAAATTTTACATAATATAAATAAACATTTTATATATATTAGAAGTACAGTAATTGTTCTCAATATAGCAAAATGTAAGCCTAGAAGTTACAAATTTAAATGTCTGCAGAACCAGGAAATCAACATGAAGATTATCATAAAAGGCCCAGTGTTATATAGTAGTGAATGTCGGAGGCCATGACCACCTGGGGAATTCATGACTTATTTAAAGCCATTCCTATTCAGTTTTCTGATCTAGAAGACTTCTTTTTGCTAATTCAAATGTTGATGATTTTGACCAGTAAGCCCCCAATTCTGGAAACTCAGGCTGAGACCATTAAATAATTACTTGAACCAAGTTCACCTAAAGATATGTTATGTAAAGATGAGAGTGATTTTACTATTCCAAGATTGAAAATATGAAGCAGCACCAGAATTTGTGCATAATGTTATTTTAAAATGCCTCTGAATCACATATGCAGAAATGTTAAAATAGTCCTCACCTAAAAATAAAGCCATAATAAATATTAACTTTTTTGCAATATGCTTTGAATTCCTTGTTTAAGGTTATTCTGTGAATCCATCACATTCAACTGACTTAAATTACACTTTCATGTTTATTGATAGCTAGCCGTTTACTTAGCTTAGTTATTCTGCTGACTTATGAACAATTTTTACCATTGATCATTAGTATCTATTCTGCTTAATTACACTTCTGTTGATATATCAGTAATTTCTACTTAATTTGCTTCCCGAAAAGTGGTTTGGAAACTGAAACCTTTAATCATTTCCATTGCTTCCAGATATGCTTCTGTCTGGTAGTATTTATCTATTTTCAAAGAGAATTTATTCTATGGAGAGAATAAGTCTTTCCTGTTCAATCTAATGAGTACTTGCAATACACAACTTTAGTTATAAGTCAATTCTCAGGATATGAAAAATATCCATATAACTTAAATTAGTAATAAACTTATTGCATAAGTGTAAAATATTTTAAAGCTATGTAATGTTTTTCTAAGTTAACCATTTCACTAGCATTGTCCACGTTTCTGGAATGTGCCATCATTACTCAATAAATATTTGTAAACAGATGGATGAAAATTGTATACTTAACAGCTATTATTAACAAAAATTGTAAAGTATAAATTTAGAAGAAATTTCTCAATAAACATTATTAAATACTGAAGAAACAGTACTAACTTTAATATAGGCAGAAAATAAAAGAAATAACACTGGTGATTCTTAAATGAACAGGTTACAAATGAGTCTCTACATACATCAGTAATGCCAGAAGTAATGACAGTAATAAGTGCTGTATATTAGAACAGACACCCCACATTTATAACCCTCAAACCCTTATATTGAAGAAGGAGTTACAACAGACCTGAAAGGATTATATCAGAATATGTAAGTTAGGGTAATGGTAGTAGAATATTATAGCCCTCATTAATAATCCCCTTGCCACTGTGGGTTTCTATCATCTCACATTATTCGTGGGTGCTAGGAGGAATTATCTCTATCTTAACTGATCATATTTCTGAGCCCATATACCAGAGCATAATGTCTTTTTTATTTATTTAGAACTCAGCCTGAAAAAAAAAAAAAGCAAGATGCTAAACGATATTCTATAAATATATATATATTTTATTATTAGTCTGTGATTCTTTACACTCATTGTTTTAAATAAAAGACAGTTATGATGTAATAAAAAATCAGGGATATTCCTCAAAGTCCAGAATCCTTGGTCACTATATTAAAATGTCCCCGTTATTACCATTGAAGGCTTGGGACTGGCTATATATGCAATGCTGTCCATAAGACGTAGAAACGGTCTATCCATTATGTTGATTGTGTGGTTAGGGAAATAGTGGTTCCAGATTTAAAAAAGCAAATAAGAGAGAAAGTCAGTTTAAAAAATAATAATTATTATCATAGAACAATTCTGAATTCAGACCTTACCATTAGATGACTTCTTTTTGGACCATATGTTAGATATTTATACCTATGAACATTTCTCCACTGTGTAGGTCTTGTGTGGTGGAGTAAGTCTGTTCTTCAAATTTATTAGTAAGAAGATAAAATTTCTTGGCATTTAGTTAGGTTTCGGCATTTATTTTAGTTAGGGTTAGTTAGGTTAGTTTAGGTTATTTAAAGTTTCTGGTTAGATCATATATAAATTTAAAAAAACAGTCATATGTTTTATGATCTGAACTGAACACCCAGCATTAAAAGTTTTAACTTCCCAATATGCTTCAACTATAGGCTAACTCAGTTGAAATCATCTACCCTATTGGCTTTCAGAGTCAATGACATTGTCGCTGGTCTAATCCTGTCTTGTGTTTCATTGTTGAACACCCAGTGGCTTCTCTAGGTAGAGGTAATGAAGCAGCAGGAGTAACTCTGGGAAAGTACATGTGACAGATGTTTTTAAAATCAAATCCGGGCTTCCCTGGTGGTGCAGTGGTTAAGAATCACCTGCCAGTGCAGGGGACACAGGTTTGAGCCCTGGTCCAAGAAGATCTCACATGCCATGGAACAACTAAGCCTATGTGTCATAACTACTGAGGCTGCACTGTAGAGCCCACGAGCCACAACTACTGAAGCCCGTGAGCCACAACTACTGAGCCTGTGTGCTGCAACTACTGAAGCCCGTGTGCCTAGAGCCTGTGCTCCGCAACAAGAGAAGCCACTGCAATGAGAAGCCTGCACATCATAACAAAGAGTAGCCCCTGCTGCAACTAGTGAAAGCCCACACGAAACAACGAAGACGCAACACAGCCAAAAATAAATAAATAAAATAAATAAATTTATTTTTAAAAAATCAAATCCATCAAATATTACTACCTTAAATTCACTCAAAAGTGATTAGACCCACTTATGTGATCTTGCCTCATACTGGTTTTGTTTAGTTTAGTTAACGTTGCAATTAATCTTTGCAAAAATCTAATTCATCCCCCATTATGCCATGATCTGTTTGTGTAAATCTTCTGAAACAAAATACCCTGTCTAATTTGATCTGTTGTCATGTTTGAAAATAATAAGCTGATATTGTGTTGTTTCTACAGTGATATAATTAAGATGCCCATGCTTTTCTAATTAATCTAATCTAAAATTGCTTCGGCTATTAGATATCCTAATAGAATGTAATGCATTGTTTTTCTTTCTTATCTCTGTCATTAGTCAGGAGAATTAATTTCACCAAGTTTGAAACACACCCAATGTTTATTTGCATTTTCAGTTATCAATCTAAGCCAAACTTTTTTGTCCAAAATATGATCCATTGCTTAATTGTTCTAGAAAAAGTGTCAGATTTAGTATTCGAAGAAAGAGAGATATATTCATGAGTAGATACATACCTAGAAGTTTTAAACTTCAAATTAACCTTTATATTAATTAAAAAAAAATGGGAGTTAGGGAAGGCTTTGAAGAGCTGTGAATAATTTTCCCTGAATTTTTATCTTAGTGAAACATCATTGTGCAAATCCACATTTCTGTCTTTTGACATATGGCCAACATTATTTTTAGAAATGGACAATGTAGAGATTAGAATTAAAAGTATTTTTATTGTGTAATTCACATTTGATGTTTTAATGAAATGATTTAGTAATGAAACTAAAAAGGGAAAATTTATTAAGCAACATTAGAATGCAGCTCTACGATCTTCAAAGAAAACTAGCTTGATTTATCACTCAGGGTATGTTTAAATCTGATATTAAATAGTTGCACTTATATTAAAAATGTAAATTTAATTAAATGACTCAGAGTAATATTAAATTAATAATGCATATTAAATACGTTGATAAAACTGCTCCCTTAAAAATCCTTAAACTCATTTAACTAATAACCTGACTGAAAGTATATATGAGTATGTAAATAATAGTTTATGTGTCAGTTGTTGATAGAAAAACAGTACAATAGATTGTTTTGATTGTTTGCACATAATCTAAAGAAACCAGTATTATGATACTCAGAGTTGCTGGCGTCTCATGAAAACCCTTCTATTTAGAAACAGTTCTGTTTTAAAATAATTTTTGAACACTTTATAATGTATTTCAATGCTTAAAATATTCATTTTCTAACAACATAATCCAGTTTCCATATGGTTTCAGCTTTGACTATATTTACCTCCTCTTATAACTAAACTCAGTATTTTTAATTTATCAAAAATAAACCTTGCATAACTAAAGACTTAAAAATCAACCTCTTAAAAAACTTTTTTAATGAAAATTTTATTGATAATAAAGTACATGAATGAGAACACTTGTAATGAGATAAAATTGCTATATAAAACATTTTTGATGAAGAAATGCATTTCCTAATTGCCTATGTTTAGGGCAAAATTCAGATTAATTTGAATTAAAGGTATTCTGCAGCTAATGAATGCTTTAAACCCTCCCTTCCTACTCATTAAGCTCATGGACCTTACCTTAATTTTTTTCTCCCAAGATATTCCAACCCTTTTTCCATATTTTTATGTTGACTTATATAACACAGATGTATTGAGTCCTTGACTATATATTCATAAATTCATTCATATATTCATATTATAATGAATATACCCTTGACCCTTTAACAACGTGTGGTTAGTTGTGCTGACCTTCCTTGCAGTTGAAAATACATAAATAACTTATAGTTGATTCTCTTGGTTCCTTCATATCTGAGGTTTCACATCATGGATTAAACCAACTGTAGATTGTGTAGTACTGTAGTACATATTTATTGGAAAAAAATTCACGTATCAGTGGGTCTGCACAATTCAAACCCATGTTCTTCAAGAATCAACTGTATGTATATATATCAATCATATATAAATGTAATTATAATATAGTATATAATTTAATTGCATAATACATTTTTAAAAGCTTACTTAAAAAGTAAAAAGAAAAATAATGTGGATCCTATTGTGCTTTGATTAAAAAAATATGAAAACTGCTCCACATAATTAGTCATGGAAATGCAAAGTAAATGGCATGCCCTTATACACCCACCAGAATGCTTAAATTAAAAAGACTGACAATAAAAGTGTTGACAAGGATGTAGAACAACTGGTCTACTCATACATTGTTGGTGGAAATGTAAACACAAAACTATCCCTTTTGGAAAGCTGTTTGACAGTTTCAAAAACATACGCCTTCCTTATGGCCCAGCAATTCCACTTCTAGGTATATATGCATGTGACATGAGTGTGTATGTGCATAAAATTCATAGAAGAATAGTCATAGAAACTTTATTCGTAGTAGTGCAAAACTGAAAACAACTCAAGTGTGCCAAAATAGGAACAGAAATAAATTGTATTAGTCAAACAATACAATACTGAACAGCAATAAAAAGGAAGTACAAACTGTCATACACTATGCTGTGAATAAATCTCAAATATATTAGTTTGAGAAAAAGAAAACAAAGAGGCATATACTATGTGAATCTATTTATATGAAGTTCTAGAAAAGGCAAACCTATTGATCATGATAGAAGTCAGAATATAAGTTACCTCTGGGGGGCAGATTTTAACTAAAAAGGAACACATTGTAAGTTTAGGTGAAAGGAAGTGTTTTATATCTTGATTTTGGTAGAGTGTACACACACACACACATATTAATTGAGCTATGCAGTTAAGCTTAGTACATTTTGCCAAATGTAAATTATACCTTAATAAATGAAAGAATCATGGTACAATTGATTATTGTTCAATAGAAAAAAAAAATTGGGATGTTTTCATGAGTATTGATTCTACTAAAACAAAATATATAAAAGACTTAAAACCTGAGTCTAATTCCTCTTCAGCCTGACTGCTCTTGCTTTCTATAAAAAATGTATCCATAGCCTTCTTAAGAATTGTTCTTGAGATTGGTTCAAGATGGCGGAGTAGAAGGACATGCACTCACTCCCTCTTTCAAGAACACTGGAATCACAACTAACTGCTGAACAATCATTGACAGGAAGACACTGGAACTCACACAAAAAGATACACCACATGCAAACACAAAGGAGAAGCCACAAGGAGATGGTAGGAAGGGCGCTATCACAATAAAATCAAATCCCATAACTGCTGGGTGCGTGACTCACAAACTGGAGAACACTTATACCACAGAAGTCCACCCACTGGAGTGAAGGTTCTGAGCCACACGTCATGCTTCCCAACATGGGGGTCTGGCAACATGAGGAGGAATTCCTAGAGAATAAGACATTGAAGGCTAGCGGGATTTGATTGCAGAACTTTGGCAGCACTGAGGGAAACAGATTCCACTTTTGGAGGGCACACATAAAGTAGTGTGCACATCGGGACCCAGGGGAAGGAGCAGTGACCCCAAGGAGACAGAAACAGAACTACCTGCTAGTGTTGGAGGATCTCCTGCAGAGGCGGGGGACAGCTGTGGCTCACCAAAGGACAAGGACACTGGCAGCAGAAGTTCTGGGAAGTACTACTTGGCGTGAGCCCTCCTAGAGTCCGCCATTAGCCTCACCAAAGAGCCCAGGGAGGCTCCAGTGTTGGGTTGCCTCAGGCCAAACAACCAACAGGGAGGGAACCCAGCCCCACCCATCAGCAGACAAGCAGATTAAAGTTTTACTGAGCTCTGTCCACCAGAGCAACAGCCAGCTCTACCCAACACCAGTACCCCCCATCAGGAAAATTATACAAGCCTCTTAGATAGCCTCATCCACCAGAGGGCATACAGCAGAAGCAAGAAGAAATGCAATCCTGCAGCCTGTGGAACAAAAACTACATTCACAGAAAGAGAGACAAGATGAAAAGGCAGAGGACTATGTACCAGATAAAGAAACAAGTTAAAACCCCAGAAAAACAACTAAATGAAATGGAGGTAGGCAACCTTCCAGAAAAAGAATTCAGAATAATGATAGTGAAGATGATCCAGGACCTCGGAAAAAGAGGAGGCAAAGATGGAGAAGATGCAAGAAATGTTTCTAACAGACCTCTGGGAAAACATTAAACGCAACAACATTCGCATTGTAGGGGTCCCAGAAGGAGAAGAGAGAGAGGAAGGACCCGAGAAAATATTTGTACAGATTATAGTCGATAACTTCCCTAACATGGGGAAGGAAATAACCACCCAAGTCCAGGAAGTGCAGAGAGTCCAGGGCAGGACAAACCCAAGGAGAAAGACGCTGAGACACATAGTAATCAAACTGACAAAAATTAAAGACAAAGAAAAATTATTGAAAGTGACAAGGGAAGAATGACAACATACAAGGGAACTCCCATAAGGTTAACAGCTGATTTCTCAGAAGAAACTCTACAAGCCAGAAGGGAGTGGCATGATATACTTAAAGTAATGAAAGGGAAAAACTACAACCCAGATTACTCTACCCAACAAGGATCTCATTCAGATTTGATGGAGAAATCAAAAGCTTTACAGACAAGCAAAAGCTAAGAGAATTCAGCACCACCAAAGCATCTCTACAACAAATGCTAAGGAACTTCTCTAAGTGGGAAACACAAGAGAAGAAAAAGACCTACAAAAACAAATGCAAAACAAGTAAGGAAATGGTAATAGGAACATACATATCGATATTTACCTTAAACGTGAATGGTTTAAATGCTCCAACCAAAAGACACAGGGTTGCTGAATGGATACAAAAACAAGACCCATATATATGCTGTCTACAAGAGACCCACTTCAGACCTAGGGACACATACAGACTGAAAGTGAGGGGATGGAAAAAGATATTCCATGCAAATGGAAATCAAAAGAAAGCTATAGTAGCTACACTCATATCAGATAAAATAGACTTTAAAATAAAGAATGTTACAAGAGAC
>NC_041232.1:66788190-66788780 GCF_002837175.3 Physeter macrocephalus
AATAAGGAAACACAAGCTTTAAATGACACAATAGACCAGATACATTTAATTGATATTTATAGGACATTCCATCTGAAAACAGCAGATTACACTTTCTTCTCAAGTGTGCATGGGACATTCTTTAGGATAGATCACATCTTGGGTCACAAATCAAGCCTCAGTAAATTTAAGAAAACTGAAATCATATCAAGCATCTTTTCTGACCACACTGATATGAGATTAGAAATCAATTACAGGGAAAAAAAAGGAAAAATACACAAACACATGGAGGCTAAACAATATGCTACTAAATAACCCAGAGATCACTGAAGAAATCAAAGAGGAAAGCAAAAAATACCTAGAGACAAATGACAATGAAAACATGACGATCCAAAACTTATGGGATGCAGCAAAAGCAGTTGTAAGAAGGAAGTTTATAGCTATACAAGCCTACCTCAAGAAACAAGAAAAATCTCAAATAAACAATCTAACCTTACACCTAAAGGAACTAGAGAAAGAACAAACAAAACCCAAAGTTAGCAGAAGGAAAGACATCATAAAGATCAGAGCAGAAATAAATGAAATAGAAACAGAAAACAATAGCAAAGATC
>NC_041232.1:66789067-66809183 GCF_002837175.3 Physeter macrocephalus
CAGACTCATCAAGAAAAAGAGGGAGAGGACTCAGATCAATAAAATTAGAAATGAAAAAGGAGAAGTTACAACGGACACCACAGAAATACAAAGTATCCTAAGAGACTACTACACGCAACTCTATGCCAATAAAATGGACAACCTGGAATAAATGGACAAATACATAGAAAGGTATAAACTTCCAAGACTGAACCAGGAAGAAATGAAAATATGAACAGACCAATCACAAGTAATGAAATTGTAACTGTGATTAAAAATCTTCCAACAAACAAAAGTCCAGGACCACATGGCTTCACAGGTGAATTCTATTAAACATTTAGAGAAGAGCTAACACCCATCCTTCTCAAAGTCTTGCAAAAAATTGCAGAGGAAGGAAAACTCCCAAACTCGTTCTGTGAGGCCACCATCACCCTGATACCAAAACCAGGCAAAGATACTACAAAAAAATAAAATAAAAGACTAATATCACTGATGAATATAGATGCAAAAATCCTCAACAAAATACTAGCAAACAGAATCCAACAACACATTAAAAAGATCATATACCATGAACAAGTGAGATTTATCCCAGTGATGCAAGGAACTTCAATATATGCAAATCAATCAATGTGATACACCATATTAACAAATTGAAGAAGAAAAACCATATGATCATCTCAATAGATGCCGAAAAAGCTTCTAACAAAATTCAACACCCATTTATGATAAAAACTCTCCAGAAAGTGGGCATAGAGGGAACCTACCTCAACATAATAAAGGCCATATATGACAAACCCACAGCAAACATCATTCTCAATGGTGAAAAACTGAAAGCATTTCTTCTAAGATCAAGAGCAAGACAAGGACGTCCACTCTCGCCACTGTTATTCAACATAGTTTTGGTAGTCCTAACCATGGCAGTCAGAGAAGAAAAATAAATAAAAAGAATTCAAATTGGAAAAGAAAACGTAAAACTATCTGTTTGCAGATGACGTGATACTATACATAGAGAATCCTAAAGATGCCACCAGAAAACTACTAGAGCTAATCAATGAATTTGGTAAAGTTGCAGGATGAAAAATTAATGCACAGAAATCTCTTGCATTCCTATACACTAATGATTGAAAATCTGAAAAAGAAATTAAGGAAACACTCCCATTTACCATTGCAACAAAAAGAATAAAATATCTAGGAATTAACCTACCTAAGGAGACAAAAGACCTGTATGCAGAAAATTATAAGACAGTGATGAAAGAAATTAAAGGTGATCCAAAAGATAGATATACCATGTTATTGAACTGGAAGAATCAACATTGTGAAAATGACTATACTACCCCAAGCAATCTACAGATTCAATGCAATCCCTATCAAACTACCACTGGCATTTTTCACAGACCTAGAACAAAAAATTTCACAATTTTTATGGAAACACAAAAGACCCCGAATAGCAAAAGCAGTCTTGAGAAAGAAAAACGGAGCTGGAGGAATCAGTCTCCCTGACTTCAGCCTTATACTACAAAGCTACAGTAATCAAGACAGTATGGTAGTGGCATGAAAACAAATATAGATCAGTGGAACAGGATAGAATGCCCAGAGATAAACCCACACACCTATGGTCAACTAATCTATGACAAAGGAGCAATGGTTATACAATGGAGAAAAGACAGTCTCTTCAATAAGTGGTGCTGGGAAAACTGGACAGCTACATGTAAAAGAATGAAGTTAGAACACTCCCTGATACCATACACAAAAATAAACTCAAAATAGATTAGAGACGTAAATGTAAGACCGAGCACTATAAAACTCTTAGAGGAAAACATAGTAAGAACACTCTTTGACATAAATCACAGCAAGATGTTTTTTGATCCACCTCCTAGAGTAATGGAAATAAAAACAAAAATAAACAAATGGGACCTAATGAAACAAATGCTTTTGCACAGCAAAGGAAATCATAAGATGAAAAGACAACTCTCAGAATGGGAGAAAATATTTGCAAATGAATCATCGGACAAAAGATTAATCTCCAAAATATATAAACAGCTCATGCAGCTCAATATTAAAAAAACAAACAACCCAATCCAAAAATGGCAGAAGACCTAAATAGACATTTCTGCAAAGAAGACATACAGATGGCCAAGAAGCACGTGAAAAGCTGCTCAACATCACTAATTATTAGAGAAAGACAAATCAAAACTGCAATGAGGAATCACCTCACACCAGTTAGAATGGGCATCATCAGAAAATCTCTAAACAACAAATGCTGGAGAGGGTGTGGAGAAAAGGGAACCCTCTTGCACTCTTGGTGGGAATGTAGATTGATACAGCCACTATGGAGGATAGTATGGAGGTTCCTTAAAGAACTAAAAATAGAATTACCATATGACCCAGCAATCCCACTACTGTACATATACCCAGAGAAAACCATAATTCAAAAAGACACATGCACCCCAATATTCATTGCAGCACTGTTTTACAATAGCCAGGTCATGGAAGCAACCTAAATGCCCATCGAGAGACGAATGGCTAAAGAAGATGTGGTACATATATACAGTGGAATATTACTCAGCCATAAAAAGGAACGAAATTGAGTCATTTGCAGAAACATGGATGCATCTAGAGACTATCATACAGAGTGAAGTAAGTCAGAAAGAGAAAAATGAATATTGTATATTAACGCATCTATGTGGAACCTAGAAAATGGTACACATGAACCGGTTTGCAGAGCAGAAATTGAGAGACAGACGTAGAGAACAAACGTATGGACACCAAGGCCGGAAAGTGGTTGGAGTGGTGGTGTGCTGAACTGGGCGATTGGGATTGACATGTATACACTGATGTGTATAAAATACATGACTAATAAGAAAAATAAATAAATACATAAACATTAAAAAAAGAAATGTTCTTGTCACACAGCACATTTTCTATCAAAGCTTAAAATCTTTGCCTGTTATCATAGGGAAATAAAAGAAACAGTTTACAAATCAGACGTTACTGGATACATTGTCTACCTCTGTACTGAGTTATTGAATTTGAAAAATGGCAAAATGGCTTTATGACTACAACAAAAATAATCATATATAGATACTTTTATATGTCAAGACTGTACCAAGTAATATTACATGAACTCTTCTTCATAGCAATATTAATGAAATGAATCATTTTATCTTAGTTAGTCCTGGAGCTGTACCTTGAACCTAGAGATTTTGTCTTCATAGACCCTGTTCTTAACAATATATTATTTTTATACTGAGTATTTCAAGTGTAATGATTATACAACTAGAATAGCTGGTCTGTTGTGAGTCACTCTACATTTGGGCCATTGTAACGAATGAGAAAAATCACTTGTTTATTAACAGATCAACCATTGCAATTTCTTAAGCATATACTTGAAGTCTAAGCAGTTATTTCGAAAATATGGATAATTATTTGTGCTCTTCAGGCTTAGGTACCTTAAGTAGAGTGTTTCTCTACTTTTAAAGAAGTAGATTAGCATTATGGGATATAAACAGAAGATACAGGTAAGCATGTACAAAAGGCTAATGTCTTCTCAGATTCTGGAGAAAAGATGATTGGATTTGAGTTTGAAAATATTTAAGAAGATCTTTAAAAAGAATGGCTTAAGTGCTGCATAAGCATCTGAAGTTGAAAAGAAGAAATAATGGGTGGGCCAAAAGTTCGTTTGGGCTTCTCTGTAAGATGTTATGGAAAAAACCCGAACGAACTTTTTGGCCAACCCAATATTTGAGTGATCAAAGTGAAGGTGGTCCCCAAACTATTTTCTGTTGAAATAGGTATGATTTCATCTGTATTGGGGAGGAACTGAGTTCTCCATTTAATTAAATTCCCTCTGGAATCAAAAATAAATTACCCATAGATCTTATTTATAAAGCTTTTTTTCTTTCCCAAATAATTAAAATTAGAATATAACTAATACTCTACTAAGAGAAGGAAAATTCAAATGTAGAATTATCATCCTTTCAATTCGCTTAGAATTTTGATGAAAGAGAGAAGAATACCAACAATTACTCTCACATTCTAGAGTATCACTAGATTTCTTCTTTCTATAAATTTCCTGATTTCCAAGATAATGATTGATGATAAGAAGTTTAGCAATGTTAATTCACAACTGATTTTCAGTTCATTTATAAAATTAAATATAGTGAACTCCAAATATGGAAGGAGCAAGAATCTTTCTGATCTATCAGCTCGTCAAAATCTTAGAGAGTTTTAGGATGAACATACATTTTACTCATTTCGCTGAATTAAACATTTAATTTGTATGAATGTGATTAATCTTAGGCTCCCCTAGGTACAAATGCAATTTCAGAGTTTCTCCAACTCAAGTTTATTGACATTTTTCTGAAGTAGATTAACCTTCACTTTGTTGTGTTTAGTTGCTGATGGCTTTAGATACCCCTTACGTCAAAGTCATACTTTGACTCTGTGTATGTGTGTGAAGTGGGAAAGCTTAAAATGTTTTGTAAACTACCTTAGATAAATCTATGTCTTCCTGGCAGTTAGTGTGCAAAATTATTCAACCAGAGAGGCAAAAATTTCTCAATGAAAACATTGATAAAAATCTGTACCCTTACAGAGCAAACTAGGACATGCCCTTGAAAAGGTAGATCTGATATTTTCAAAACTGCATTTGAAAATCTTTGCCCTTGCTTTGGATATAACTTTAAAATTACATTACTTTAATAATTATGGTTGAATTTTAAATAACAAAAATTGAAAAAAATCAGTTTTATGTGAATTTTCACTGTATTATCCACTAGAAATAATCAAAGTAAAATATGTTACCTCATATTTGAAAGTCATGACCTGCCAAATTGGCACAAAATGTATAGTAAAATATTTAATTCTTCTCTTTGCTTAAATGCATAATGCAAGTCAATACTTCGTTTATTGAGACCAGAAAAACACTACAATGGAAAATGTAAAATCAAACAGTTCTACAACTGTGTCAAATTATAGAAGAAATAAGCAAAAAATTAGCTGTTTGTTTTCAGAAGATTTTTCACATGTCTCTCCTTGAATATTTGGAGTTTGTCAGCGACTAAACACTTGAGTCAACTGTTTGTGGTAAACCGGTTTCTACTGAAGTATGTTTGCTGATAAATAAGGATTTCCTCTATGAGATGCTAAAAAGTAGGCATCTTCAGCCAAAGGTATATCTTATGTCGGTGTGCAGTGGAGTACTTTGGAAAATGATTTATAAAAGTTCTCACTTTAGTTTTATGAAAGGCTAAGTGGTATTCAGTAGTGGTGACACATCCATTTTTTAAGATGGGTGGAGAGTTTACAAATGTTCACTTTATTATTATGCTTCATGGCATGCATATATATTTTTACTTACAGTGATTTTATGCATCAACAACTTTCAGTAAAATTTAAAATTAATAATAGATCATTGGCTATTCTGAAGAAACACATAATTTAAGCCTAACTCTTTATTTCATTAAAGTGGAGTTTTTTCCCAGTTGTTTTTTATCTCCAGTTATCTAACTGTTATTTTAACTAAAAAGATAATTTAAAAACAGATATAGCCAAACATAGAAGTTTGTGAATTTCTTCAATATCCATACTAAATCCTACATTTGGATACTGGGTAGAGTTATTAACCTTAAACTTGCACTTGCATGGGTGATATTCAAGGCATGTACAGAGCAATGGCCCATAAACTCATAGGAACTGGTAAAACTAGGGCTCATCACTGCTCCCCACCACCCCAGGAGAGGGAAAGTGTACACATTCTGATACATACAATTTTTAAAAATTTAGTATGATAGTTACAGATCTCCTAAACCCTTCCATTTCTGGTAGATGTAACAGTACTGACACTGTTAACAGTGCAAAAAAAAAAAAAATGTAGTACTTCTTTTTCTTTTTCTACATACTTAACTGCAGGTTCCCCATTGTTGTTCCTAATGCAGACTTACAGGGTATCATGCTGCCTGAGTTGCCACACACCAATTTTTGCATGGCAATGGTTTCAGTCTGTTTCTATTACCTGTTCTTAATCCCTGTGTTTAGAGGATTTGGGTTACCATAAACATTTATCCATGTAGAGGCAGAATTTGTATTCCACTGATGTATGCATATTCCTTTCTTGATCTTTAATGTTACATGTGACTTTCAATGTTAATAAAATTGCTTAAGAGTATCTAAGAGATTGAAAGCTGTCACTAAATCACTGAATTATCCTACCTAATAAGCACAATGGTACCAGTACTTGGCTAAACAACACACACATAGAATAAATATTGACATCACAGTTTTTGGGTACACCACAACGTTGGCTTTACCCAAACTCTGAATATAAGGATTATCCTAGTTGTTCCCAACCTGGCTTTAACCTGGCATTCTTCACTAACTTCTTTACCTTACCCCCTTCGCTTCTTTCTTTCTTTCTCTCTTTTGTTCCCCCTTCTTCCTTCCTTCCTTCCTTCCTTCCTTCCTTCCTTCCTTCCTTCCTTCCTTCCTCCCTCCCTCCCTCCCTCGCTCCCTCCCTCCCTTCCTTCCTTCCTTTCTTCCTTCCATTATCTTTATAAGAAACACTCCTCTTGCCTTAAGAGCTATAATTTTGTTTGGACTGCTTCAACTTATCCTCAATTAAACATTTCTTCTTCAGGAACACTTACAACAAACATGTCCTTTTTCTATCATGGCATGTAATTCATTTTGTTCCCTGAAATACAAAAGAACAGAGTAGTATGATATATACAATATTGTATGTGCTCAAACAGCATTTATTGTTGCACAGTAAGTGTATGAATGAATGAATAGATGAATAAATGAATGCTATAACCTAGTGTATATTCAAAATATATTTGCTTGTTAAGTAAAGGATATCTCTCACTTTTGATTTTAGAGATGCTTCAAAACAAAAGCTGAAATGACTGAATTTGGACTTTTCTACATATAACATAGTTACATATCATCTTGTTTTAATACTTAAGTCACAATTGTCTTTTATTTTTCCATTTAGTTTCTTTATTTAATTGCCATTCCCTCTTATGAGCATTTGAAGACTAGAGTTCAGAACCATGGAGAGTTCCAAGTTGTCAACAAAGCCCTGTTGCCTGAATTTTCCTGTGAGAAAACTAGTAACTTATAGTAGTAATCAGTATATTAAGCACTGTTATTCGCACTGACTAGGTCCTACACTATTTAGCACAATTCTTTTTTAAAAAATCTTATTTTTCACAGATAAGATAGCTGAGAGCTGTCAGTAATCCAAAAGCTGATTCCAAAATTCAGGATCTTTGTCCACAACTCATTGCCTCCTCAACATCCATTTAAGCCTATAGTTTTCATAACTGGTGTCAAGACGAAATTTCTCTCTTTTTCCTGTATGGTCCATGAGCATTTAACAGTCAATACCTCCTAATTTTGCAGAAGACATTAGAATTAGCTTTGTGATTTTAGAATAAGTTGTGAGGTAGAAAATTCTATTATCTTTAAAATCGAAGAGAAGTTGGAGTCTCTGCCATGAGCTACCTTCCCTGTTGGAATCTCTAGAACACTTGCATTTTATGTATCTGTACTTGCAATCTAGGTCATCTCTATGGTTTGGGGATTGCACACTTTTAATAGTTATTCTCATCAGCCTCATCCTGGGCTCCACCACCTCCTTTATCCTTAAGCCTTCCTCCTTCCTGTTCATAAAACATAAAATCTATAATGAAAATCCAAAGACATACTATAGTATCTTGTACAGTGATATGTTACAGATTCTCCGATTCCTTAAACCACGTGTTGGCAAACTACAACCTGTGAGTGAAGTTTAGCTCACCACTCATTTTTAAAAATAAAGTTATATTGTATTACAGCCAGCTCCACTTGTTTACATATTATCTATGACTGCTTTTTGTGGTAGAACAGCAAAGCAGAGACCCTATGGCCTAGAAAGGCTAAACTATTTGCTCTCTGGCCCTTTACAAAAAAAAAAGAGTCTTCTGACCCCTAGTTTAGACATAGGGAATTATTAAGTGTGGTTTTCAATAACATATTAAAGAGAGTAAAGTTTCCTGGATACTAGGAGTCACAAACTACACAGATTGTGGCCATATGCAGTTAAACTAAAAGTGAATCAGATGTGTAAGAAAAAAGGAATGATGGAGATGTGGGAACTTGGTGTATGCACGTTTTGCTTAAGAAACGGAGCTACTACCTAGCTCCAAATTGATTTGACTAATTGGGTTGTAGACAATATATTGCAAACCTAATTTTTTAAGAGAAGCCTGAAATTTATATTCTTATGCGAAAACTTCAAGTAAATAAAACTGACTAAATATTTAGAATTTCATGCTGCTTGAATTTGTTTTGTGCCAAAAACAAAATAAAACTTGAATTTGACCAAAGATCGTCAGTTGCAATCTCAGCTTTAAAAAATTCAGTTCTTATCCAGAAATGTAAGATTGAACCATATTGTGACACAAAGTAGATATTAACAAATAATAAATTTGGGGGAATCACTATTTTTAAATACTCCTAATGTAATTTCCAACACAAATTAGCATATTCTTACAAATAATAGGGATCTTATTGATCAAGTCTCTTAGGGTTTTCTTCAAATTTGAACTTGTACCAAAAGTTATTTGGAACCAGCAGTAATCAAAGAGGAAAAGGTCATATACTCTTTTTTTTTTTTTTTTTGTGGTATGCGGGCCTCCCTCTGTTGTGGCCTCTCCCGTTGCGGGGCACAGGCTCCGGACGCGCAGGGCCAGCGGCCATGGCTCATGGGCCCAGCCGCTCCGCGGCATGCGGGATCCTCCCAGACCGGGGCGCGAACCCGGTTCCCCTGCACCGGCAGGCGGACGCGCAACCACTGCGCCACCAGGGAAGCCCCCATATACTCTTAATCAATGTGATGTGCTTCACACTCCTTATTAGTTCTTAACCCTAAGTGTAAATATGTAATCTAATTAGCCTTGGATGGACTCCTGCCAATTGAGGCCAAGCGAAAACTGTAACAAATACCTTAATTGTGTGTTCTTGTTTTAAAAGTCTTTTCAGGACAACAAACTTTCTAGTTATAAGGGTATGAGATCTGTAAGGTATAGATAAGTTAAGGTCCTAGCACCTTTAGCTGGGAATTGGGTAGAATTTAATAAAAGAGCTGTCTTAAAGGGAAGGGGTAACACTTAGGAAACAAGAGGGAGTAAAAAGTCCCTGGGCGTAGTTCATTGCCACCTCAAGGCTAGCAGAGGTAAGGGGAGGGCCAGGTTATGCAACCTGGAGATAACATTTTATTGCCATCCGACAAGAGATTTTGGTAGAGAGGCATAACCAACCAGCTGTGCATTAGAAGCCAGGGAACAGGGACAAAAAAACATGCTGACCTTATTCCCATTCTTCCACCTCCTGTTGGTTCTTCACATTGCTGAACCCACTGGAAGCCTGAGGGAAAGGCAGTCTGTTGAGACAGTCCATAAAGGTCAGCTTCCTGGGCCACAGAACAGAGGGTGGAGAAGGTAAGGATCAACTCTGAAAGGGTAAAGAGGGAATACTCAGCCCAGTGGCTTTCTTCTCTAGTTGCGTGAAGAGTTCTCTTAACCTTTGAAAATTGTTGTCTTCTAAAGCCAAAAACTCAGTAATGTAGGACATGAATAGGAAGGTTTTTCTGTAAAGCAATTGAAGTGAATGAGCTGTGAGTGGATACTTGTGCAGAGAGCATCAAATGTATCTGTTAATGACAATTATTATATTTTGTTCTATTATGTGTCTGGTGAGCTGGGAAGTCAAGTGAGGGTGACAGACACAGTGGAAACTGAAATGTTATTCCCCTTATAGCATCCTCTGAGAGGAAGTACTGAGCAGACAGTTGCTATTTTAAATAAACTTGCATGTATATGCTTTGAAGGAAAGATTTCCATGGAGAAAAGAATAAAAAGTTATATACTGGAGCATTCCACTGTACTGGACTCAACTGACTAATTTTGAAGTTCACTTGATTTCTTTAATCAGACCATGTTCTTGTAGGTGTTACCATAATCGAGGGAAATAGAGCACTTCACTATTAATTCTACTTGAAGCCTGGCCTGATAAGGAAAATAAACTTGGATGACTTGATGGATACTGCACAATTCTGGAAAACCTTAATTAGTGTTTTCGGAAAAGCAAGCACTTGGATATTGGCTACATTTGTTTTTATCTGTTCTTTACTCAAAAGCCCTGGTTTCACCTACCTACATACAACTGCATGGAATATGAGTCTTTGGGCTAAAATTTCCAAACCTGGTTTCAGCAGTTAAGTCACAATTAAAATATTGGGAAAGGTACATTTTTTCAACTATTTCCTAGTTATATTAATAGGAATAATAGTCTCTTTTTTATATGTACCTTAGTACATTTCAGCATACCTTAATGCATTTTCAGTTCAAAATCTCTATTTATTGTAATGCATACATTTGAGAACATCCTTTTAGTAAAATAAACACAATTAGACGTGAAGGATTTATCATGAGTATACATTTATAGTAACAGTCTTTTAGAAAGATTAACCTTAAATTAGATATTCTTATTAAAAGATGGGGGGCTTCCCTGGTGGCACAGTGGTTGCGAGTCCGCCTGCTGATTCAGGGGACACGAGTTCGTGCCCTGGGCTGGGAGGATCCCACATGCCGCGGAGCAGGTGGGCCCGTGAGCCATAGCTGCTGAGCCTGCGCGTCCGGAGCCTGTGCTCCGCAACGGGAGAGGCCACAACAGAGAGAGGCCGCGTACTGCAAAAAAATAATAATAATAATAATAAAATAAATAAATAAATAAAAGATGGATTAAGAACGTAAGTTCTAGAGTCACAATATTTGGGCTTGATCCCAGACCTGCCACTTATTAATTCTGTGAACTTGGGCAAGTTGCTATACCTCTCTGTCTCACTTTCCTTATCATTAAATTATAGATAATAATTCTGTCTCCCTCCTAAGATTTTTCTAAGAACTAAGAATTAATCATTGCAAGGCACTAGAACAGTACCTAGAATATGGATGAAAATATGAGAATGTGTCATTAGGATGCAGATTGATTTTTTTTGCACTATTGGTAGAACTACTCTATTATGTAGAGATTTGTAGAACTAGTCAACTATATTACGTAGAGATTTGTAAAAAATCATTTTTAAACTGAATGTTTATTGATAAGTTTTTCTTCCCTGGTGAGCTTAATTTGTGAAATTCAAATTTGATGACTTGAAAATCCTGAGGATAAAAAAAAAAATCAAACAATAATAAGTTTAGTCCTCTGTTTTAAATAATTAGACAAGGAGATAAATGACTTATCCCAATATTTTACTTTAAATGGAGACAATTTATATTAATAAATGAAAGAATAAATAAGTTAATATTAAAAAATAAGTAATTTAAAATGTATATTAAGATTGTAGTTTCCTTTATCAAAATTAAGAGGGTTTTATCAATATTATAATCTACCTTTCAAACAACCTGTCTGCAAGAACATCATTTATTCTCAAGGCTACTTAAGAAGATTAAAAGTTTATATCAGAAAAACATTAATAAAAAGTAGAGCAGTATCTTTTAAATACTTAGATTCATTTTTCATCTTTATACTCTAAGAAAAATTATACATTTTTCAGCCATTATGTAATTTTAAATACAAATAATAAAAAGAAAGATTCTTGGAGTCCTGTCTCATTAAATACCGCATCAATGACTGCAACATCCTACTTTCCAAAAAGTCCTGCTTTCTGTTAAAAAATAAAAAAGATTCAAGAACATGTAAATCAATGAAACAGAGTAAAAAGGAATCTGTGACATTTTGTAAAAGCAAACATGGCTGCAATTATAAGAAAATAATGATTTTTTTTTCTGCTGTGAAAACACAATCAAGTTAAAAGAATGTTTGTATTTGGTACTGATGTAATATTTTCTTCAAAATTTACCTTTGCATTTTCATAAAGGATTCAACAATTCAAAACATTAAGTTTTACATTATCGGCTGCTCCAGCTCATGAGAGCTGACCATGCACGTCTCTTCCCAAGTTTGTGTTAAAAAACATCACCCTGAAATTTCAAAATAGGCAGTGAGGGTTGTATTTATACCATGGAAATTGTATAAATATAAACCTGGCTCTTCTGGGAGAGCTAGTTGCAATAGATTTACCCCTATAATCTCCTCACACTTGATGGATGTAGTTAAATTCCTCTGCATTTTCATCCCTTGTTTTCTAGTTTTATAATAACGAATGTACCATACTGAATACTACTGAAGAGTACAGAAGTTTTTACTGGTCAGTAACAAAAGTGTTGACATAAACACAAAAAATCCTTTGAGAAAAAACGATTTCAAGATCTTTCAAAGAATATATAGTCTTACAACTAGGTTGACCTTTAATACAAGATTGTTTCTAAAGAAAAGTTTCATGATAAAATCCTGCTAATGCACTCCAGGTTTTGGCAGTATGTCATCAAAGTTAAAAATCTGGACCCCAGAGCTACTCAGAATTCTATTTGAAATGTGATTTGTCCATCTGAGTGACTTTCAGCAACTTATTTGTCCGTTTTGATATTTTGATCTTTAGAATGGATGTTACAAGAATAATATAGAGTTTATGAGGCATTACAGAAACAATGTCTCTAGAGCTTAGCACAGTGCCTGGTACTTTAAAATCCTCACTTACGAGTGAATTGATTTGACAACTGCTGTGTAATCTGAAATTCAGGGTTTTAATTGGCTGGTTTAGCCCATACTATCTTTACTACAGATGTCCCAAATTCCACTTGGTCATTTAGTTAGTGGAATTATTTTACATCTGCTAACCTGTTAACTTCATCTACAATGTGTATTCATATGTTATGGGTCAATTTTTTTTTTATTATTAGATGAGTAGAATCAAAAACTCTAAAACTTGATTGGGGAGAAAGTGGAGAACTGGGCAAAAATACGTTTAGAATGAAGAGGACAGACTTTCACCAAAAAAAAAAAAAAAAAAAAAAATCTGAGAGCAAAATTGTTCATTTTTGCTCTGAGCACATAATATTTAACAGTAGAAACAGGCTAAATTTTTTTTCTTGAATGAGTTGGCTCTAAAGAGTTTTATAAATGATGCTTAAAAGAAAATCAACATAGTAGGAAGAAAACTCTTGGGAATCAGGGGAAATGGAGCTGTTGTATTTTGGGGGTACATGCTTGTACAGGCAACTTCACCAATCTGGACTCTTGTTTACCTCCTTTGTAGTCTCTGAAGTAAATTTCTATTCTAAAATTCCAAAGTATCATCCTATGAGGATAATCTCTGAGGTTACTGTTGATGCATTACATTTGCATAGCTCTTAACAGTTTTCAAATGCTTTTCACATACATTAGCCAAGGGAGACTGCCCATGAGCTAAAGAGCTCATCAAAGTAATGAAGAGGGAGGAAGATGAACAGAAGTGTCATCCACTGAATCACAGGGAATAAGACATAGAAATTCAACTCAGCAGAGGAGACTCAATAGTCCCTGGCAGCTAAACCAAGGACTATTCCATCTTAACTGATCTCTAATGGGTTTCTAGTCCTTTGATCAACTTTTGAGTATTAACAACGGTCTATCAATTCAATTTTAAATTCCTAAGTCTTGTGAAATATATGTGTTAAATGTTAATTTTTTATCAGCAGTGGGTAAAGGGATTGCAGTGGTTGTTTCTTAATATATAAAAACTTGGCTTGTCTTTCATAGTTAATGACACTAACAATTTGCTGTAGCTTAACATATGAAACATAAACCACTACACACTCATACCTCCCTTCTTTTATCTTCCACCTTCACAGAAGTAAGGAAAATCTATATTTCATTATAGATTTTCCCCTCTAAATATATTTTATTTATGGAAGTAATATATAAACATATCCAACTTTAGTTAAAAATTAAAATATTGCAGACAAGGTTGATTCTCAGAAATGCCTTTATTTCTCAAAAGGATGAAGAGCTTCAATCTGTAACATTTGCGTTGGAGTTAGTCTGGTTAAAACGGGTGGAAAGATATAATCAAACAAAAGATGTGTGAATATTTACTGAGGGATCACTTGGAGCAGATGAGGGTTCATGAAAAACAAGCTATTTAAAACTAGTCCTCTGCCATATTTTAATGACATTACTAGAGTGGAAGATCTTGAAAATTCTTTAGAGATTAAAAAAAATTCTCATGCTATTGTTGAGGAAAAAATTTGGGAGAGTGGGCTAATGGAATGAGTATCTAATGGTACATGAGTATTGACCAAAAAAGAAATGTGATAAACGGATATCAATCAAAATGATTGTTTCCTTCAGGGATCTTAACTTGCCCCTTCCCTGTTTAACACATTTGTTAAAGACTGGTGTTATGTCAGTTGGGCTGCAGCCAACTAGTACACATGAGGTTCCCAATACTCAGGAAACGCCAGTCTTCATTATGGCATGACTATTCCAGAATAAGATTCTAATATTTGACTCTGATGCCAAATTTTAGGGTGTTTTACCCCACAATATATCTAGAACTTTTTGTCTCTGATAGTGGATAGAAAGTAAAACCATGCTGTTTGAGATATAATTGAAATAACTGAGGATGTTTAGACTGGAGAACTAGAGATAAAGTAGGCAAAAACTATCCTATGATATATGTAAAGAGCTTCCATATTGGAGACTATTAAACTATAAAATATGTCTTTCTTGGAATAAATTAAGACTGAATACAGGATACAGATAACTTTTTTGCTGTTTAATGTAAGAAAAAAAAACATCTTTTTAATGTTTATAGACTTTTCTAACTAGAATAAGCTTCCTTATTTAGGAAATGACTTTCTCATCATGTGAGATGTTCCAGCTCAGCTTAGAGGATGACTTTTCGCAGTGGTTGGTCATAAGATTCATGTGGTGTTAATTGAATAATATCCAAGGATTTTTAAACTCTGATGTTTCCCCCTCCCCACCATGAACCTATGGAGGATATTCATTAAATTGCTATAAAAGGTAGATGAAGGTATTGATATTTAATTATCTTTATTTTAATGTGAACTCATAAGCATAATTGAGAAAACTGGAGGAAAAAGGAAGATAAAAAATAGCTCTGTGGCATTAATGCAACATTTTATTTCCTCTATAATAAACAAAGACATTTCTTTTTTCTTTCTTATATTTTATTTAGTTCCCTTTAAGAACAGTCTTCTTTAAAAACTGTGTTATAGAGAAAGAAACGTCACTTATTCATCTCTTTATGCAGATCAATGCTTTTTTTCTCAGTCCTACATTTTAACACTTGGTTTTGCCCTATTAAATTCCCTTTTCACTTTAGGAAATGTAGCCTGAATTGGTAACTCACACCTGGGCAATCCTCAGTCCATGCTACCGCAGCCCACTCTTTCTTTAAAGACAAAATTTGAAGAAGTCTTGTAAATATCTGCAGGGTTTTCCCAATCTCTAATGGCATCCCACCCTTGAAATAATTTTTATCTCTTCCAGTCACCACAGCTTATCTAAAAGACTGTGATTATGCAAACCCTTTATTACTCACATTAAAAAAAATTAAACAAAAGCAATAGTTTCCTGGACAGTCCTTAAGCATTTGTCTTTCTCATATATCGTATTCTTGATCATAACAGCCTGTAAAAACATACCATCCTCCAAGATGACTAGGTTCTCCCCTTTTTCTATGGGATCACATATAGGAAGGAATCAGCAAAGTTTGATGAAATGATCCTGAAACTTACCTGGAGGAATGGAGACATCTGGTTCCTGTTTTATAGGGACACTGACGTGAAATCTACTGTATATAATCAACGTGGACAAGACTGTCACAGTTCAGCAATGAGTAGACCTCAGAGAATCCATACTGATGAAAATATTGTAAAGGCCCATTTAGTTCAAAAAGAACCATAACATTAGCATCAACAAACATTGATATGGTCCATTACAGTTTATAAAAAGCTCTAAATGCATGAAGTAATATTATTTTCAGAACCACTCTGAAATTGTGCATAATATATAAACAATTTCTGGATGGGAAACAGGATCAGAGAGTGGCAGTATTCTGCCTGAAGTCACACAGCTGCAAACTTGGGGCAGAAAACCACATCACTTAATATGAGATCACATTTTCTCTTTATGTTTAATGCCAAATTCTTCCCTCCGCCTGCCATCTGATGCTGATTTTTCCAACACCTGGACTCCCAGACTGTGTTTGACTGGCTCCAATGATGAGGAACCTCACTACCTCCTAGGACTTCCCTGTCCTTTTTCTTTCTTTTTTTTTCTTTACAGCTTTAACTTTTGTTTTCTTTATGAATTATATGATAGTGAGATTTTTTATGGTTGTGATATATATATATATGGTTTATTATTACAAGTAGTCCCCCTCTTTCATTTAACTCTCACTGTTCATATTATTCACTGGTTTCCCTAAATAGAATTCTTTCTATTTTTTAATTGAAGTATAGTTAATATACAATATTATATTAGTTTCAGGTGTACAATATAGTGATTAATATATTTTATAGATTATACTCAATTTAAAGTTATTATGAAATATTAGCTATTATTATCCATTCTTTGCTAGAAATTATGTAAAATAATGCATTTTTGTGTCCTCTGAAATGATAATATACTTCTTTTTTTAACGCTAAACCATCCTTTTACTTTTGGTGATAAATACTTTTTGCGTCAAAGTTTATATATTATTTTTAAAATTTTTGTTATTACCTATATTATATTTTAATTTCAAGTTTATACTAGCTTCATTAGATAAGTTGACAAGCTTTCCACCTTTTTCTTACTCTAGAACAATTTAATTATCTAAATTATCTAAACAGAACAACATCTGTTTCTTGAAAATTTGAATTAGGTCACTTGTTAAGGTGGTTGGGCTAAGGCAGCATTTTTGGAGATAAATGTTTAGAGAAATTGAGATTTTTTTCTAGGTTTTGTACTTCTTCAAGCAGTTTTGTGATTTGTACTTTTGTATCTAAATAAAAGTTTCATGGTAATAGTATTTATTATCACAGAGCTGTAAAATGGTCTGCTAGCATTTTTGATCTCTTTGCCTCTCTTTTATGTGCTTTCCATGGCTCTAATGTTGCACTTTCTCACTCTTCATTAAACTGTTGATTCTTCTATTTTCTTTCTTTTTTGTAGTCTAGTTCATTATTTTTCTGCTACCTTCATCTTTCCTCATTGTTTCCTTCAGTCTTCTTTATTGTTATTTTTGTTAACCTTTCAGTTAAATGAGAATCCAGCATTATGGAATTTGTATATTGAGATATTCTAAATATGAGAACAATATGGAATAGTATTATGTAGACTCAGATAATCACGGCAAGAGAAGGGAATGAGAGAGAGAGAGAGACAGACAGACCGGTATAACATTGCCGCTTCCTTATTGGTTACTTTTCCTCTCCTTTTCTTCTTGAATTAAAAATGGTTTCTTGTGATCAGTTAGTTCCTTTGTATGGCAAGAATACCATCTAATTCCATGGTATTCAACCTATGTGCCTTAATAAAATTCTGGACTATATAGTGGGTGCTATTCTCACATTGCTTGTCATCTCCCCCCACACCCCAAAGGTACACTCATTATTCTGCAGGGTCTCTGTAACAGGATTTCTTCTTATTCTGGAAAATAGAAAAATGAGGCAGTATGGCAAAGCAGTTATGAGTACTAGTTGTAGAATTATGTTCACTGGCTCTGAATCCTGTTTTTCCCACTTGCTACTTACATGACCTTTGACAAGTTATTCAAATTCAGCTTCCGTATTTGTAAACTGGCAAGATTAGAGGCATCTCTTTCATAGGTTGTTGGTATGAAAATGCATCAAAAGTATCTATTGGCATCCCCAGCACATTGTCATTCTGTCATTTTTGATTAACAATTGTCTATTTATACAATTTTAAAATTGATTTGTTAAGCTTTCTGATTGCCTGACTTCTTTTAAACCAGTTATCAACAAGTGGATAAGCTTTGATAATTTTATGGTAAAAAATGAAATTGATTTTGTGTTTTTGAAGCCAGCATTTCCTTACATACTTAGAAAGAAAAAAATGCCATAAGTTTCTATTCTGTAAAACAGTCATTGGGAGAATGATCAGGCACAGAGTTACTAACACTTAGTTAACAAATGTTCACAATGAATTGACACTTTTTGTGTTTCCTGTTACTATACCATCTATCACTGCTAGACCTCCAGTATTCCACCTTCCCCTCAAATCATCCTGATGACTCTAAAGAAAAAAATAAAGGTGGCTTGATGAGTCTGTTCTTCTAAGGAAGAGAAAATGACAACGCTCTAAACCCTGAAGACTTTGTAATTAGCCCCAAGATAGGCAAATCATGTAGCCTGGATGAGTAACTATTGTCAAACAGAAAGTGAATCTATAATTACAACACAGTAATACTCTGACTGATAAAATTCCTTATTTCTCAAGTATCTGTAAGTTTATAATTTAATTTTAACCTCATAACAACTCTGCCTGGTGGAAAGAGAGACCATCCACATTTTACACACTGGTGCAAATGGATAGTGAGTTTAATGGGAACAATGGCACATCCCAGACTGGATAGTTATACACCCAGACTTTAAATCCAAGCTTCCTGGAGAAAAGAGGCAGTGGGTAAAACCACTGATTAGTAAAAGGGAGATTCATTCATTTTATGCAGTTTTTAAATATCTATGGAGTTATGATAACTGACTATAATACGTTCTGAATTGGAAAAGAAGTTTTTGATTTTGGCTTTACATGTAACTCATTGCCTTATCACATTTCTGTTGAATTTTCTTCTATATAATATACAATATATATTTTTATCAACTCATGATAAAGGATTGCAGCAGTCTAATATAAAATTGTTTTCAGAGCCTTCAAAATATTATAAACATTAGGAGTCACCCCTAATTTTCTGCTGCAATTATAATAGGGAAACATAGGTGTAGCTTAATTGTTGGGTTATTTTCGGCAAGCAACAGAAAGCTTCTGTGACAGTTGCATTCAGTGTTTTCCGTCAAATAGAAGATGTATTAAAAGAGAAGAGATCAGGGCTTCCCTGGTGGCACAGTGGTTGAGAGTCCACCTGCCGATGCAGGGAACACGGGTTCGTTCCCCGGTCCGGGAAGATCCCACATGCTGTGGAGCAGCTGGGCCCGTGAGCCATGGCCGCTGAGCCTGAGAGTCTGGAGCCTGTGCTCCTCAACGGGAGAGGCCACAACAGTGAGAGGCCCGTGTACCGCAAAAGAAAAAAAAAAAAAAAAAAAAAAGAAGAGATCATTCGTACCAATTATCTACTTGATTAATTGTAAATTACTAGGTACCTGTTGGTTACAACCGGCTAAGTTAAATATAAATATTATTATTATTATTACTATTATTATTATTATTTAGCTTACAATATTTGGAATCCTTATAACTGAGATGCCTTAATGGCTGTTTATATTTCCGGAAGTTATGATAGTACATCCACCAATATAATAGGAAGCTTAAATTCTTTCTTATGCAGGAAAAATGATACACCTGAATGATCCTAATTTAAGGTGTTGCAGGTGATTTTCTGTAAGAACTTACACATTTTTTGTAGCTTTCAATTTCATCAAATGGCATTTGAGTCATTATTAATATTTTATTACCATATCACTCATCATAATTATTTAATGATGTTTACTATTAGCTTGAATACTGATATAGATAACTTTGTACAATAAATTTGAACCCAAAGAGTTGTATGTAGATAAATTCTTTTTTTTAAATATTGGATAATTTAAATTTACTAGACTATCATGCTATTTAACATATATTATTTTAACATCTTTATTGGATTATAATTGCTTTACAATGTTTTGTTTGCTTCTGCTGTATAACACTGAATCAGCTATATGTATACATACATCCCCATAGCCCCTCCCTCTTGTAGCTCCCTCCCACCCTCCTTATCCCACTCCTCTAGGTGGTCACACAGCACCGAGCTAATCTCCCTGTGCTATACAGCTACTTCCCACTAGCTATCCATTTTTCATTTGGTAGTGTATATATGCCACTCTTTTACTTCATCCCAGATTACCCTTCCCCCTCTGCATGTCCTCACCGTTCTTATTCCTGTCCTGCCCTTAGGTTTGTCAGAACCATTTTTTTTTTAGATTCCATATATATGTGTTAGCATACAGTATTTGTTTTTCCCTTT
>NC_041232.1:66810290-66826304 GCF_002837175.3 Physeter macrocephalus
TTTTTTTTTTTTAGATTCCATATATATGTGTTAGCATACAGTATTTGTTTTTCCCTTTCTAACTTACTTCACTCTGTATGACAGTCTGTAGTTCTGTCCACCTCACCACAAATAACTCAATTTCGTTTCTTTTTATGGCTGAGTAATATTCCATTGTATATATGTGCCACATCTTCTTTATCCATTCATCTGTTGATGGACACTTAGGTTGCTTCCATGTCCACTATTGTAAATAGTGCTGCAATGAACATTGTGGTACATGACTTTTTTTTTTTAACATCTTTATTGGAGTATAATTGCTTTACAATGGTGTGTTAGTTTCTGCTTTATAACAAAGTGAATCCGCTATACGTATACATATGTTCCCATATCTCTCCCCTCTTGCATCTACTTCCCTCCCACCCTCCCTATCCCACCCCTATAGGTGGTCACAGAGCACCAAGCTGATCTCCCTGTGCTATGTGGCTGCTTCCCACTAGCTATCTATTTTACGTCTGGTAGTGTATATATGTCCATGCCACTCTCTTGCTTCGTCCCAGCTTCCCCTTCCCCTTCCGCATATCTTCAAGTCCATTCTCTAGTAGATCTGTGTCTTTATTCCCGTCTTTCCCCTAGGTTCTTCCTGACCTTTTTTTTTTCCTTACTTTCCATATATATATATGTTAGCATACAGTGTTTGTTTTTCTCTTTCTGACATCACTCTGTATGACAGACTCTAGGTCCATCCACCTCAGTACAAATAACTCAATTTCGTTTCTTTTTATGGCTGAGTAGTATTCCACTGTATATATGTGCCACACCTTCTTTATCCATTCATCTGTCGATGGACACTTCGGTTGCTTTTATTGTTTGTAGATTTTTTTTGATGATGGCCATTCTGAATGGCATGAGGTGATAACTCATTGTAGTTTTGATTTGCATTTCTCTAATGATTAGTGATGTTGAGCATCCTTTAATGTGTTTGTTGGCAATCTGTTTATCTTCTTTGGAGAAATGTCTATATAGGTCTTCTGCCCATTTTTGGAATGGGTTATTTGTTTTTTTTTGATATTGAGCTGCATGAGCTGCTTGTATATTATGAAGATTAATCCTTTGTCATTTACTTCATTTACAAATATTTTCTCCCATTCTGAGGGTTGTCTTTTAGTCTTGCTTATGGTTTCCTTTGCTGTGCAGAAGCTTTTAAGTTTAATTAGGTCCCCATTGGTTGATTTTTGTTTTTATTTCCATTTCTCTAGGAGGTGGGTCACAAAGGATCTTGCTGTGATTTATGTCAAAGAGTGATCTGCCTATGTTTTCCTCTAAGAGTGTTATAGTGTCTGACCTTACATTTAGGCCTTTAATCCATTTAGAGTTTATTTTTGTGTATGGTGTTGGGGAGTGTTCTAAATTCCGTCTTTTACATGTAGCTGTCCAGTTTTCCCAGCACCACTTATTGAAGAGGCTGTCTTTTCTCTATTGTATATTCTTGCCCCCTTTATCAAAGATAAGGTGACCATATGTACATGCGTTTATCTCTGGGCTCTCTATCCTGTTCCATTGATCCCTATTTCTGTTTCTGTGCCATTACTATACTGTCTTGATTACTGTAGCTTTGTAGTATAGTCTGAAGTAGGGGAGCCTGATACCTCCAGTTCCATTTTTGTTCCTCAAGATTGCTTTGGCAATTCGGAGTCTTTTGTGTTTCCATACAAATTGTGAAATTTTTTGTTCTAGTTCTCTGTTTCATCATTAGTGTATAGGAATGCAAGGGATTTCTGTGCATTAATTTTGTATCCTGCTACTTTACCAAATTCATTGATTAGAACTAGTAGTTTTCTGGTAGCATCTTTAGGATTCTCTACGTATAGTATCATCTCATCTGCAAACAGTGACTGTTTTAATTTTCCAATTTGGATTCCATTTATTTCTTTTTCTTCTCTGATCACTGTAGCTAAAACTTCCAAAAGTATGTTGAATAATAGTGGTGAGGGTGGGCAACATTGTCTTGTTCCTGATCTTAGTGGAAATGGTTTCATTTTTTCTCTATTGAGAACAATGTTGGCTGTAGGTTTGTCATATGTGGCCTTTATTATGTTGATATACGTTCCCTCTATGCCTGTTTACTGGAGAGTTTTTATCATAAATGGGTGTTGAATTTTGTCAAAAGCTTCTTCTGTGTCTATTGAGATGATCATATGGTTTTTATCCTTCAGTTTGTTAATATGATGTATCATATTGATTGATTTGCATATATTGAAGAATCCTTGCATTCGTGGGATAAAGCCCATTTGATCCTGGTGTATGATCCTTTTCATGTGCTCTTGGATTCTGTTTGCTAGTATTTTGTTGAGGATTTTTGCATCTATGTTCATCAGTGATATTGGCCTGTAGTTTTCTTTTTTGGTGACATCTTTGTCTGGTTCTGGTATCAGAGTGATGGTGGCCTCATAGAACGAGTTTGGGAGTGTTCCTCCCTCTGCTATATTTTGGAAGAGTTTGAGAAGGGTGGGTGTTAGCTCTTCTCTAAATGTTTGATAGAATTCGCCTGTGAAGCCCTCTGGTCCTGGGCTTTTGTTTGTTGGAAGATTTTTAATCACAGTTTCAATTTCAGTGCTTGTGATTGGTCTGTTTATATTTTCTATTTCTTCCTGCTTCAGGCTCGGAAGGTTGTGCTTCTCTAAGAATTTGTCCATTTCTTCCAGGTTGTCCATTTTATTGGCATATAGTTGCGTGTAGTTGTCTCTCATGATCCTTTGTATTTCTGCAGTGTCAGTTGTTACTTCTCCTTTTTCATTTCTAATTCTGTTGAATTGAGTCTTTTCCTTTTTTTTCTTGATTAGTCTGGCTAATGGTTTATCAATTTTGTTTATCTTCTCAAAGAACCAGCTTTTAGTTTTATCAATCTTTGCTATCGTTTCATCATTTCTTTTTCATTTATTTCTGATCTGATCTTTATGGTTTCTTTCCTTCTGCTAACTTTGGGGTTTTTGGGGTTTTTTTTGTTCTTCTTTCTGTAATTGCTTTAGGTGTAGGTTTAGGTTGTTTATTTGAGGTTTTTCTTTTTTCTCTATGTAGGATTCTATTGCTATAAAGTTCCCTCTTACAATGCGTTTGCTGCATCCCATAGGTTTTGGGTCGTCGTGTTTTCTTTGTCATTTATTTCTAGGTATTTTTTGATTTCATCTTTGATTTCTTCAGTGGTCTCTTGGTTATTTAGTAGCGTATTGTTTTGCCTCCATGTGTTTGTATTTTTTACAGTTTTACTGTAATTGATATATAGTTTTATAGTGTTGTGGTCGGACATGATACTTGGTATGATTTAAATTTTCTTAAATTTACCAAGGCCTGATTTATGACCCAAGATATGATCTATCCTGGAGAATGTTCCATGAGCACTGGAGAAGAACGTGTATTCTGTTGTTTTTGGATGGAATGTCCTATAAATATCAATTAAGTCCATCTTGTTTGATGTATCATTTAAAGCTTGTGTTTCCTTATTTATTTTCATTTTGGATGATCTGTCCATTCGTGAAAGTGGGGTGTTAAAGTCCCCTACTATTATTGTGTTACCCTTTATTTCCCCTTTTATGGCTGTTGGCATTTGCCTTATGTATTGAGGTGCTCCTATGTTGGGTGCATAAATATTTACAATTGTTATATCTTCTTCTTGGATTCATCCCTTGATCATTATATAGTGTCCTTCTTTGTCTCTTGTGATAGTCTTTATTTTAAAGCCTCTTTTGTCTGATATGAGAATTGCTATTCCAGCTTTGTTTTGATTTCCATTTGCATGGAATATCTCTTTCCATCTCATCACTTTCAGTCTGTATGTGTCCCTAGGTCTGAAGTGGGTCTCATAGGCAGCATATATGCAGGTCTTGTTTTTGTATCCGTTCAGCCAATCTGTGTCTTTTGGTTAGAGCATTTAATTCATTTACATTTAAGGTAATTATCAATATGTATGTTCCTATTACCATTTTCTTAATTGTTTGGTGTTTGTTTTTGTAGGTCTTTTCCTTCTCTTGCTTTTCCTGCCTAGAGAAGTTTCTTTAGCATTTGTTGTAAAGCTGGTTTGGTGGTGCTAAATTATCTTAGCTTTTGCTGTCTGAAAAGGTTTTACTTTCTCTGTTGAATCTGAATAAGATCCTTGCTGGGTAGCGTAATCTTGGTTGTAGATTTTTCCCTTTCATCACTTTAAATGTGTCCTGACATTCCCTTCTGGCTTGCAGAGTTTCTGTTGAAAGATCAGCTCTTAACCTTATGAAGATTCCCTTGTATGTTATTTGTTGCTTCTCCCTTGCTGCTTTTAATATTTTTTTCTTTGTATTTAATTTTTGATAGTTTCATTAATATGTGTTTTGGCCTGTTTCTCCTTGGATTTATGGCTCTCTGAGCTTCCTGGACTTGATTGACTATTTCCTTTCCCATGTTAGGGAAGTTTTCAACTATAATCTCTTCAAATATCTTCTCAGACCCTTTCTTTTTCTCTTCGTCTTCTGTGACCCTTATAACTCAAATGTTGGTGTGTTTAATGTTGTCCCAGAGGTCTCTAAGACTCTCCTCAGTTCTTTTCACTCTTTTCTCTTTATTCTGCTCTGTGGTAGTTATTTCCAGTATTTTATCTTCCAGGTCACTTATCCATTCTTCTGCCTCACATATTCTGCTTTTGATTCCTTCTAGAGAATTTTAAATTTCATTTATTGTGTTGTTCTTCATTATTTGTTTGCTCTTTAGTTCTTTTAGGTCCTTGTTAAACATTTCTTGTATTTTCTCCATTGTATTTCCAAGATTTTGGATCATCTTTGCTATCATTATTCTGAATTCTTTTTCAGGTATCCTGTGTACTTCCTCTTTATTTGTTTGGTCTGGTGGGTTTTTACCTTGCTCCTTCATCTGCTGCATATTTCTGTCTTCTCATTTTTTGTTAACTTACTGTGTTTGGGTCTCCTTTTTGCAAGCTGCAAGTTCATAGTTCCCGTTGTTTTTGGTGTCTGCCCCCAGTGGGTGATGTTGGTTCAGTGGGTTATGTGCGCTTCCCACTGGAAGGGACTGGTACCTGTGTTCTGGTGGGTGGGGCTGGATCTTGTCTTTCTGGTGGGCAGGGCCATGTCCAGTGGTGTGTTTTGGGATGTCTGTGAACTTAGTATGATTTTAGGCATCCTCTCTGCTAATGGGTGGAGTTGTGTTCCTGTCTTGCTAGTTGTTTGGCATGGGACGTCCAGCGCTGGAGTCTGCTGGCTCTTTGGTGGAGCTGGGTCTTAACATAGAGACAGATCTCTGTGGGAGCTTTCGCCAGTTGATATTATGTGGGGCCAGGAGGTTTCTGGTGGATCAATGTCCTGAACTTGGCTTTCCCACCTCAGAGGCTCAGGCTTGCCACCAGGCCGGAGCACCAAGACCCTGTCAGCCACATGGTCCATCTAGGTGGCGGCAGCTCCCTGGCCCCACTGGCTGTGCCACCCTGCCCGCCGCTTCCCCAGGAAGATGCAGCCACCAGGTTCGCTTCCTGCTCAGCTTCCTGTGACTCGGTCCCTCCTCCTCCCTGGCTGAGGGGGTCAGTGGATGCCGTGGCTTCCGGGCTTGGCTGGTGGGTTGGCGGCTGCAGCAGCACCACCACATGGCCGCCTGTTTAACATATTTATGCTATGAATCTTTCCACAAAAATAAGAACACATTTTATCATTTTGGCAGACACAAGTTTTCATATGTAATATTTGCATTAAGCGAGATGTAGCTATATATTCTCGATTGTACCTCAGTCACCCTTATTTGGAACGCTTATTTGGACTGAGTTCTCAGGATTTTCAAAATGGATCTTCTCTTCTCCTCCATACCTTCTTGTTCATGAAAACATTTAAACATTTTTTCCAATGAACCCAGAAATACCGTTGCCATAAACCTGCCAATTTTTCTAACCATAATAAGAAAACAATTATAGTTCTCATCTCACAGGTACTTACATTCTACATGGCATAGAAATACCATACATTATTCATTTAAAATCATTATGTTTGTACTGTGTGCAAAGCTCAATCACAGGTTTACAAAAATGTGCCTTTCTTTTTTGTATCTGATCTTAATTATTCTTTTGAGATTGACTTTATTTTACTGTGGATGGAAACCTAATCTCTATTAATCTGGTAGGAAAATAGAAAAAACTTTATGTGCTGTCAAGGCCAGGAGTAGAAAGCTGGGCTAGTCATCTGGGTGATAAAATCTCTGTATTCCAACATTCATGGATACCTCCTCATTTCTAGCTGGTTCTCTAGCTGTGATCTCTAAAAGCAACTGTGGCATTATCCTTCTTTGATATCTTAATGGCTTCTGCAGGTCTAGTGACCATCTAGCCTTGAACAGTGTGGACAAGGATCTAAGATAACATTGCTTGCCCTCCAGTTCTGTGTTCTTCCCACCCCAATGGAGAATCATTATCCAGTAGTTGTCATGGTGGTGGGGGGCGGGGCTGAACTCATCATATTGGTTTTATTTTCTTTTCCTCTTTCCAAAGTCCCTTGAGTTTTTGCACTTCCCTGTTGGAACTACAAAGCCTTTTCTTTGCTTTTGTGATGAAACATTCCGTTCTTAAGGTAATAAATGTTTCTCTCTCTAGTAGCCGAACTCAGAAATGATCAAGGGGTAACGGAAAAAAAACAGTTAATGTTTCAGAATATCATCTTTCTGCACTTGCATTATAACTCCCTGGACTTTTATGAGTGTTTTGCATTGTGCTGTTGAGTAACTTCAACTGGGATGTTTGATCTGGTGTTGGTATTTTAGAATTCAGAACTTTAGAATTTTACATGGCGTGTTCTCTGGGAAAACATTTCAAGAATATAGTTTATATTGTGTGCTCTCTTGTTTCTACCACTTAAAACAGACACACAGCATACTCAGAAACCCAAAATTTCACTGTACATTCCAGGGCAACATATATTAACTCAAATGCGATGACATATGGAATAATTCAGTCAAACCTTGCCCGATGTCACTAAAGATATTCAACTAAATTTGGGGGTGGGAAGTTAGGATGATTGGGTGTGAGGAATGTTGTCTGTAGGCAGGTGGTAATTTCCCTTTGAAGGTAGAAGGTCGGTAGCATGAAAGGAACAATGTCCTGTCAATGGAAGACCAGTGTTGAGCAGGCCACACAAGAGATGCTCATCTCCATGGAAATGCCTGCATACCAAGAGGGCCTTAGAGGAGGTGGAGCTTCAGGTCCTCTAAGAGAAAAAACACAGGGAAATCAACATTTTGTAAAATTTTTTAGTATGTAGATATTTGGGGACATCTGACCATTTCCATTTTCTCTTATTTTTCTCTTTTCTTCTGTCAGCTTTTCTTCCCCTCTTGCCTCCTTTCTTTTTGTCTCCCTCAATTCCAGTCTCCAACTTTTTTGCAATTCTACTTCTCCCTTTCCTGTGCACTCCTCCACCTATAGCTTTGACCCATGGAAACAGCAGATATTATTTTTCCATTTTAATCTCCTATAGAAATATGGCCAAGGTGACATCAAGCATTATAAAGTGAAGGATCATTGGCTTCATATGAGAGAGTAAGGTGGTCTTTGAGTTGAATGAAGGCACTTTGGCATTAGCAAATGGAGGCCAGAATGGTGATCTACTTAGGAATACTGATAAAGTCATATTAAGGTACAGTTAAAGGTAATCTCCTAATAACGGTCAGTAAGGCAAATGGACATTTGTTCCACAGCCCAGGTAGCCAATCTGAACTACGCTATTTGTCCAAGTTAATATCATCATAGGTATGCAGTGCTCGTGTGGCCATGCAGGTGAGTTCAGCTCAGACAAATTATGCTATCAGTGGTCATTGGAAGTGCTATTATCAAAATCAGAATGTGCCTTAGGTACCATTAACAGCAGTACTCTTTTAGTTTGTTTTTTTATTTGTTTTCTCAACTTTAAAATTTACATTATTTTTATTAAAATTAGTCTTCCATTAAAAATATATTTAATAAACACATTTTTCTCTTAGTCATTAATAATGCCTCTGTCCCCCAACAAAGTGTTTTTGGCTCTTTTCCCACTTAATTACTAAAAGTGGAAAATATCATACACATAGCTTTTCCACTGCATAAAATTATGCTATGTATGCATAATATTCAGAGACCTTTGCTAGGAGCAATATAGTTATACTATTATCAATCATGTTAGGTAGTAGTTAAAACTCAAAATCCTTAAATAATTATTCCAATTTAGGCTGACTTAAATCTTCCATAACTTCTTAGCCTAATAATTATTTTCTTAATCATTTGTAAATTTGATTTTCAACCATTTCTCATTGCAGTTTATTATGAAAACTCCTAACAAAGGCAATATTCTCAATATTAAACAACAGAAAATAATTCCATTGGAATTTTAATGACATCCAAATATACCTAAAGACCCACTGGACCTAAACTACTACGAGTAGCTTATGATCAAAACAATTACTACACTGCAATTAAATCCAAAAATGATTTTCATTATAGAATCTTATATTCAGCTACATAGTGTAGAATTTGGGGAACTGGAAAAAAATTACATATCCTGAAAGGAATTTCAGAGGTTTTGTTTGTTTGTTTCTTTGATCGTTTGTTTCTCTTCCACTTGGTTATAACAATTAAGTACTAGGAGGGGAAATACATATAAGCCATAGTTTTTGTCTGTTTCAATTAATTCATAAAGCAATAAACTAAAATTCTCCCAAATGTAGATTTTTAAATAGCATAAATAAATAGAATAAATTAGTACTTGGTTGAAAAAGGAAATGCAGATATGTGGGGGATGAAAATATCCCTCTGTAGGGTAAGAATAACTTAAAATTAGGCTCTATTGATGCTTCATTATAAAAGTCATCTGTTCCTAAGATCCTGAAATTTGCTTTAATTTAGTACAGTGGAACAAAATAAATATGTATTATTTGTCTCTCATATGTAAATCATTTTGCTGAGACGTTTTCTATGTGCATTTATGGTAGAAATAATCATTGAGCACAGTCTATCATACCTCCTTCATGAACCTAAAACAAATTGGAAATGCCTGATTTGTAGCCTTTCCCATACACTAAGGAAATTATCTACTTCTATATCAATTACTGTCACTAAATTGGAAATAACTTGAAGGCTGGTACTATGTCTGTGTCTTCTTTGTGTATCTATGTTTGTGTATCTATGTAAACTCAGAGGTACAACAAATATCACATTCCTTTATTTTTCTCAATTTAACTTCAAAACCCTCTCCTATTAAATTGAGGGGCTGTTCAATCTATGGCATTATTAGGGCTCCTTCACTCCTCCAGGGTTTCCTCAACAGTCCCCAGGGGCTTGGTAGGGCAAGACATTTGGAGAGAGTCCATTTATCTGATCCATTCTGATCACTGTTGTCTTTATCTAGCTTGCCTAGACGCTTACAGGTGAGTAGCATCCTTGATTTTATGCTAAATTTGAGTACTGGGAAATTTTCTGAAGTTGGGAACCTTGGACTCTAGAATCCAGCTACACAGATATTTCATTCATCATTTTACTTCTCAGATTCTGCCATCTTCCCAGAACAGAGAGGGACACTTTCTGGTATTGGTGGAATCTTAAATCATTTTCCTAGATTGGCCCATGCCACCTTCTAAAACTCCCTTTTATTCCTCAATGCTATTGAAATATACAATCCACTTGTCGGTTTTAAAATAGAAGGAGGTGGTCTTCAGAAAACTTAAGCTTTTGGTCAATAACTGTGCCTCATCTGCATCCCCAGTAAAGCAGGGAATACAAAGTTTTGGCTATTTTTCTAGAAGAAGAGACAAAAATACAGGAGGAATAAGCACATATTGGCATCTCAATATATGTTCTAACCATATTAATAGATATAGTAGAAAGAAGATTCTTCTACATGATAGATACTCATTAAAGAGTGTTGAGTGGCTAAAGAAATAAATGGGACTCTTTTTGATGTAAAGAACAAGGGCTTGTCTGTTTTTATTTCCATTTTAATATTGTATCTGACAGTCAAGATTAACATTATGCACATAGGAAGCACTCTACTTTGAGCTGAAAATATTCTCTACAATTATATCAAAATTTAGCTCTTCTTGGACCTATTGCTATGGGTCCCTCCCCTATCTTGGTAATAGCCAGAGGCTATGTTATAATAATTGCCCTCAAAATAATATATGCATATTTTTTCTAGATGAAGTTTAGTGGATGCCACACTCTAACTCAAAGGAAAGATGTTCCTGATGGGAATTTTAGACCCTATACTAGTAAAAGAAATATTTTGTAACAGAGCACAGTGTTATTGTTCCATTCCATCACTTCACTGTGGGCAACCAGAGCAACTCTTTTGAAACACATTCCCAGGAAACTGAAATACATTTTCAGCACACTAGAAGTCAGGTTGACCTGGATTGTACCTATCACCTGTTGACCAGTGGTCATACACCCACAAATGGGGCTGTGTGACCAGTGTATTGGATCATGGGTCTCTCTTGAAATTCTTTTCTGACATGTGATCACTTAGAATATTGATAAAATTCTTTCCTAGACTAGATACACTGTGACCTTATTTTTTGTGTGTGGTAATTAGGTAATATTATCTTTCCCAATTTTTTATAATTAAAAGTAACTTTTGTTCACTCTGAAATATCATTATTTGCGAAATTAGAAGTATATTTCCCAATTACCATTATTTGGGAAATTGCTAAAAGTGCAGATCTCTGGAGTATGAGAGATGAGTTTCCAATTCTCTCATGTTATAAGACTGATAACTGGCTTGGATCATATAGAAATGACTTTGATATGTAGCCATAGACTCCAAAATTTGGTTTATTCAAATTTTGAATAAATAATAAAGCTTGAGTTGAGAAAGAAAAATGAAGGTTAACAGAATAATTAAATTGAAACAGATTTTCAAGGAAAAATAAGACAAAATGCATATAATGTTAGGATTTGCCAAAATTTTACCTTCTAGATATCAAACTAAAATTATTTTTAAAGAATTTGACTTTTTCAATAGGTTAAAGTATTCTGAAGATATTTTCCTGGGAAGAGCTCCAAATAACTTACTCTTCAGATTATGTATTTTTACTTATATTGAACCTTTTAAATCAGTATATAGGTGTGTGTGTGTGTGTGTGTGTGTGTGTATACGTGTGTCAGGGGGTGTATGTGTATGCAGGTTTAACTAATTTTAATTTTCAGTTAAGCTGTTTTTCAAAAAGGATAATTCACTGTTCTTTGTGGAACAGCTTTGAGAATATAAGAATGTGATGTTCTAGTAAATACGCAATCTGACTGGCAAACAGTGTTATTTTGAGAAATATGTATGTCTTGCTCTGGAGGTCAGTCTCAGACTTTCCTCTTGTTTGGATGCCACAAGAAAACGTTATCAGATAAATGATACAAAACACACTTTCATCTTTTAGAATCTTTTTTTCCTATGCTACAAAGAATTAGAATCACCCAAAATTAAAAATAATAATAAAATAAAAGGAAGTCTAGTAGAACCAGAGAAAGAGAGAGAGAAACAAAGAGAATTGCATATGATTTTTCCTGTATAAATTCCTTTTCAGGAGGAATAGAACTAAAGGAAAACATATTAGAAGTCCTTTTACTTGAAGGAAAGATAATTTCCTGGCAAATAGTTGGACCAAGCGTATATTTTTCCCATTTGATTTCCTTGTTGTCAGTTCTTTGGATGTGATACAGGCACTTATTGATCTAACCTTTCTCTCATGATACATGGCGTTATTTGTGTTTTGGGTTTTAAAAAAAATTATTTATTTATTTATTTGTGGCTGCTTTGGGTCTGCATTGCTGCGCGCGGGCTTTTCTCTAGTTGCGGCGAGCAGGGGCTGCTCTTCATTGCGGTGCACGGGCTTCTCACTGTGGTGGCCTCTCTTTGTTGTGGAGCACGGGCTCTAGGCACACAGGCTTCAGTAGTTGCGACACGCGGGCTCAGTAGTTGTGGCACATAGTAGTTGCTCCACGGCATGTGGGATCTTCCTGGACCACAGCTCGAACCCGCGTCCCCTGCATTGGCAGGTGGATTCTTAACCACTGTGCCACCAGGGAAGTCCCGTTATTGTGTTTTGAGAAACATATTTTGTATGCATGGCATGAATCCATTTTGAAGAAAAGTTTAATTTATCAGTGCAACATCTTTGATAGAAAATGTTTCTAAGAGTTAGGAATCTATGGTTCTATACATTGTTTCCGTGGGGTTACTACTTACCATCCTATTTTATATTGGAGGAATCAGGGAAATCTCAAGCTCCACATTTAATACTTTTGCATTCATATGGAAACATAGCTCATGGTAAACTCCTGGGGATAAAGATCTAGGGTTCCATGGGCCATTATGAGAGCTTCAGGATACAGAGTGCATAGAACATATAGGGATTTATTTTTTTTTCTGAGCAGAATTTTGAGCATTGAAGCTCACTTCTGGGGAAAGAAGTTAATAATAAAGAGGAAAACTTGCAGTTCAAGTCAGACTTGAGGTGGAAATAGCGACTTCCCCAGAAATCTCCGTCTGGCTCTAAGTCTGACTTTTCTTGGCAGCCCTTATGAAATCTTTAAAAAAAATCTAATGACATACCCAGTCCTTCACATACAGTCTCTTAATGAGTTGAGGATTCTCTGCTTTAGTGTGCCTTTCATACCAGTTAAAAAGAGTTCAAGTCTCTATGAAAGGTAGAACTCATTCTGTGGCAAGTAACTGAAGACTCCCAAACTGACTTCACACAAAAGGGAATACAATGGCTCATAGAAATGAAAAGTTTCTGGGTGGGAAAGGCTTCAAGTGCAGCATGATGAAGAAACTCAACCGGCAAACCCAATCCCAGGTAAACCTAATTTTTACCCACATTACACTTGAATTCCTGAAGCCAAACATGAGTGGAGAAAAACACAGGATCTTGCTGACAGGTCTGTCTTAATTATGATGACTGCTAGCTTTAAGTGGTCCTTAATGTTGGTTGGTGATCCAGCCATGTTTCTCTACTCCATTTGATCTTCCATGAGCCTATAAAACTGTTTCACAATGTTTCCTTTCTCCTCATCCATCCACTCCCTCTTCCCCGCCTCAGTCTCAGTTGATGATATTGGTTTCCATTTCACTGAGAAAATAGCAGGTATCAGAAGAGAACATTCATCTGTTCTATATTTATCAGACCAATGTGTGTGCCCCACCAACTCTTGCTTTCCTTCTGTGTGACCTGACCTAAAACTAGCCCCTCTATCCCTGCACTGGCTCCATCACTTCTTGGGTACCTATGGGCATTGCTTCAGCATTTGTCCTCTCTCTTTCCTAGAGCATCTGTTTTCCTTCTGTACTAGATCATTGCCAACCAACGTACAAATATGGTATAATTTTCTCTATCTTAAAGAAAATGAACTTCATGAATGCACATTGCCTTCAGGCATGACCTCGTTTGTCTGCTTTTTTTGTGTTGTTTTGTTTTTCTGTTATTTTCACTGCAAAACTTCTGTAAAATGTTGACTTATACAGTGTGTCTCCACTTACTCTTCTAACAGACTATCAAAACTTTCCTTCCCGAGGCCGCCTCCTTTATGGCTATTTTTCAGGCCTTAATTTATTCAGCTTATTAACAATATTTGACATGGGTGACATACTTTCCTTCTTAAAACCCATTTCTCTTCTGGGACAGCTCCCTGGTTATTCCTTTTCAATCTCGTTTACTGGTTTCAGCTCATCTCCCTGATGCCAAATGTTGAATTTACCCAGCTCTGAGTTTTCACTCCTCTTCTTTAATGACCTGGGTGATATCCAAGACATACTATTTATGTATTGATAGCTTTCAAATTGTTTTTGTTTTTTTTTCCATCCCAGAACTCTTCCCTAAGCTTTAGACTCATACAGACTCCCCTTAGTGTCTGGTATCTAACCCTAACCACGCTAACCGTAACATGTTATATTTTAAATGATAACCAAATTTCTCATCTCTTCCCACAGCTTCCCTACCCCATCATATCTCTCTAGAAAAGTTTCCCATCTCAGTATAGAGCAGATGCACCATTCCAGTTGTACAGACCAAAAAAGCCATGGGGTCACACGCAACATCTCCTCCCTGCTCCCCCAAAACTCACCTCTGGTCTGTCTACAAATCCTGTTGGCTCTAACTTCAAACACAGTCAAATATGGTTGGAATCTAAAAAATCTAAAATCTAAAATCTAAATTCTCTCTCACCTGGCTGTTGCAGGAGCCTCCTAACTGACCTCCTTATTTTTATCCTTGTTCCTCTACAGTCTGTTCTTAGTTCAGAAACCAGAGTCCTGATAAACTTAACATCTGCTGGGTTACTTCTCTGCTCAAACCTCTTTAAGGCTTTCCTCACCCCATCATAGTGGAAGCCAGAATAGTCAAGGAGACCTAGGAGATCCGGCCTCTGTGAGCTCATCTCTTCTTCTTCCCCTTGCTTGTGCTACTCCAGCCTTGTAAGGCCACCTTTGCTCTTCCTTGGACCTTTCAAGCACACTCCTCCCTCCAGCTTTGCTGTTCCCTCTGCCTCAAGTATTCTTTTTTTTTTTTTTTTTTTTTTGCGGTACGCGGGCCTCTCACTGTTGTGGCCTCTCCCGTTGCGGAGCACAGGCTCCCTCCGGACGCGCAGGCTCAGCGGCCATGGCTCGCGGGCCCAGCCGCTCCGCGGCATGTGGGATCTTCCCGGACCAGGGCACGAACCCGTGTCCCCTGCATCGGCAGGCGAATTCTCAACCACTGCGCCACCAGGGAAGCCCTGCCTCAAGTATTCTTATGCAAATATGGTATAATTTTCTCTATCTTAAAGAAAATGAACTTCATGAATGCACATTGCCTTCAGGCATGACCTCGTTTGTCTGCTTTTTTTGTGTTGTTTTGTTTTTCTGTTATTTTCACTGCAAAACTTCTGTAAAATGTTGACTTATACAGTGTGTCTCCACTTACTCTTCTAACAGACTATCAAAACTTTCCTTCCCAAGGCCGCCTCCTTTATGGCTATTTTTCAGGCCTTAATTTATTCAGCTTATTAACAATATTTGACATGGGTGACATACTTTCCTTCTTAAAACCCATTTCTCTTCTGGGACAGCTCCCTGGTTATTCCTTTTCAATCTCGTTTACTGGTTTCAGCTCATCTCCCTGATGCCAAATGTTGAATTTACCCAGCTCTGAGTTTTCACTCCTCTTCTTTAATGACCTGGGTGATATCCAAGACATACTATTTATGTATTGATAGCTTTCAAATTGTTTTTGTTTTTTTTTCCATCCCAGAACTCTTCCCTAAGCTTTAGACTCATACAGACTCCCCTTAGTGTCTGGTATCTAACCCTAACCACGCTAACCGTAACATGTTATATTTTAAATGATAACCAAATTTCTCATCTCTTCCCACAGCTTCCCTACCCCATCATATCTCTCTAGAAAAGTTTCCCATCTCAGTATAGAGCAGATGCACCATTCCAGTTGTACAGACCAAAAAAGCCATGGGGTCACACGCAACATCTCCTCCCTGCTCCCCCAAAACTCACCTCTGGTCTGTCTACAAATCCTGTTGGCTCTAACTTCAAACACAGTCAAATATGGTTGGAATCTAAAAAATCTAAAATCTAAAATCTAAATTCTCTCTCACCTGGCTGTTGCAGGAGCCTCCTAACTGACCTCCTTATTTTTATCCTTGTTCCTCTACAGTCTGTTCTTAGTTCAGAAACCAGAGTCCTGATAAACTTAACATCTGCTGGGTTACTTCTCTGCTCAAACCTCTTTAAGGCTTTCCTCACCCCATCATAGTGGAAGCCAGAATAGTCAAGGAGACCTAGGAGATCCGGCCTCTGTGAGCTCATCTCTTCTTCTTCCCCTTGCTTGTGCTACTCCAGCCTTGTAAGGCCACCTTTGCTCTTCCTTGGACCTTTCAAGCACACTCCTCCCTCCAGTTTTGCTGTTCCCTCTGCCTCAAGTATTCTTTTTTTTTTTTTTTTTTTTTGCGGTACGCGGGCCTCTCACTGTTGTGGCCTCTCCCGTTGCGGAGCACAGGCTCCCTCCGGA
>NC_041232.1:66826557-66859722 GCF_002837175.3 Physeter macrocephalus
TGCCTCAAGTATTCTTTTTTTTTTTTTTTTTTTTTTGCGGTACGCGGGCCTCTCACTGTTGTGGCCTCTCCCGTTGCGGAGCACAGGCTCCCTCCGGACGCGCAGGCTCAGCGGCCATGGCTCACGGGCCCAGCCGCTCCGCGGCATGTGGGATCTTCCCGGACCAGGGCACGAACCCGTGTCCCCTGCATCGGCAGGCGGATTCTCAACCACTGCGCCACCAGGGAAGCCCTGCCTCAAGTATTCTTATGCCCCCAATACTCCCTTCCTACTCAACTAGCTAATTCTTCCCACACTCCCCAAAGGACTCTTCCAACTCCCTTTTGTCCTTTACATACCTTTTTTTTTTTTTTTTTGGTAACACTTACCATCACTCATTTTCAATCTTACTAAACTAGAATGTAAGCTTGCTGAGCACAGAACTTGGTTTTCTACACTAGTTTCATTTTCTAGTGTATCTCCAGTGCCTAAAACAGTGCTAAGAGCAAAGTTTTAAGACAATAATTTTAGATATGGTCTAAAGAATCTTGATTTCACTATCTGCAGTATTATCTGGTCAAAAAATTGACTCATTTAGACTCTTCAATGTTATGTGGAAAATGGAATCAAGTTTATTTTATAATTAAAAAATTAGTATAATTGTAGTTTTGGGGAATATCAAAAGCCCAATATTCATCTCTCAAGTATGTTTATACTCTTGCTCAAGGAGGAGTATTATAGCAATGTAGGGAAGACTGGAAACAACGTAAGTGAACAACAGTGGGGTTGCCTCCATTCTTTGGTACATTTGTATAATGGGGTACTAGGCAGCTTTTACAGACTATGCTGTAATGTTTAGTGGCTTCATATTCATCCATAATTGATTTAAGTAATCCAGTCATTCTAATGTATATTTGATACTTGTATGCAATAGTAACGGACATCCCTATACACAAATTTTTTTGGCATTTGCCTGATCATTCCCATGGTATTAATTCCTAGTGTTTTTGCTAAAATTAGCTTCAGGTTTTTAAAAACTATATTATTAGTCAGAACTTTTTTCCTGTGATCTTTTTGGGGGGTAGGATTTAGCAATTCTTTACTTAGAGAACTTAGTATTTTACTGTTACAAATGGTACTTCAGTGAACACTCATGTTGATAAATCATTGTCTCCAACTGTGCTTATTTCCATAGGTTACATTCGTAGATGCTGAATTACTTAATAAAAGAGAAAACACATATCTCAAGTCCTAACATGGTCACTTTATAAATCTTACAAAATTGCCTTATAAGAAAAGAATTTCAATTTATCTTTCCTCAGAATTGTATAATGGTGTTTGTTTCATTTCAACTTTACAAAAAAAAATGTTATCTTTACAAAAAATGTTTTTAAGAAGGTATTATAGCTTCCAAAAATCTTTACCCAAATTGATTAGGATATGCACCTACACAATTTCTAGTATAGTTAGGTCTGCTATAATGCTTGTTTTGAAAATGTGAACTTGTTGCAAGGTAATCAATATATTAGGGAACAATTAGAGTATAATGCACGTTTTGCATTTTCTATATGTGATTTTATCTGCAAGAAATAATAGGTGACTAGAGAAAACTGTGCCCAGCTGAGCCAAACCAGGCAGGAATCCAGAGCTCAAACATCTACTAGCTACCATAGTTTACCACATGTGTTTATGAGCCACACCTATCCATAGCTGATTTTACAACTTTCTGTCTGATTTCAGATAACATTCCTTTTACCACTTCACTATAGCATTGTAATTTTTTAGGAACACGTATGTCTCATTATAGCAAAACTGTGTATGAATTCAACATACCACAAAGGTATGTCTACACTGGTATTATTTGTGTTTGTTTGTTAATAGCCTACAGAAGTAATATGCTATTTTAGAAGCTTTCTGAATCACTGGTAAAGGCACTGGTGGATCTCTTATTCAGTATGTGTCCCTAGCCCCTCTATCTGCTCCTTAACTGTGCGTGGAGAAGGCAAACTTGAGACAGCAGAAATTGAAATGGAAAAGGAAGTGTTCAGAACATTTGGTGTAAGCAATATTGGAACTGAGTATCTCTATTTCAAAAATATTCTGTAGAGTCTGGGAGATGAGGTCTTTCAAGTATTGCTTCCCATCTTGGGTACACTTGAATCCTTTAACTTTACAGAAAGAACTTGATATGCATTTTCAAGGAGGATTTTTCAAGCAAGTAGTAGAGCAGGGTCCTTATCAATCCTTCAAGACTCAGCAAACATTGAGTTATTTTTTTTCATCAGTTTCAAGCAGGAGAGCTGACATTCTGTTTAGACAGAGTAAATGATTTGGGGGACATTAGAAAAGACCCCTTACTCACAAGAAGCATTGCCAACTCAACCAATGATGCCAAAATTGTTCCGTGCTAGAGTAAGAGATGAAACTTCACGTGTAGTCATCCCTGGTTTTGCATTCTAATTTAGATTCAGTTGCAAATGGCATCAAGTACAGCTAGGAAAATTTTGAGGATAAGAGAACTGACAATGAGTAGTTGAAGAAGAAAGGTGATAAGGAATCAAATGAAAGTGAGCATACGTACAAAAAGAAACAACACATATTTCCCATGTAACTGATATATAGCCTACTTGATATATTTTAATATATGTACATATATACTTATGTATAATATAATATATTAATATACATTTAAGGGACTTCCCTGGCAGTCCAGTGGTTAGACTTCACCTTCCAATGCAGGGGGTGTGGGTTCAATCCCTGGTTGGGTAGCTAAGATCCCACATGCCTCACGGCCAAAAAACCAAAAAACATAAAATCAGAAGCAATATTGTAACAAATTCAATAAAGACTTTAAAAATGATCCACATCAAAAAAATCTTGTAAGTATATATATATTTAATATATAATATACTTAATATATTGCCTACTTAACTGCCCTTTTAATAAGTCACTATATGTGTGTGGTGTGTGTCGGGGCGGGGGGGTGGGTACAAGAAAAACAAAACTAAACTAAACTAAAACCTGACATGGTTTTATTGTTTACAGTCATGAACAGTATTTACACAGCCTTGTTCTGTTACCATGTTACATCTTTTCCTCCTGGTCTCTTAAGAATTTTTATCATAAATTTTGAGTAGAAGATTACAGGACGGTGTTACTTAAGAGGCTGAACTTTTAAAATTTACCAACTCTGAAGGAATGAAACCACACTGGTATGGAAAGTACAATGAATAGGTAACAACAAATGTAACCTCTGATAAGGTAAGAAAACCACATGGTGCTGTTTGAAAGCACAACCTTTGAAGTCAAGCAGAGCTGGCCTTTATCCTGACTCTCCATTTATGCGTTCACAATATGGAGGAGACCATTTAGCCATCATGAGTCTCATTTGCTTCATCTGTAAAATTAGAACTGATGAGAACACTTGAAATGATGTTTTAAAAGATTCAATGAGATAAAGTTGTGTGAAAATATTCTATATTATCTGTCACTTGGAAAGTATGGGAAATGAAGGCTAACAAAAAATAAAAAGAAACAAAGGAAAATGCATTATGTCAGAGTTCTACTTTGGGAAACAGATCTATCTCCAGAGATGGTCAGGTTATGCAATCCCAAAGCAAAAACAAACAAATATATCTGAGATCATTGTTAACATTTAATGCTACTATCTTTTGATTCTTGCACGTACTTGTCAACAAATATTTGAGTGACTATAAGGCATGAAGCTAGGTGCCAGGGATAAAACAAAGTACAAGACCAGTCCCTGTTCTCCATGTTCTCATTTGTAAAGTTATGAAATTGGGACAAATAATCAATTAGTTCTCTTTAATTTTTGATATTTTAGGATTTGATTATTACTGGTATTAGTAATATGTATATATAATTGCTGTTGTCTTAGCTTGAGCTGCTGTAACAAAATACCATAGACTGGGTGGCTTAAACAACAGACATTCATTTCTCATATTTTTGGAGACTGGGAAGTTTAAGATTAAGATGCCAGAAGATTTGGTTCTTGGTGAGGGCCTCTTCTTAGCTGGCAGCTAGCCACCATCTTGCTGTGTTCTCATGTGACCTCTTCTTTGTGCGTGTGTATGATCTCTCTGTCTTCCGCTTCTTATAATGGCATGAATCCCATCATGAGCATCCCATTCTCAGTGTCCCATTCTCATGACCTAATCTAAAGCTAATTACCTCCCAAAGTAATTACCTTCCAGTTCTAAATACCATCACTTTGGGGGTTAGGGCTTCGATACGTGAATATGGGGGGAACATAAACCTTTAGTCCATAACATCTGTACAATACTGTTATTAGGACAAAAGTTTTATAGGATTCTCTCTTATCCTTAAGGTAACCTTTATTTGATAGTTATTAGTATGTTCACTTTACAGATAGACGCGGAGACTAAGAGAGGTGAAATTAATTGACCCAAAGTCCCATAACCACGGAGCGGCAAGGGCAGAATTCTGGACTAGAAGTGGACTAGATCTATATCCTTTATAGATCCCATCAATCAGTCAATCAGCATTTATTCAGCATTCATTGTGTTTTAGGATATATAGTAAGTAATAATTAGGCACAGTTCTATCCTCAAAGTACTCCCATCCTACATTTCTACTCTACCTGAAGTTCAGGTTTATTTAAAAAGGAAAAACAAACAAAAACTGGCTCCTTCTTGTCTAACTTGTGACTTGACTTGTAACTTGGTGGATTTATTTTTCTTTCCACAATGCAGAAATCTTGTATCAGCTTTATACACATGAAAACAGAAAGAATGTTCAGATTGCAGGTTGCACCTTTGTTAAAGGCATGTCAGTAGGTATAACAGGATACAAGGGCATATATATGGCCATAGAATATAGATGTTTGAGGTATATAGGTATATGTCATAAAGTAAAGACTTGTGTTGGTTTATATGACTGCTTTCGTTTGGCATGTAAAGAGGAATTATATGTATATACAAGAAAAAACATGAGATACATATGAATGACAAGTATGAAAAGCTGCCAAGTACTCTTTAGAAGCTTCTGAGAAGCACATATATATATATATATATATATATATAATTTTAATCAGAGTCAGTGGATGGATTATAAGCTTTCTAACCAGTTTGCTTTTAATTGATAAGTCATATGTTAAACTATGCAACTACTTCTGCAAATGAGAAGGAATAGAAGGGATTCTGTAAAGTTTGAAACATAACATAAAATATTTCCTTGAGCTTTTCTTTCCAACCATTTCCCAAAGAGCTTTTGGGTGTAAGAAGGTTTCACTATGAAATGCATGGTCAAAAATGCAAGAACTTCTGAGTTAGCCTTACATTTTGACTGTTGTATTTGGTGAGTTTTAGGAGGGGAATGAAGTGCTTCCCTGACGTTTGAAGAGTGTTAGTCACAGGAGAGGAAGTTTAGGGTTAAACACTGTTCTATGCCAGCACTGATTGCCAGACCCCAAGTGATAAAAGTAGCAGTACATCCCTTATCACACACACACATGTGCACTCACACACATACATGCACACATGCATACATATACGTGTTTATGAGATTCAGGGTCCTCTAAAGTGCAAGACCAGGGCAGGGTTTTAAAAGTGGAATTCTTCAAAAGTGCCAGGATAATCACTGGAATCAGAAAGAAATTTTTCTTCCTGCTGGTCTCAAACCTAGAGCCAGAAGACATTTGTTGAACAACTGCTTTCCCAGGACTGGTGATCCCCAGTTTTATAAACAGCAAATGATTTTGTTTTTATTGTTTATGTACTGATTTTTAAATATAATTACAAAAAATAAATAAAAATAGAATTGGAATTCTTAGCAGTCAACAAAAATTCCTAGATTTCTTTTGATATAAGCTTCTGTTAAACGTGTAGTAGGTTTTGCTGTTTTTAATCTAATGCATGCTTTTATCATTTGCCCTTAATACACTACATTTTAAAATTTGATACCAATTCTTCCTAACTAAAATGAACTTTCTGAGTTCTGAATTTTTTAACCCAATTTACCACTATGAATTACACACACACTTTGTAAGCATTCCCTTTTGGTTTTAACTATCAGGCAAAATGTTTAAAAAGACCATTTTCGTTTACTGTGCAAGAAGTCATTCAGGTTTACAAATGGATTATCTGTGTGGTGAGATTTTATAAATCCTAACACACATACAGGTGTGCGAGTGCGCATGCAGACACAGACACACACACACACACACACACACACACACACACACACACACACACACACACCCCTTCTCCATGGTTTCTGAAATCCATGTTTGTAAAGCAGTGAAATTACCATGGAGCGTGGTCTTATCTGTAGGGAAATAGCTAAGGTCTCTTGAGGCCAAAATGCAGGAATGAAAAAGGCAGATAAAGTCTGAAAGTTGGAATGTAATCAATGCTGGAAGTACTCTTACACCAAGAAATCTTAAAAGCCATATGTAAGTGTTAGTATGAAGGGAATACTGTCATTTTGCAGCAAGACATTGAACTAATTACCTTTGACCTGTCTTTGAGTCACTTTCTCAAGTGACTCAAAGATGCTTGAGATACTTATGTTGGTATTTATCGTTTTAAGCAATGCATTGATGCTATTCAAATATTATTTTAATGGTTGAATAAAAAGCAAATTGACAATTTTATTTTCCCTGTTCTTTTCTAAATCAACTTGATGTAAACTGTTCGTGTTGAAGAGCATTGGACCAGCTAAATATACTAACAGGTTAGACTCACCAGAATTTTAAAGCGGGGGTGAAAAAAAAAAGGCTTGGGGATAATTTACTTTCTTTGTTTTAGTAGCAGAGAATGTTCTCGTGAAGCTTCGAGTTAATATAGAAGCTCATTATATACAGTGGCATTGATACGGACCAGGGTTCTTGGCCTTCCCCAATCAATAGAACTTGATAAGAGACCAGACAAGAAATTCAGGCAAGGCTTTACTGGGGCTCCTACTGTAGCAGGGGGGAGTGAAAACAAATAACAGGTTCCCTAGCTCGCTCCCCTAGGGGGTGTGGGATTATTCCTTATATGGGGTGAGAGAAGGGGTGTGTCCAGCGGTCGAGCTGGAGGGATGGCTTAGGTGGTCTCCCCACCCCTTTGGTGGTGTTGAGTGCAGGGGCATGCGCAGTACCCTGCTTTTGCTCCCAACACCCTGTCTTTGCTCCTGGCTCTTCAGAAGTGGCAGTTGGATTTTTCTTTTTGGTCTTTTTATATCTTCTTGTCCAGACTGTGCCCTAACTGCCCATGCACAGTTATGTTTAGTCCCTTATAGTTTCTTTGTATTCTGTTGCTCGAGGAGAGGTTTGTCCAGGTGCACGTACTGCAGCAAAGCGTCCCAGGGCCCAGGTCCCAGCCTGTCTCAGCATTATTTTCCTTGAAGGTATTAAAGGGTTGGAGAGAAACATCATCACCATCCCCTCCCCAGCAACACGTGAAGAGATTCCAAAGAACCTGAATGATTGGATTCCAGTTTAACCTTCTAAGTTTTCAAAGTAAGAAACTGAAGTCAAGAAAAGTTCAGTTACTTGCTCGGTGTCCATAATCTGACCTTTAGTAGAGCCAGAGTCAGCATTGTTCCTGATTCTCCTGATTCTCCTTTTTCTCATACAGTGGTTTTCCCCAGATCGTCCTGTATATAGGAAGTATATAGGAAATATATCATCCTTCCCCAAATTTGGTATAGGAAACCTGGTGTTGCTCTTACCTCCACATGATTTCCCTTAAGGGTTTATGTACTCTTGTCACCAGCAACAAGAGTTTCTCTGAAGTTCTTCTAAGACCCAGTGAAGAAGTAGGATAAAAGGAAAAGAAAAGAAGGATAAATATGTTTACTTGCTATTTATATCATATGTATTATTTATACAAGCTCTTGAATTTCCAGTGGGTTCTATTATTTAAAGCTATCATAGTGAGCCCTCCCAGAAGGTAAATGTTTAATTAATACCGTTTTAAATCATTGAAAATTTTTAAAATACAAAAAAAAGAAAGAAGATATATCCATACTTCCATAATCACTGTACATCTTAGAATATTTGCTTCTAGAGTCTTTAAAAAATTGTTTTAGAAGAATCACTCTATTAATTTTGTGAAAATAACCCATGTGAATTAAAAATCATCCGAAATCTCAGTATTCCGTACATCCTTCAACGTACATAAATAGTTGGATACTTAGGTACGTGCATGTTTATAACAATGTGATGCAGCTATAGATACTGTTATTTAAAGTTCATGTTTTATTTAAAGGCGTAATTGATTAAATTCCTCCTGTGAAAAATAGCACCTGGGGATTAGCATGAGGGGTTAGCAATCTCATCCATCCTCTCATCCCCCACCTTCTGATTTTGGTAGTTATGGTATTAGTTGTATCCTTTTCACGTTTATGACAATTGACTTATCTTCAGTAAACATTATTTCCACTGTGTTTACTTTTATTTCTGTATAGAGTTATATTCAATATTCATCACCAGGCCTTTTATCACAATGCCTATCTTTTCATTTTGATGGTACTCTTCTTCATTGCCTGGATTTTGTTGTCAGACTTACTTTAGAAAGTGCTATATTTTCTGAGCACTTTCATAATTTAGACTATGGCTTTGTAAATAAACAACTGTGTATAATATTCTTGGGTAATATTGCTTCATTATCTTCTAACATTGGATATTACTATATGGGAATCTGATTCCCCCTCATTCCTTGTAGATGTGTTTTGATTTTGACTTTTTTGTTTGAATGTTCAAATAATTATTTATCCTCCAGATTCAATATTTCAAATAAGATATGTCTTACTATTGAGAATTATGCATTCAATTTCCCAGGAAAATGGTATAGTCTTTCCATCTAAAAATTCAGATTTATTTTTTAGGGAAAATTTCCTATTATTTTATCTTTGAATATGTCTTCTGTTCCATTTGTGAGCTTGCTACATCAGGATGCCAGTTATCTCAATATTAAATCATCTTTGCTTGGCCTCTTTCTATACAAGCTTTTCCTAATTACTTTAGTCTCTTTGCCTTGTTCATCTACATTCACTGCATTTATCTCATTTCCAACACGTCGGTAATTTGGTTTTTAGTGGTGTCTATTATGTTACTTGTACTTTCTAATTTATATATTGGCTCTCTAATGATGTTGTTTTGCCCCTTGATTTGTTTCCTTAAGTCTGCTACCTTCCTTTTCATTTCTTTCTGTTGTTTTTCATCTAGTCTTTGACCTCTAGTGTTGTTGAATTTATTTTCATAATAAGTAGATCCGCTGTGTGAAACAACTTAAGAAATTTATTTCTGCTTCTCCCCTTAGATTTTCTTCTGAGTTGAGTGTTTTGTTTTTCTTTCTTCCTCCCCCTGCTTTTCCCTCCCTGCCCCACCCTCTCTCTCTCTCATTATTGTTGCCGATAATATATTTCCATATTTCCCACGTGTGTCATTTATCTTGCTCATGTGTGGGTGACTCACTCTGTCCAGACAGTATTTGTGCTAATATAGCAGAAGTTACTTCGAGACTTATTTACCACGCTGCCTGAGACCCCTTGGGCTCCAGTTTGTAGTGCTGGATATTTCAGGTTTTATTAATTATTTAATAACCAGCAGGAATGGTCAGGGAGTGAGTTCAGTTGAGCAACATTCAGCCTCTTTGAGAGCACCCAGCTTCGTTGGCTGGTTCCGTATCCTATTCCCTTCTGTAGGGGAGGGGCTGGTCCTCAGGTTGATAGCCACTGCAGCTTCTCCTCAATCAGAAAAGGAAGGAAAAACATAGGACTCTCCATAGGTTTCACATTGATTCAGTTTTGGAGGTATTACTGAGAATTCTTAGGCTTTTCCCCAAGTCCAGGGCAGTTTCTGGTGTTTAAGGACAGATAAGGAACTAAATCCTGCTCTGCCTTTCTCCTCTATTCCAGAAGCATCTATTTTGATTTTTTTTTTCGTTTGCAATTGACTGCTTTCTTTTCTTTGGTTGCTGTGTTTGGTGTGTGTGTGTGTGTGCGCGCGCGCATGCACACGCACATGCGTGTGTGTGCTGGGACTTTTGACTTCACTGGGTATTGGGGGAGGGAAATTAGTTATGTGTTAGAATTCATCATCTTCTCAGTTAAATGTTTGTGTTGGAAGATTCCCTCATAGAATATCTACTACTAACAAAAAACTCAAAAAACAAAGTTTTCACTATAATTTACTGTAACTCTTCAATGTCCATTTAAAAATACACAGAAATTGCTCTCATGAATGACAGAAACATTTTTTCTAGCTGTTTAGAATATCCACATCTTTTACTCTCAAATAACAAGAGGGCATGCTAGAAAACATTTGACTGAGGGAAAAATAATAACTCTTAAATTTCTGTCAGTATGCAGTGTTAGGAACTAGATAACTTATTCTAAATATTTATTATTTTTGTTATAACCCATGTGAGTTAATGTTTTTATCTCATTTTTCTTAAAATGTTTTCATTTTCTTCACAGCTAAAGTTGAAAATGGGACAAGAAAGATGTTTATAAATTGTATATGTATGGATATATCATTTGCATGTCTTTGTGTATACATAACATTTTAAATATAGGTATTCGATGTGATTTTACAGTTTACATAGAATTACATAGGAGTACAGATATGTATATAAATAGAAGTAAATGTATTTAATATATGTGTGTTTATATATACATATACATATGCATATATACACACACACACAGACTTAATTGTTGGAGAGTTGCCAACATCTACTGAAGGACACTCGTAGCACACAAATCAAGTTTCCAAAGACATGGTGATAACATAAGTAAGCATATAGAATTAGGACCTTGAGATTAATCCTCCTATCATTTTTATCACTGGATAGAAGTAAATGTATATTTAATATATGTGTGTTTATATATACATATACATATGCATATATACACACACACACAGACTTAATTGTTGGAGAGTTGCCAACATCTACTGAAGGACACTCGTAGCACACAAATCAAGTTTCCAAAGACATGGTGATAACATAAGTAAGCATATAGAATTAGGACCTTGAGATTAATCCTCCTATCATTTTTATCACTGGTTTGAGCCTTACAACATCATTCTCCCAGTTTGGTCCTAAGCTCTACAGTTAAAGAGAGAAATGGAAAGCTCAGTCTGGATTTAGAGAGAAGCAATCCTGATTACAGAAGCAGCTGAAACTGAGGAAGAGTAATGGGATTATTTGTCTGGATAAAGAAAATTGTGACGAGATCTAAAATAGTTTCTAAGCACATATTTAAAAAAACCAAAACAAAAACCAAACTAAAACAAAGAACCTAAACACAACTCCAAAGTAAAGGTTGAAGGTCAGATGTTCTTCATCCCCACAGCACATAGACTAGAATTTTTAGATAGGAGCACAAATTTTTTGGCATAATGGGGTAAGAGATAAAATCAAAAGGTCTCAATTTTTATTTCTCTAAGATGATTAAAATATCCTCTTTGCCAGCTATAGCAGAATAGCTTATAGTTTGATGCTTCTAATATTCTATTGTTGTCATTAGCATTGACTTTAGAAGAAAAATATATCCTTATTCTTAAATGTTGTTCCTCATCTAGCTTTTCCATAGCTATTACCTGTTTGCAGCTAGAGAGTGGCAATGCCAAAGCATTGGCCTATGAAGACTAAACCACATCCATGCCTGTTTATCTAATAAGTATTTATTAGCACCCATCCCATGTTTAGTCTTGGGGACAGAAAGAGAAGTAAGGCAGCCCCTGTCCTTAAGAAATTAAGAACTTGGTGGATTTGCATCCAGATGGATGCTGCAAGGGGATGAATTGTTGTTGCTTCATCAGCTTTTCTGAAATGTAGTTTTCAATAATGATATATTTACTTCTGCTTGAGAAAAATATATATAATTAAATATACCACTTAGGCTTACACATATGTCAGGGAAAAAGGTAATGTACATTCTGGAAGTTGTTAAGAGGACCCAAACACCCCCTGCCCCCGGAAATTGAAACACTTTTTTGAATAGAAAATGCTAAGAATAAAATCCATAGCTTAATAGTCATTTTTCTAGAACAATGGGAGCCCCAGTCAATATTGTTAATTAGAACAAAACTAAAATGAGATCTTATTTCCAATGTGGAATATATTCTAGTCACTTAAGGCTAGAACCCAACTTACCCCAACCTAAATTTTTTAAGAGAGTACAGACAGGTATGTGTGAGAGACAACTTAAATAGAGAACGAAATGCAAATCTCAGCACCCAGTCCTATGGGGGAGGACATATGTGTAGGTAGGAAGGAACAAACTAGAGAGAAATATTCAGCAGATTTCAAGTAACTTGCCACATAAGAAAAGGCCTGGAGAGAAGCCTTGGATTGGGCAGAAATATATCACACATCTCCTTGTTAAATAAAGGAGAAGGAAGGTTATTCATTTAAAGATCAAGTTAGCTGAAAGAAAGTTACTTTGGCACCAGAAGTTGGTGCAGGAAGAATTGAAACTATGGGATGAAAGAGCTGTCTCTAATCTATAAATTGAATGTCCATTAGAAACCTTATTCGATAAAACTAGGATTTCGTTGAGGTACATTTAACATGGAAACCTGAATTGATAAAAAAAATATTTTCCCCCTGTGCTATGTGATCTCTAAACCTACATTCAACACCAGATGGCTTCCTTTGTAGTCATCTGAATGTGATTACATATCAAACTATGGCTCCTTAAGGTGAAATTATCTGACTGTACTTGAAAGAACTCAATTTATTTTGGATATAGAGTTAACCCAATTTGGCAGCAAACGTATTTTAGATTTTTGATCTGGTCAGAATCTTCAGGTGTTTGCATTTAAGAGAAGACTAATGGGTTTATGTCCATTATTTCAACAACAAATTAACTCCAAAAGGCCTGGAGAGATAGAAGTGTTTTGCTCAGGGACACTAGCTGGTCTTCCAGTGTTCTCAAGGTAAAAATGTAGCCCATCAAGGCTCATGGTAATTTCTATTGTCTTCCTAACAAAATCTCACTAATCTGTTTTTTTCCTTGATGTTTATCATTCCCATGATGTTTATCATGTTTATCATTCACCAGTTGTATGTTCTGCCTAGTGTTCATTGAAACCACATGCATTCCTTTAACGTTTCATTCTTGCAGTTTCAAAGAGCTGTGGTAAATTTTTAGGATGTATAGAATCTTCTCAATGTCAAGGTAATACGGAGTGTTAATTATGTGTCCTAGAGCAGTATTTTAGAATTTGACCCACATTTATTTGTACCTAAATAACTGGAAAAGAATAGATAAATGTTACTAAAAATACTTGTGAGGCATCTTTTATGTGAAATAAAACCTTTACTACTATTTAGGTGGTTGATGATGACTTGGTTTGGGGCTGAACCTACCAAATAAATTTTACTCTACAGAATGCAAATGAATAGTCATAGCATAGAAACTCATTTATAAAATATTTAATTTAGAGAAAACTTTTACTCAAATTTAAGGTTTAATTGTACAATTCTAATGATGGCAGTAGAGAGGGATCTCTCATCTATTAGTCATTTCTAAATGTGATAGCATTTTATAGAACAGACATATTTTTTCCATCTTTCTGTTGTAGTCACTATTTCTTCTTCCCTCAACCCCGAAGTTATAAAAATTCTCTATATGTGTACTCTAAGTACTTAAGAAGATCCTGAGAAAGCAAGATCTAATGAAAATGTGGGTAATTTATTTCTGGTCATGAATTTTATTCTATTTAAAGAAGGAAAGTATAACAAAATCAATATCTTGCCTGAAATTGCTGTAGCATCATATGTGTATGTTAAGCAGTTCTCTGAAATGGACTAAAACTGTGTGAATGGAACTATTTGATAAACTTGACAATTCATGACACTTCATTTTTAGTAGGCATTAAGAAATTTTTGCCCTCCAAATAGTTTAAAGTAGTGAATTATTCCTTCCATGAGAGTGGAAAGGAAGGAGAACTATGTTAATATTCAAAGGGAATTAAAAGAAAAAGCATATGCTTCAGGCCCCATCTTTATAGCCTGGTTAGTAAATAATGATGTAGGTGAAAAATATTTAACAATAATAAGTGGTATAAAAATTGAGCACAGAGAGAGAGCACTGCAAGAAGCAGTGCTTCTTGGAAAGGAAAGTCCATCATCGGCTTCATGAAAGACAACATTTCATGGAAGAAGGAGTGTTTGAGTTCCCTCTTCATGATCAGAAAAATGCTAAAGAAACATGTCCACAACCATTGATAAGTCATATTCACTCATTAGTCCCAGTTTATAGTTGTGTTGAGAATCTGGTACCCCAGAGCAGTGAAATGTATACCTAGGTCCTAAATTCTAGGAAGCAGTCCTAAAACAGGATGAATAAATCCTAGTCTGCTCATCACAAGGAAAGAGAAAGAAAGAGAGAGGAGTAGCATAGGAATAGGAAGGATTAAGAGTATAGAAGAGGAAGCAGGAAGAGAAGAGAATACTAAATCTCCTTCTCTATATATAAATATATACACACATATATGTATATGTTTATGTATGATATATGTTTATGTATATTTATATTACTTATATACATAATATATTTAACGTTTAGTCTCAACCCCATAAATTAATTTCAAGATCCACTTATGGAAGTCATCTAAATTTTGAAAACTCTGATGTGGGCACAAATGATTCCAGGAAATCTGATGAACATGAACACCAGGGCTTAGCAGACTCAGACAGTTTTCATGGCACCAGGAAAGAAGGACTTAAAGGGAGGGGCAGAATAGACAATGTGATGTTATTTTTTTCATAGCTCTAATTGCTTAATTTCTATTATCACTGAGGCTTTGGGAATATTTTTGAGTTATCCTTCCATCAGAATTTTTCGGTGGCAAAATAATTCTCCATTGGAATTTTCCAGAGGTAGAACTATTGCAAAATAGTTCAGAATGTAGGCAGTGGAGTCAGCCTGTCTGTGTGGTTTGGAGAAGTTGCTTACACACCACAGTCTCTTCCTTTCTAGAATGGGGGTAAAAGAGCCTGCTTCAAAGAGTTGTGCTGTGAATAATAAAGTGCTTAGGCTACTAAATTGTACAGTCAGCTCTCAATAAATACTGGCTATTGGCTGGTAAATAAATACTTGATCAAAATCTGTGATAAAATTGACAACAGAATCCAAAAGAGACAATAAATGTATCTGCTCAGAGGCACTCAAATATTTCTGTTGTTGGTTCATTCTCAGTGAATTTGGTGAAAGAATAAAGTCTATTATTATAAATTATAAATAATTAATTTTAGCCCTATATACAGTGGTGACGCGTTCTCGGTAGGAAAGGTCTCAGACACATTTTTTCCATATCTTTAGTCTGCGAATATTAATGTATCCCAGCCAAGTCATCTAAACCAAGTTGCCCCTGTGAAAGATTCAAGAATTTAAAAGTTGTTTGGTACTAGAGCCCCAAATATTTAATTAAAAACAGGAAGATAAGACTGGGAAGGGGAGAGAGGGAGGGACAGAAAGAGAGAGAGAGAAAGAAAGAGGAGAGGAGAGGGGAGGGGAGGGGAGAGGAGAGATCTGACTTCCAAGATCATTCAGTAGAAGGACTAGGACTTGAAACCTGGGTGCCTTCCACTGGCTTTTCGATTTTTCTAGAAGGCAATGACCATCAAAGATTGCAAATTCACTTTGACTTCAAGGGAAAGTTTTGCTGATGGTGGTTGGAAAGAGCAAAGTATGCTGGTTACTCAAAGAAGCAAAAATTAGCACACCTTACCCACAGCATAACAACAGCAAAGGCAAAAATTATAATCTGTCTTTAAAAATGTCTACGAAAAATACATATTTATTTCCAATGTGAAAAGGGGATCAAGGCTGCTACTTCCCTGTGAATTTAACCTGGATTTCAGACAATATAAATATTCAAGTTTCACATCATTTTAAGTTTCCCAGTGGAAGAAAATGACAGTCACTTTTAAAATTTATTTTTCTTTATTGGAGTATAGTTGATTTACAATGTTGTGTTAGTTTCTACTGTACAGCAAAGTGAGTCAGTTTTACATACACATATATCCACTCTTTTTTAGATTCCCATTTAGGTCATTACAGAGTATTGAATAGAGTTCCCTGTGCTATACAGTAGGTTCTTATTAGTTATCTATTTTATATATAGTAGTGTGTGTATGTCAATCCCAATCTCCCAGTTTATCCCTTCCATCATCACTTTTTAAAATGTTCCTTTCGGGGCTTCCCTGGTGGCGCAGTGGTTGAGAATCCGCCTGCCGATGCAGGGAACACGGGTTCGTGCCCTGGTCCGGGAAGATCCCACATGCCGCGGAGAGGCTGGGCCCGTGAGGCATGGCCGCTGAGCCTGTGCGTCCGGAGCCTGTGCTCCGCAACGGGAGAGGCCACAGCAGTGAGAGGCCCGCGTACCGCAAAAAAAAAAAAATAAATAAATAAAAAAAAATAAAATGTTCCTTTCCTACACAGTGTTTTGAGGTACCAAGTCTGAGAGGTTCACTAGCAAAGGTGTGTTATATTTGTAATTTCCTTTCAATTGCAAATTTCCATCATAGAGTAATGAGTATTATGGTAATTAAGACATTAAATTAGTGTATCATGTACCCTGCTGAGAAAATAGTAATATAGTATAGCAATGCACTAGACTAGATAATTGCTAGGACAATAGGCATGTGTCCACAGTAAAGATGATGGTCATTTTTAGTGCCCTATCACCACAGCCAGTTTCAATGGGAACGAGTCCATCACATTAACTAAATACTAATGAAACTCTAGAATTACAGAGACACTAAGCATTCATGTCTTATACACTGGGTTGTGTCAGTCATATCAGCTCCCCTTTATTTGCTTTATCAGCATAGTTTCCATAGCTTTATGGACTTTCCAGTGTCCTTTATGTAGGTCAATTGGATACAAATACTTAGTTATTCAGAATGTTTATTATATGCAATTATTTTTATTTATTTTTTTAAATTTATTTTTATTTATTTTTATTATATGCAAAGGTTTTTTTTTTTTTTAACACTCTTTGTGGCAAGACACCATTAACACAACAACACACTGTTTAACTGCATTTGGCGGGGGGCAGGGGTGGGGGTGTGGAGGGAGTTTATCATGTCCTACAGTAGTTCCTATAAAGTAAACTAAGGGCTTAGGGGAAATTATTTGAATTACAAACATTTTCAATATTTGTTTCTAAGTCAGAGAAGATGTTAGCATGCAAGTTCACATTCCCACCCACTCACTTTTTATTTTTCTGTCTTTACAGTTCCACCATGGTTTTTAAATCACCCTTCCAACCTCTATGCCTATGAAAGCATGGATATTGAGTTTGAATGTGCAGTCTCTGGGAAGCCTGTGCCCACTGTGAATTGGATGAAGAATGGAGATGTGGTCATTCCTAGTGATTATTTTCAGATAGTGGTAACTATCTTTTTTCATATTCACTTTACAATCCCATTCATTGTCTACTCTGTTTTCAGTTGCTTTCCTTTCTTGGGAACAATGTTCCCGTTGGGAATGTTTATGATGTATGAAGAAAATTGTTCCAATAAACAAATCATTTTTTAGACTTGGAATTTTTGAGCTAAAGAAGAGTCATTAAACAGCCCAGCCCCCTTGTTTTACAGACATGGTTTTAAACAAACAAAGAAAAAATGGGGGGCCTAAGACCAGTGCTTTCTAAATATTCTCATTGGTGGTTCTTGGAAAAACAGAGTTTAGAATCTAGTTCTAGACTGTATGAATCCAAGAATCTCTTACTTCTTTAAATTTTGCCCATTATAATAAAGTTTCAAGTAAGATGCACTACTTATGAATATGGTAGTCTTACTTGGATAATTAGGATGGTCACTCTTTGCTCCTTTGCTACTCTTCCAGATAGGCCAGCTGATCCTACATGAGCAGTAGAAAAGGGCAGTGTTGATGGTGATAGTGACAATGGTGGTGGCAGTGGTGGAGAGGATTTGAAGACCTAGAGTTCACATCCTTTGCAATTCTGAACTTTGGAAAGAATTGAAGCCAAGAACAATGGTTCTTATAGTACCTATAAGGTTTAGTGTACCACTCTGTCCCTGCCCTGGAGAGAGATAATAGGGATAATAGTGGTATATATATATTCACTGAGTTGTTGTCCTGGTACATAGTGAGTGATCCATACCTATCATTATTATGATTGTTTTTGCTGCTACCAGCAGAATGCTTTGCTCATTTCAAAATACTCTGTGAAAACTCTCCTTTTGGTGTAGGTCAGCATCAGAGATTCTGAATTCAAATGAGTATCTGAGAAATATGAAAAGCACTTTTTAAATATCAAAGAACTTTGCAGCTAAAGAAGGAGGCTTTCAATCCATTTCTCTTATGTTTGAGATGCAGACATGACCCTGTCAAAGAAAAGTGGTCCTCCAAGCCAGGTCTCCCAGGAGACGGCAGTTATAGTGTAAGTGCCCTATAGAATTCAAGCACAAGCTCTCTCCATGGCTTTACAGTGCCTCTTGCTGGTGGTCCCTCTTGCATGATCAGTCGGCTTTCAGAAACTTTCATCACCTCTTGATTCATGCATTTTGTCACATTATAAGGGCTCTTAAGGAATACATTCGTAAAGAATATCTTTATTATGTTTATCACCACTTACCATTTTTCATTTTTAGTTGCATTTAATTGGTGGGGAATAGAGTAAGAAAGGAAAAAAAATTTAACTTTTGAATGCCACATCAATCCATTAGTTCCTTTACATGCCATGCTGTTTCCCCTATCACTGAATTAAAAATGATCTGCCATGGGGCAACTTGAAATGTGTTGTATATGCCTAAAATATATGCTACTTGCATATAGAGGAAATTGTTGAGTGCCCTTAAGGACACAGGGTAAAATGAAACATTTCATTTTTTTCTACAGTTTGAATACTCTTTCCCCCCGCATGACTTATTATAGCCAACCTACTTAAAATGTTCCTTTTCTTAAGGTTAAAAAAAAAAAAAAAAAGTATGGTATGAGCCCTTTTCGCATTAAATTGTGCTTAAAAATATTTCCCCAATAGCTCCAGATCTGTCACACATGTAACATTTAGCACAAATAGTAACTTATATGAGAATTGTTAATTGGAAGTTAGTCAACTTTATCTTAAGAATTTTACATCAGCTGAAAATTGACTACAAGACACTAAAAACAATTAAGAATTCCCCATGAGGTAATATTTATCTCTTAATGACTTCAGGGGAAGTGATTTAACTCATCTCACTTACTGAACTAATTCTTACACTATTGAAGATAAACTGAGTTAGTGTAATTAAATGCTATTTCAGATCATTTTATCATCCATCCTTGAAAACTATGGTGGCCCAATTTACATAAAACAGGAGTTAACATTGCTGTGTTTAATTTATGGATTACTGAAAGTGAAACATTTCGGCCATATAACAAGAATGACATGGGTATAAAAGATCTACCATACCCTCCTCCAAATCCCTGAAAGGGCACGCAATTTTAAAAGGATTTTCAGACATTTTTTTTCTCGGCAAATGTCCAGAAAATATCCAACCTACATTTCTTGTCCTTTAGAAGCTGCAAAGATAAGTAATTTTTGTTTCCTTTTGCTTTTTTTCCCCCCTCCAGCACCCACTGAAACGATTTCCTTCAGTACAAGGAAAAGAATGAGGTTTCTTCTGATACTAACCTCTCTTTCGTCCATACCTAATTAAAAGAGTTTTCTGTTTACTGCTCACTTACGGAGGATGAGGTGCATTCTTGGGAGCATACTTTTCATGGCAGAACTAGGTTAAATTGCCGCACGTGGATTCAGCAGAGTCTTGGGAATTTGTGACATTTCCCAGGTGACACAGGACATATCTGTAAGGCTGAGGACCCTCTTGGCCTCCCTTCTGGTTTCTTTTGGGAAGTTTGATTAAAATTTGTTTTGTGATCATTTTGTCCCTTGGAGTTTTTTGCTTTTTCAAATGCTTTACCTGCTTTTTCTTCTCCCTAGGGAGGAAGCAACCTACGAATCCTTGGGGTGGTGAAGTCGGATGAAGGTTTTTATCAGTGTGTGGGTGAAAATGAGGCTGGAAACGCCCAGACCAGTGCACAGCTTATTGTCCCCAAGCCTGGTAAGATGAAGTTAACTTTCTCTGGTTCCTGTAGTTGCAGTTCTGCATGGGTCATCTGTGAAATCTGTACTGTTTTCCCTATTCTCAAAGTCAATTTGAAATTATTGAGTTATTTAGTTAATCAGGTATACATGTGTGTATTGATGGTATATTTGTGCTAGCAAATTATATCTATGACTATCGATATATATCTCCATCCAGTGAGATACAGTCAAGATGACAACCACTAAATTACTACTGTCTCCCCTCTTTTGTGGCCTTCCTTTCTTCTTGGTGTTTCATATAAATATAAACTCTCTATATGGAACATATATATATATATGTAATATATGTAAACTAGATAAGCATATACATGTATACATACATGCTTATTTATAGTCTTAAATCAATGGAAGTTGGTAGAAAAATAGCAGAAGTAATCACTTGAAAGTAAAAACATTCTTCTCTTTTTTTAAAACAGATTTTGATAAGTTGTCCTTTTTTCTATAATTTATTAAGTTTTCTATTTTGTTCTGTAATCTTTTAGACGTTTAATATGGTGGTGTATTCAAAACTAGCGTAAATCTATAATAGACATGTCATGTAATATCCCCATAACAATATGATTTCCAGAAAGCAAGCAAACAGACAAAAACAAACACACAAAAAAACCACTGGTCAGCTACTCTGAAATATGGTTACACTAAAGAAGGTCAAAAACATCCCTTCTCTCTCTTTTTTTTTTTTTTTTCGGTACGTGGGCTTCTCACTGTCGTGGCCTCTCCCGTTGTGGAGCACAGGCTCCGGACGCGCAGGCTCAGCGGCCATGGCTCACGGGCCCAGCCGCTCCGCGGCATGTGGGATCTTCCCAGGCCGGGGCACGAACCCGCGTCTCCTGCATCGGAGGCGGACTCCCAACCACTGCGCCACCAGGGAAGCCCCCCTTCTCTCTTTTTATTCTTTTTTTTTTTTTTTAAGCAGGGACTGAACAATTGTTTATATAGATCAAAATACCTTAAAATATTAATACCTCCTCATGAAAAGTTTTCATACCACCTATTGATTATGTTAATTTCAACATTTTTGGGCCAGTTTCCTTCCTCTTGACTCAACCTTGTCTTAATCTTTCCCTGCAGTAATTTTAATAGAAAACAGAAATTTCTATATAGCTGCAGAAATATATGAGACATAGTCTTTCTTTGGCTTCTGTCATTTACAGTGTGCCTGTTGAGGCCTTATATGTTGTGCCTCTCTAACCAATTATCTGAAGATGCTCAGACTCTCATAATAATGCTCACAATGATGACGTTCTCTGTTTTTCTTGATTAAAACAAAAAAGCAACCTAGAACCGCAGTCCCGGATGAGTAAAGGAATGAAAGGAACTATTTAGAAATTTAAAGGTACAATTAACTCTTGTTCAAGGTCACCAGTTTCTCTGATGGACTGTTTATTTTCCCTCCATTTAATGTGCCTTACATGTGAGTGTAACTTCATTTGTGTGACTAAATACATTCTCTTCGGCTGAAACAGTAATGGATAAGGAGGAGAAAAGGAACCTCTAAAACCAAGGTCTCTAATGTGAGCCATGGTTTAAAAACTCTGTGCTATCTCATTAGCAATGACAATATGGCAACATTTACACTAATACTGACTGCTACACAAGTCACAGAATAAGAGAATTCTAGTTAACATTGATTTTCATGTAAGGACATAAAGCTGAGGAAAATGCAAGATAAGTAGTCCCGTATTTCTAAAGAGAAGTATGAGGTACATTCTCCTAGGACTTGTTGGCAGTGACCAGACAGGCCCAGTGATCATCCCCTTTTAACTGCCGTTAGGGATGGAGGATTCTTGGAAGTGTTGAAATTCATAGGATTAGACAGACATCGTCATGGTGTTTTCTTTCCCCCACAAGTCAAGTTGTGGAGATACCAAGAAAACCCCTTGAACAGTGTGTTTGTGGTGTGTGTGTGTGTGTGTGTGTGTGTGTGTTTTACTGGGAGTTTCCTGCAAAATGGAAAATGGGCAACTTATCCTGACTAAAAGCTGTCTGGAGCTGCCCACAACTGCAGGAGGAGAAAGGGGAAGGCAACTGTGGGAGAAGCTCTATTTCCACCTTTGGGAAGAAAGAGGGTGTGAGTTGCACTTGAAGAAAGCAAGGCGGAAGACATCTTGAAAGACCTTGCCTGCGAGGTCCTGGCTGCTAAGGCTACAGCCACCAAAAGACACTAGAGGGACACTGGCTGGGACGGAGCTGAGCTGGGAGCTGGTGCAGAAGACTAGCCAGATCCTGCCGTGCCTGCTGCCGGAAGGGATCCAGGGCGGGGCTTCCTAGGTTGGAGGGGCCTCTGAAGAGCACAGAGCTGCTCCCCAAAAAGAGGCAAGTGGATGCCTTCCATGACTGTGGACTCTCAAGAGCGCAGGCTAAGGAAAACAGCCTTTGTCTCTTTACTCCAAATCCATCCTCTCTTTCTACCCTGGAGAAGCCCTAAGCAGAGGGGGAAAAAATAGACCCAAGAGAATAAAAAAAACAGGTGACAGACAATCCCATTGCCTCTTCCCCATTTTTGGTCTCAGGCCTACTCTGGGAGGAGGGGAGAAACTTTAAATTGAACATTAAGTTAATGTCTTGATTTAGATCTCACTGGTGTGTGTGTGTGTGTGTGTGTGTGTGTGTGTGTGTGTGTGTGTGTGTGTGTGGTGCGGGCACATAGAAACTAAACGTATCCTCAAATAAGCTAGAAGTCACGTACAGTCTGATGCCATCAGAAAAAAACCAGGGACTAAATCAATGATTCTCAGCTGGAGGAAGTATTCTCCCCAGCAGACATCTGGCAAATTCTGTGTGTGTGTGTGTGTGTGTGTGTTGCTGTTGTTGTTGTCATTATTGTTTTTAATATCTGAAAATAAGGCTTTTAAAATATTTTAAGGTGCCCTTAGGACCTGAGGATTGACCCAAGTTGTTATCTGGGGTAGGAAATATATCCAATAGAGTGTGTTTGAAAGTGGATGACAGAGAAAATAAAACTGTTTCCTCTTGACAGTCCAGTAGTTAGGCTCGTTCAATAAACCAATTATAGGCATTCAACTTCATTTACACAAGGCAGCTCTGAATTCAACAGGTAGCTCTTTATTAACAGTATCTTGCCTTCCACTCAGGCCCTGATTCATTTGGGTCTGTGTGACCACAAAAGAGCAAGGGGCCCCTTGGCATAAATGTCATTTACCTCCTGGCTAGGGCAAACCTTGGAGAATCTTGATAATTCATTCTTCTCCCATCTGGAGGGTAAAATGTTGTCAATGGATTCTACATTCTTTGTCAGTGTTTATTGTATCTGGCATTGGACTAGAATGAAGACCAAAATCTGAAAGCGTGACAGAACACCATTGTGACTGTCTTACATCCCCTCCTTGTAAATGATGGATTGCTTTTTCCCAGCTATTTAATCGGGTCTTCAAATAATGCCTCTCCTACTCCACAGAGGTGCAGTATAGGCCATGTGCACAGATGGTGGAGAGGCCAGCTATAAATATAAACTCAGCAATGAGGCTGACCTTGGTGGGAAGAACAGAGCCCTCTCTGTTTAAGTTCCAACAATAAACTGTCACCATATATTTTGAGGCACATCGTGAGTCTGCACTGACCAGCTGTTCAGCTTTGATCTGTCCACATGCTTGCGGCTAAGAGTTTCTCTTGACAACCATAACGGTCTGCTTCTAACTGAAGTGCACACAATGGCCTGTTAGAGCCAGTGCCCATTGTTGGTGGATATTTACATAAGCCTAATGAAGTTTCAACCTAGTCTTTTCTATATAGTTAGTTATTCCCTCTTTACCAATTAGTGACTTAGGAAAGAAACATCATCTACTAAATTAAATTGAGTTAATGACTTGTTTTTCTTTCCAGAAAATGAATTTTGGGAAAATACTGAAATGTGTGCACTGTAACATTGTAAATATATACATGATTTCCTCTAGATAAAGATCAAGAAGATCAATGGCACTTTAAAAAGTCATCATACTAGAGGAAGTGCTATCAGTAATGGTTTCTATCTGTTACTCTTAACACCACACACACAGTTCCAGACTGCCGATCATCTCTCTGTATGCCTAACGCAAACGTGAATGCACACACACACTCGTGCACCCACAGACAATGGTCTGCACAGTTAAGAAGACTTTGCATATGCATCAAAAATAGTTAGCCATGTTATGTAAGTGGTGGTGAATGCTAGTTAAGATATTTTATCTGATATATATCACTTGTATTGCCTATTCATCTCTTCTAAGAGCTAAGGAAATGTTTTCTTGTTGTTATTTGTTTTAATTTTTTTTATTATTTGGCGAGGGACATTGGTTAAGAAGTCCTCTTACCAAAAGAAGATTGACTGTAGCCCTCCAACTCTACTATTCAGTGAACAGCCCAGCCAAAATATGCCAAGAATCAATGTGTTAGGCATCATAAGAATAAGATGTTTCAGTAGCCAGATTTGCAAACAGGTAACCAGTACCTTAGGATCTGGTTGACATAGCAGATGCTGATGAGTTAGTTACCCTTGAGTCTCATCCAGTGAACTGGAGTGTGGGTAAGTAGTAATTAAATTAAGACTGTCGGGTAGCTAGAAGGAAAAGTGAGCATACTTTCCAGTGCTGGTGGGGCAGCATGGGAGTGTAGAGAGCAAGGCAGTAACAAAGATAAGATAGATATAAGATATCAGTTATCTCTGAGTTAGTGATTCTGGTTCGAGTTGCTAGGTAGCATTATGTGTCCAGGCCACGGTCTTCAGTGAAGGTAAGTGGAAATACCTAACTACTGGGCAGAGAAGAAGAGGACCAGGGAACTGGGAATGCAGCTGTAATCAGGGCATATGTAGTCTGGAATATTTTAAATTTAATGGCAGAAATGAGTGAAGATAGAATAAAGTCGCCATGGGAAGAAATAATGTATTCTTCATATTCTACTATGCACAAAAAGGTTATGTGTTCACAAATGAATAGATGCTATTCTAAATATTTCCTAAATGCAGATCTGCTTGGGCAAGGTACCAAATCATGCCTTCCATTGAAGAAATATGTATGGGATATGTGTCTCATGTTAACACTGAATATTTTTTTAATGCTGGTTTTGTGTTTTTCCTCCAATATTGATAGCAAAATAGAGTTTCCCACTGTAGGAGGGGAGTATATTGGTTAAACATTTAGCAAAATAGTGAGCTACTATCTATTCCTTGTTCTCCCCTGGGAAAGGTTACTGATTGCAAATGCTATAGAATTTTAAACATTGTATTAAGGCAGTATATCATATATTAGCAGAAGTATTAGGTCCAATCATAAAAATCAAGGCATAAAATCAAAAGTCCTTTTGATGCCCAAAACTTGGCCTCTGTGTACCAGTGCTGAATCAAATCTCAGAGACAGAGTTTTGGGTGAAGTAGGAAAGAATAGCTTTATTGTTTTGCCAGGCAAAGGGGGACACAGCAGGCTCCTGCCCTCGAAAACTATGTGCCCCCACCTGGGAGGATTTGGTGAGTTGCTGATAAGATTAGGATGTGTGCAGGGCCTGCACTCCTTTAATCTGGTGTCAGGTAATCTTTTGATGAGCTTCTCTGGTTCCTTTCATCTGACCTCCTCCGGGTGGTCTTCTCTCATATGAAGAATGCTGACATCTTCCATTTGTTGGGTCTTAGTTCTGTAAAGGGCTTAAAGACATTGTTATGTGTATCCCTTGAGGCAGCACCAGGACCCTGCCCCAAGGCTGCACTATTGTCTCTTGACTCTTTCTCCCTTGTCTCTGCATCCCCTCCCCTCCCTGATTAGCAACTGTTCGAATCTGCCCTTTGGAACTCAGGGAAGGTCATGGAGGCTGGAGTCTGTTCCTTACAAGAAATGGGGGACATGAAAAGGCTTCTGTGGCCAGGAGCCCCACAGGGTCCTTCTCGGTTTCACTTTGGATCTGTTTTTGTGACTTGTTCCCTATCAGTATGAGAAGAATACCTTGAAATCCAAATGGGCAAGAGGAATGTGTGGGTGCGTACTCATACAGTTGTATATTAACTGCAACTAGTTAAAGTGTTTCCTACTAAATGTGTACTCTTATATAGTAACTTCAGTGAGATTGTGTGAAACAATGAAAATTGTACAGTTAGTTGTAAGACTTCAAGATGTGTTAGAATTTAATTTGTCAGTGTAATAGCACACAAGCAACTGTGTAAGAGAGATTGTTACTAACTCTCAGATGATGTACTCTTAAATCTAATATCAGTCACTGGTGGTCAATTAAGTTGAATTTTTGTCTCTTATTATGAGAAGAGTTACTATGATTTAAATGCTCAGTATTATTTTGTGTGGGATCAAATTATTCCTGGAGTTTTGTAAATAATTTAGAAGAGCCAATTCCATGTATTGGACTAATATATTGGTGGACCCAAACTAGAAAATGAGTCATTAGACAGTTTCCCTCACACAAACTGAGATGCTCATTAAAACTATGTGGTAAACCTGCTCTTTAGAGTTCCATCATTGAGTTTACATGAATGAAAGTGCAACTTAATATTTTTGAAACTTATTTCCAGTGATGATTATAGTGATTATAGCTCATAAGCTTTCCACAAACATTTTCCCTTATAAGCCTTGGTAATTAACTGTAGCTATTAAGATACAGAACCGATTTTTTTCAAGGAGGTTATTAACGTCCGTATATGTATGTGGCTGTGAATTTGTTCAGTGTACTGAAAAATTATTTTGCTAGCTAAGGTAAAGATAAAATAAGAGGAAGGTAATGTCTGCTCTTTTATTTTCTACCTCAAAGTCTCCTTTCCCTTAGAGAAATGGTGACGCTCAAACTAGCAGTTTCCCTGAGGGGTTCAACAATAGCTGAAGTTTCACATTTGATCTTTTACCATGTGATATTCACCTAGTCTATGAGATGTGGACACATTTCATCTCCACATCCTTCTCTACTTTATCTGTAGAGATTTAAACTATATTGGAATGTAGGATATAATGAACAGAATCTTAGACAATATTGCCTAACCTTTCCAGGTCTCCATTTCCTCAGCTTTAAAATACAATAGATAATTGTCTCAAAGATATAGTGCAATAAATGTATGTCAGAGGGATTTGTAGGCTGTAAATTGCTACACAAATGTTAGCTATTATAAAGTCTTCCATTGGTTTATTTAGTCTCAAGAAAAACAGGAGGCATTTCTTGGGATGGATACAATGATAGCTATCTTCTAGCACATTTTTCCATCCTCCAAGAAAAGAATTAATAAAAAAATATTTCAGGAACAGTGGCAATTTGAAGTTTAGGTTTTTAGCCCAGTGGACAAGGTGAAGGGAAAAGGTTTATTTCAGAATGCCTGCAGTGGAGAGGTTTGTAGTAGGGTTTACAGTATCCCTTTAATGACTTGCTCATTCCAGTTTTATGTTGGCAGAGGTTTCTCAGCAAATAAAGACTTGTCACTCACCTTGTCCTTCATTCAGCATGTGCTTCAAGTAGGAAGCTAGCTCAGTGCTAATCAAGAGGATATGGCTGTATGGCAGACTTTGAAATTAGAAATGAATTCTACAGTAATATGAAGTATCCTGAGACCAGTGATAACTATAAATCCATACAATATGAAAGACTTGATAGATTCATAAATATTGATCACATCAGACTTTGGTGGTAAACACACCAAAGATTGTTATTCCATAGCTTTTTAAAAACCCCACTGTGGAGAAGTAGAAAAGAGAATCCTGATTTTTATACTGAACCCAAAGGATCTTGTTCTTGTATTTCTGTCTTTTATTTATAAATCATCGTTTAATAATAGATGTGCCTGGACACACACACTACACACACATACAGATATTCCTTCTGATATATTAGTATAAGAGAATTTTTAAATATCAATGTAATCATTAGTAGGAGGTATATATAATTTAATAGCTAAAATTATATAGATGTAATTTTTAACATTATCAAAGTGATAATGATCAACATTGATAGGACTACCATGAAATAGTACTCATATACACAGTTTGAAGGAATGAATTACAATGTAGTCAACAACATAGGCCTCAGATGATTCCACAGGAAGCTTTGAAGCTGGGTTAGCTACTCAGGGTACTCTACCCCCGGAGATGGGTATGACCTTGAGTGAGGTAGTTCTCTTTAGCTGAAGGCAGTTACTGGAGATGGATTCTGTAGGGAGCCATCAACCACCATCACTTTCTCCAGCTGGAGGAATAAGTGCCACAGTCCATGAAAGGGAGATCCAGACGGTACACCACCCTATTCAGTACAGTCTCCCCCTTGCCACGCAAACCTATTTGCTTCATGTAACAAATTCTAGAAATAACTATTCCAGGATACAGGTTGGTCTTATTCCCTGGGGGAAAAGGAAGATTAATGGCATGAACTACAACCCTCACCAGTACAACTACAGCTGGTCTCAGGGCTGCAATTTGTGCTCATCACTTTCTTCCTCTCACCCTCAGCCAACGTCTCTGCTCATCTATATGGCTTAGCAGATGGAATGACTCAAACTCCTATTCCTTCGCAAGTCATAGAACTTGTAGTAGTCTATTTACCGTCAAAATTGGGGAAGAGAGTCCCAAGAGACACTCCAGTAGATCACCTGGGTGCTAACCACAGTCATCCCTGTTTCCTGCTTCCTTCCCCCCTGATTATCTGGGTAATTATTCTCTCCTTGCCAGCTGGTATTTTGGCACAAGAAGCCTGAAATAACCAGGAAGCAGTGATAGCTCAAAGGTTAATGATAAAAGAATTCCTCCTCTGGGAACTAGGACTTCTAAGTCCTAGAGTTTCAGGGGTGAGAAACACAGGTTCCCAAACGGGTCACTGGGAGTGACGGTAAGCAGGATCGCACCTACTTCAAACTCTTTTATCCATTTACTCTACCTTTGGGGACATGGCGCCATACACTGATCATTCATTTTGAGTATGTACCTTACTCTAGAGGAAGGCTCTTCATTTTTTTAGGATATCGTCTTCAGTCTTAACCCATTGCTCCTCCAAAAGACTACTTAGGCTGTATCAAGTTAGCAGCTTCTCAGAGGTTGGTATGCGATAGGATGAGGGGATCCCATGGTCGTGTATTCATGCGCACACCCCTTTTGCTGTTAAGTGTGTTATTTGATCTTCTGTAATATTATGCATGATCCCATGTCTGTGGCTCAGAAACTCTGGGAGCTCTCAGTACTGCAGCCTGAAGCCTTGAGAATAAGAAAGGTGGAATATGTGTATAGTCCAATCAGGATGAATTTCTGCCCTTTCCAGAGTAGAAGGAGTTCAGTATAAACAACTTGCTACCAAAAAGTTAGTCGGTCTCCTCAAGGAACATTGTTTTATTGCGTGCTCTGCATCTGTCTCTTTACTAGTAGATTGGATGTATGGCAGCAGCTTTGTTGGGGTTGAGCCCATGTTGTTGGGCAATGCACAGGTCCAATCCCTGCCACAATAGCCTCTTCATTTATTCACCTTTGATGTCGCCACTGGAGCCTGGCTGATATCAGCTGGCCAGATTGTTCCATCTAATTGATTGCATCTCTTTCATGGAGGATACAACCTGGTGTTTAGATGTTTTCAATTAGCAATAATCATGCCTGAGATAAACTTCATTGACTACAATACTTCATTGACTACATTGCACAAAGCTTGGGGTTTAGATGTGATTCAAAGATCTTTATAGTACTTGATATTCACTCCCAGAGGCCCATCCAAATCTTTTCCAAATTTCCATGTCCCTGATCTTTCAATCACTATCCCTCCAGACCCCTGGTCAATCAGCCAAGCCATTTGACTTTGCTCATAATCTATATATATATTCTTACTCTGGACCATTTCTCTCTTCATATAAGGTAGATGACCTGGTGTACCAAACATTCTGCCTATTGAGAAAAGCTCTCGGACTGCTCTCTTTCAGGGCTCTCCCTAAGAGGGGCAGCCATCTATTCTGAGTGTAACCACATACCCACATACCAAGCTGACAAAGCTTGGTCTTTTTCCTCCTCAGTCACTTGGTCATAAGTGTGAGTCAAAGGGGAAGTTCCTTGGACAGCAGTGATTGAAAATGTGGTGGTCAGGGACACCTGCCATTATGCCCTCTGGTCATGCTTGTGCCTGATACCAAGTATAACACTTTCATCTGATGATGGTGCTGCTTGAACTTTTGACTCAATGCATCTCAGGGAACCCAGCTCAAGATGAACAATTCTCGCCAGTTGATTATCCAATAGTTGGGCATTCTTACTCCAATAGGGTCCGATATTTTGTCAGAATCCATTTTATAAATGGTGTGTAATTCTCTACTGCAGATGGCCTGATTTTACAACAGAACCCTAAGGGTTTATGTTGTGATTCCTCTATCAGGGTCTGCTGTCATCTGTCCATAGACCTTTTTTTCTACCACCAATGCCTCTAATACTGCGGAGTCTACTAGGTTGTATAGCCTAAGTGGCAGAGCCACTTGCATCATGGCCTGGAGCTGCTATAATGTTAATTTTTACTCTGGAAACCCTACTCAAAGACAACACCCTTTCACATGACTGAGTAAATAGGTCAGAACAGAATGTGCTGCCTGCACAACCCAAATGCCTAAGAGGCATTGTGATTCTTTCTTAGTGTTTGGAGGTATCAGATATAATAATGTGTCCTTACCTATAGGACATGTCTTGCCATGCCACAAATCACAGTGACTCTAAAATCTTTACTGACGTTATAGGCCACTTTATCTCCATAGGGTTTGTCTCTCACCACTGGAATGTATATGTTTTACCAAAGCCTTCCATATATTTGCCATTTCTTGCTCAACTTGTCCAGTGAACATGCTGTCATTAAGAAAATGGACAAGTGGATTATGCTGCAAAATATCTGGATGGTCCAGGTCCCTTTGGACTATATTAAGACAGACATGGGAAAGTTAGCATAGCTCTGGGACTGAAATGAATGATTTTTCATTTCTAGTGAATGAGAAAATGTTTTGGTTATCCTTTCTTACAGGGATAGAGAAGAACACATCACTATGGCTAAGTGTGACTGGCGGTCATTTGCATTTCATGCAAAGATACAGCATCTGGTATAGAAGATGCAATGGGAACCACCACTTAGTTAAGTTTGTGGTTGTCCCCTGTCATCTTCTAGGTTTGATCTGATTTTTGTAAGGGACCAGATAGGGGAATTAACTTGGAATGTGATAGGAATTACCATTCTTTAGGACTTTAAGAGTGGCAGTCACCTCCGCCCTTCCCCCAAGATGTGATATGATGCAGTGATAAATGGAATATAAAATATAAATAGTGAAATATAAATATATAGTGGAATAAATAGATATATAATATTTATATAAATAGTGGAAACAAATATAAGAAGTAGAATATAATTTTTGCATGCCATATGGGTCCCAACTTTTAAAACAAACAAATCTAAATCTATTTCTATATTTGTAATACAACTATTATTTTTATTTTAGAAATCAAAATACATGGATGCAAACAGTATCAAACAACAAGCAATATACACTAAAGCATTGCAAGTGTTTTAGAAATGTGAGTGTGATTTTGCCTTTAACTTCAGGCCCCAAAGAAGCTACTGGGAGTATTCTCTGCCCCTTGGGACACTTAGGAGGCCTTAGGAGATAAGACTTTTGTATTTTAGTATTTTCAATCTCGTGAGAAAGTTAGAAACATAAGAAAATAAACACTATTTTAACTTATGGAAAATAACATGCCAACAGAGCTATCATCAATCCTATTTAGAGTAAGATTTATATAAATACAGACCCAAAGGAAAACACAGAGAGAATAACATACTCTAGAACCTTCTTGTGTTGGGTACTGTGTGCTAAGCATTTTATATGCATCATTCCTTTCACTGCTACAATAATCCAGTCTAGAATATATTGCTGTTCTCATTTGGAATGTTAGAAGGTTGTGACCCAAAGAGGACCATGCAATACAAAGTAGCTACAAAGTGGTAGAGCTGGATTTGAAAACACTGTTGAAGCTTTGTTAGTGGGTAGCACGCTGAGTTCAGGCTTTACAATCACATATTAATTGATTCCTCTCAAGAGTCCTATGGAGGAGATAGAATTGTTTACCCCTTACTTTGTGGGTGAGGAAACTGTGGCTCAGGGAAGGTAATTAACTTCTCAAGGCCACACAGCCAATCAGCCCTCTGACTTTTGCACTTAACTTTCTTATCCACTCTGCCATGATGTGACTGTCCACGCATATTCTGTCCACCACATGGAGCTTGGTCAGGTGAATGGGTGATATTTCAGATTTATTTGAATCTAGTCAGACTGGTTTGGGAATTATTGATAGAGGAGAAAAGCTTGGAATTAATTAAAATTTGTAACATTCTGCCACCCAAATGATTTCTATCCAGATTCCCACTGTGCTAGAGGTCATTACTAAGTGTGGGTCAGTTATAATATTGTCTTAAGAGTCTTAAAGGTAAACATCACATAATCTCTGCTATTCAGGAATCCATACTTGAACCAAAAATACGCTTGATGCAACTAATCTTACTTATCAAATACAGTTAAGACAGTGACTTGTGGGGGTGGGGGAACAGTGCATGGAGAAAGACTCCATAAGGATCAACAATCCCATTAAATGTAAATAGTCTAGGGCTTCCCTGGTGGCGCAGTGGTTGAGAGTCCGCCTGCCGATGCAGGGGACACGGGTTCGTGCCCCGGTCCGGGAAGATCCCACATGCCGCGGAGTGGCTGGGCCCGTGAGCCATGGCCCCTGAGCCTGCGCGTCGGGAGCCTGTGCTCCGCAACGGGAGAGGCCCGCGTACCGCAAAAAAGAAAAAATAAATGTAAATAGTCTAAACACTCTAGTTAAAAGATAGAGATTGTCTGGTTGGATAGAAAGACCCAACTATATGCTGCCTACAAGAAGTCCATTTCACATATGAAAACACAAATATGTTAGAAATAAAAAGATGAAACAAGATGTATCATGGTAACACTATAAATAAATAGATAAGAAAAAAATTTAACCTGGAGTTTCTATACTAATGTCAGGCAAAATAGATTTCATGGCAAGGAATATTACCAGAGATAAAAAGTTTATTTCTTTTTTTTTTTTTTTTTTTTTTTTTTTTTGTGGTATGCGGGCCTCCCTCTGCTG
>NC_041232.1:66859813-66867715 GCF_002837175.3 Physeter macrocephalus
CATCGGCAGGCGGACGCGCAACCGCTGCGCCACCAGGGAAGCCCCAAGTTTATTTCTTAATGATAAAGGTTAATTAATCAAGAGAACATAATCCTCAATGTGAATGCAACTAATAATAGATCTTCAAAATACATGGAACGAAACTGACAGAACTGCAAGAAGAAATAATCTACAATTATAATTGGAGAGTTCAACACTCCTTTGTCAATAACTAATCAAACAAGTTGACATAAAATCAGTAAGGATATAGAGAATTTAAACAACTCTATCAACCAGATTGACCTAATTGACATTTCTAGAACACTCCACTGAACAAGAGCAGAATGAATACTTATTATTCTCAAGTGCACACATTTACCCAGTTAGACCATATCCTGGATGTACAAAAGAAGTCTCAAATGGACCTGGAGGGTATTATCCTTAATGAAATAAATCAGACAGAGGAAGACAAAAAAAAAAAGACAGAGTGACTTGTCATGGTGTTTTAATTGTTCAACATTTATTAAGCACTCCAAAAATGTATGAAGACTCACATAACAAATACAGATTAGAGATAGTAGATGCCATTCAAAGAAAGTTCAATTCTTTATATTTATACTCCTTAAATTCTAATACAGCTAGTGCTTGGTGTATTTTTGTTTGTTGTTGTTCTAACCCTATTTTTAGTACCACTTGTCACACAGAATGACAAGGCTTCTATTGTTTTGAAAAGTTCTTTCACTTATTGTTTTATTTTGTTCCCAGCTTTAAGTAAGAAGCTCCAGGTTAAAAAATAGGTTTAAAACATTTTTTTTTTCTGATAGTCTACTCATGGGTCTTTAACCTATAGTGTCGTTCCATTAAAAAAAACAATAGTTAGTTAATAAGCCTAAATGACTAGTGCATGCTGTGCATAGCTGTCTTTGTTATTTTGTGTTGACAAGTATCCACCAAGGGTCTATAGATGACCTTAACTTTCCCTGACAGTATTGACAAAATATATATACCTATTTAGTTGATATCTGAGTTTGATATATTGTGGAACATAAGAAAATTCAGTTGAAATGAAAAATAACCCGTCCTCAAAATAAAACACGCATCATTATAAAGCAAGAAAAATCAAATAGAGAAGTGAGTTTTCCATATTTTCTGTTATTTTTCAGTGCCAGTTCTTATTTAAATAAAGATCTACCTGATAGCCAGACAATATTCTTTAGTTCTGAAAGATGTGGACTGAGTGTATGTACATAAAAACGTACAAAAGCAGAATAGACTATCTTTAATAGAGAAGAATGATTCTTTCTCTAAAAGATTTTCTCCTAATAATATGGCACTTATTTGGGAGAAGAAAGAAATAAAAATACTATGTAGCATATTTTATATCCTTCTCTTGCCTTGTCTTCTTGATCTCTTAAATAGAAAGAGACATGAGATAACAAAATTGGTGGCCCAGACATAAGTCTTTGGATCTCATGAATTTCATATCCAATTTCTGGCATACAGACTACCTGCTTTCTTTTCATATGTGAGCCTTACTTCTCATTATTTAATATGAGCCTTTGAGCCCAATTGTGATCAGATATTTTAGGTCTTTAACACACTTGCCTAGAAAGGATATTGTGACCCTTGGGGAAATTCAACTGAATCAAGTGGTAAATACTTTTTGCTTTTTATATCAGGAACAATAACAACAACGATAAAACCTCATACCAAGTAGATAGTTTCTTGCATATAAAACGTTATCCTAGAATAAGTTATTCCTATTTTCTGAATGCAGATGCTAAGTGGTTGCTCAGACTTCTAGTCTAATAGGGAACTTTGAAGTAGAACAAATCATTACCATGAGTTCCAGGAGTATGTTCATACAAGAGGTAAGGCTAGCACAATGAAGAGCTTAAGCAACTCTTCTGTGGAACAGAGGAACTCATCTCTGAGGATGTGACATCTAAGCTAAGATGGACCTTGAAGAAGGAATATGATTTTTGCCAACCTGTCCAGAAGGGCAGAGAAATGGCTGGTAGAAGACATGTTACACCTAAAGCCTAGAGAAATAACACAGAAGCAGAAGTATATATTCAGAGAAGTATGTGTGGTTCAGTAAGATGGGAGAGATATGCAGGGGCTGAATCACAGTCTATCTTCCAGAATAGGGCAAAGAAAATTGGACTTTTTGTCTAGGCTATGTGTGGGATGTTGGGGGCTAGGAGGTAAAAGATAGGCATGCTCCTACTGGTGTTTTTAAAAGATAACTCCGGAAGCAGTGTGGATGATAGGTGGGTTAACAGTGGCAGGAGGCAACACTAGAAATAGAAAAACTAATCGGGAAGGTATATCGTCCATTGGTTAAGCAAGAGAATAAAGCCATCTAAAACAACAGTACAAAAAGCGTGAGCAGATATATTAGAAGGTCTTCAAAATGCGGAGATTACTATGAGTATGTATGGATGCATTAGGGATCTGGGATGATTCCTAGATTCTTGATTTAACTGTACAGATGGTAAAACCATTACTTACAAAGGGCAGAAGACTAAGAAGAGTGATTTAGTGCATTTAGACAGAAAGAACCTGGCTAGTGAGTTCCTAGAGGGTGCCTGTCTTTGCATTTCAAGCACCTGGTAAAAGGCCTAACAAGGGCAGGCTCTCAATTACTCACTAGAAGGCCTGAAAGCAATTTCTCTGTTTTACTGCTTAAGTGACAATACCAGTGATTTAGTAAAAGATGAAGCAAAGGAGGTAAATGTTTAAAAAGGTCTCAAAGCATATAATTGAAAAATTTATAATCAAAATAGGCAAAATTAATAGTCTGACTGAAAAGGAATGTTCTGCTGTGTGTATTTGAGAGGTTGGAGCAGAAGGGAAGATGAATGCAAAATGTTTTGTAGTAGCCCCAGAGGGAGATAATTATGGTCTGAACTGAATGGCAACTCAGCTCATGGAGAGAAAGATAAATCCAAAGAATACTACGGAAGAGGAAATGCTTAGCAGTTTGCATTTGAACTGAAAAAGAGATTTTAATGCTGACTGGGAATCCTGTAAGTTATTGGCATTGCTGCTGGTCATGAAAAGCTTAAGGGAGAGTATGACAGAGCCTTATTATGCACCCTAAGTTCCTTGATAGGCTATAAGTGAGTCATTCACCTATTGATGAGAGGATTCCTCCTTGCTGGACTTTTTTTTTTTACCCAGCTCTGAGGAAGGGACTCATTGTACTGCCATCTTGGAAGGAATTAAAGGGCTATGCATTAACATAAGATAACCATTGAGAACATACTGTCACCGCCAGGACCAGAATATATTGATTTGCTTATCCCTTAACTATCAGAAGGATATAAATGATCACTTCTTTTTCTTCTCTCTCCTCTTTGTCTCTCCTTTCTGTGGCAGACACAGATTAGAACTGAGAAATAGATTAGATAAGTGGAAGGACTAACTTTGGTTCTTTGCCACCTGAAAATATTCCACGTAATTTACCCTGACTATCCTTGTTAGAGTGTTAAATATCGACTAAAGGGTTTAATATGGATTTATGTAATGAGTTCACAAATTGATTTTGCAGAGTATGCTTGCTTTAGGAAATAAGCATCTACTCACGTGGCTTGGATGCCATACCTGTATGTTTTGAAATGATGAAGGGATTTTTTTTTTAATGATAAGGATTCTAATCTATGATCATTTTATCATCCCAATATTTAAAAAGCTCAGAGTCTAAAACAAAACAAAACAAAACAATGATTTAGAAGCTCCAGCTATCTCCTAGGGGAAGCAGTCTCTATAGGGTAGTAGTGCTAATATCTCTGAGTAACAGTATTAAACAGAAAAGACTTTCACCCTATATCTGTGAAACCTCCACTTTCTCTTTTCCCTGTGCAAGAAAGTCATATGTACCTTTTTTAAACATTCATTATTTAGCCTGAATTGTCTGCAGCTCATTTGTAAAATGAAATTCCTTGTAAGTTTGAAGATGAATCCAAGAGAGGTGCCTCTCTTATGCGGGTCCCCTCCTTCCCTCTCTCGGGTGGCCAAATTTGATGTAATTGTAATTGGTGATGGGGTGGCGATGACAGTGTCAGCCAATCATTCTAGGCATGGCTGCTAAGATTTGTAATTATAATGTCCTTAGTTCCCATTTAAATTCAGCAGTATCTTCACATTACTATTCTTTCTCTTGAAACATGGAAATTTGGATATGGAGGTTGGGGATGGTTAAGAGAAAGGGTTTTGCCTTCTTGAAATCTATACTTTTTCATAGTCTATCCCATTTCTCTAAGGCACCATAGACAGGGGAGGCCAGCTATCAAGAATGGTAATTTACAATCTAAGAGTGCTTAATCTAAAATCTGTCCTTGTCAAAGGAGAGCCTGTTGGTCCCCATGCAGCAGTAATGGGAATTTTATTTCAGCATAAGCTTCAATGGGGGCTTTCAAATTGTATTATTTAAACTACCCTGTCCTTATCAGTTAATGCAAAGTACAAGTCTTGTGGGCCTTCAACCTCGGTCTACTTTTAAAATAGAAATCACTAAATGTAAACTCTGAAAATGTAAACTAACCTCATAAACTGATTACAAACATAATCGTTATATAGTTGTGATGGGATCTAGCTTTATTAGTAATCATTTCTCCTGGTAATTAAAATTTAACTCTCCAAAGAGACCTTTTTCCCGAACAGACTTGTCTCTCTTTCACTGTAACCGTGTTATATTCTAAAATTACTTCCCTTAATTTTCACTTTCATATACAATAGAGCTTTGCTTACCATGGCTGTTAAAAAAAATCATAGTTGAGGAATATATTATTTTAGAGTAAAAACTGGATCAAGTAGACAATAATTAAAATACATACATAAAATCTTTATAACTATTTTTGTTCACTAATAAATCACTAAGCAGCATGCTAAATAAAGGCAGTATCAAAGACATACTAATAATGGATATTTTGCTTTAACTCTATTTTTAAGCCCTGTTTGCTGGAAACCTTTAAAGGTGTCTTACCTTCATAGATTCCGGGTGACGTGTATAAAATATTTTGCTTCAGAAAACACATATCCTAACTTTATTTTCCCTTGTTTTCTGGTCTGGAACTAAGTTAACTACCAATATCTGGCTTCCGTGTACTGCCTCACTGAATCTCTATTCTGTTATCCCAAGTTTATCCTATTTACATCTGCTCTAGTGGATCCCTGAATTCTACACCTCACTGAGTTCTGCATCCACCTACCCCTGTAACACTGGTCCATTTTTTTCCTTCATAACAGATTCTACTAGGGACCAAGTCTAAGATTTTTTTTCACCTTTACTTTTTCTTCCAATAACCTTCCCAAGGCATCATTGATTAAAAAAAAAAAAAAATCAAACAGCTATCATCATCTCCTCCTCATCATCATAACATTCATTTTTCTCTGCTGTGTTTTAACACAATATTTTGTCCTCAAACCTCAGTTCCTTTATGTTTTCCAGTTATCTCAAATGAGAGTGACAGTTCGAGTGCTAGAGATGGCAAATTGATGACTGTGGATGAGGTATATATGTAAAATTCTATATATTATTACTTCAAGAAATGTCAGATATCCAAACTGACTTGGAAAAGACTTGATTTCTAATATGTGAAACTCTTGATGCCTCAAGAGTGGCACAGTTATGGTTTGGATGCTTGGTGACGTGAAGGCAAACTGACAGTGTTAAAAGTTTGCACTGTGTGTTGGGTCAGTTTCTCCTAAAGCATATAATGCTGTCAAGAATACTAGGACCTAAGGACTTTTTTTTTTTTTTTAATTTATTTTTTTCTATAGCAGGTTCTTATTAGTTATCCATTTTATACATATTAGTGTATATATGTCAATCCCAAAGGACCTAAGGAATTTTTAAGACCACTTTTTGTTGACTATTTCTTAGATTCATCCAAGGAACACTTTGCATTCTGAAAGTATGACCAACTAAAATGTCATATCCATAACTAGCAAGATTCCTTACCCAGTTTTTAGAATGACTATATTTTACCTTTTTGCTATTCAAAATAAATTTCAAGACGTAAAGATACCAAGAGTTTATGATAATATGCTGCTATTTAGAGAGAATCTGTGGAAATCTCTTTGTTCACATATGCATAGATACATGGTCAAAATTTTGGAATAGTCTTGTCAACAATCAAATTCCACTACTATGTTTCCAGATATTGGAGTCTTTGGGGAGAAAATGAATGGCTATAGTGATGGCAGCAGAAATCGTTGTTTACAGTGTTTTTCAATGGCTGAGGCATCTGAATATCAGAGTGAACATGGATGTGATGGATTTTTACTGTGTCACTTCATTCATGCTGGAACATTACTCTAGGTTGCCTTCCCTGCATGGTTCTACGTTAGCGTGGGCCAAAAGAGAAATTTTATATGAGATTTGGCAAATAGATATAAAAGAGGAGCGAGGAGCCATACTTCTTTGTGTTTTGACGTTGTTGCAGGCACAAGGTACTGCTCATCTGCTGACAAACCTGTTGGCACAAGGTAGCATCCTGGCCAGAAGCAACTCTAGGTCCTGCCATATCTTCTGCTTCAGCTTCTCCACCTCCTGAGCTAGGTGTGTGTTTAGGTCTGTGCTGGAGATGGTGAGAGATTGACATGGATTCCTGTCTGTCCTCATGGGTTCCATCTAAGCTTTGTAGATTTCATCTTGTACTTGCTTTCTCCAGTCCACAGCCATCTTCCCCTCCCAACTTGCTGCCTGATGACTTCAGTCTCAATGACCAGATTCAGAAACAACAGCCTTACAAACACTATGTAACCAGCCCTGACAACTATGTAATATTAAATCCTGTAATAAATTCTGCTCCCTGCACAAACCCACCCCCCCCCGACTCTCATGCTCTGATCAAACCCTGATTGATACAATGGAGAAGTGGCAGCAATAACAAAAGTGGCCAAGAATTTGGGGAAATGGGTGAAGGATTACTGAAGAGAGAGACCCTTAAATGATTTGGCCAGTTGCTAAGACATACTATGTCAATATTTACTTTATTTTTTAAATTAAAAACTCTTAAAATTCTCCTTATCCACTAAAGTTGTAAGCTCTAAAATGTGAGTCTGAATATACAAGGGTCCCAGAAGGAAACGTGAAACATACTTAATTCAAGGAAGACTTAATAAAGAAGCTATTAACAAAGGTGTTGGCATAAGGTACAAGAAAATACAAAAGATAGTGCAGTACTGAGAGGCTATTAACAGTGGAGCTGTCATCGTCCCTTGGGTCAAAGGGGGAACTTGGTAAAGCAGTCACTAGAATTGGAAGAACAGAGGGCCTTACAAAGAGGGATACTTTGAAAAAAGTTGTGACTTGCATTGGAGGGGAACAGCTGGCTTAAGACAAATCTGCACGGAGACAGGTAGGAATAAAAACCTCAGATTTGATTTGCATTTCTCTAATGATTAATGATGTTGAGCATTCTTTCATGTGTTTGTTGGCAATCTGTATATCTTCTTTGGAGAAATGTCTATTTAGGTCTTCTGCCCATTTTTGGATTGGGTTGTTTGTTTTTTTGATATTGAGCTGCATGAGCTGCTTGTAAATTTTGGAGATTAATCCTTTGTAAGTGTCCACCAACAGATGAATGGATAAAGAAGATGTGGCACATATATACAATGGAATATTACTCAGCCATAAAAAGAAACGAAATTGAGTTATTTGTAGTGAGGTGGATGGACCTAGAGTCTGTCATACAGAGTGAAGTAAGTCAGAAGGAGAAAAACAAATACCATACGCTAACACATATATATGGAATGTAAAACAAAAAGGTTCTGCAGAACCTAGGGGGCAGGACAGGAATAAAGAGGCAGACGTAGAGAATGGACTTGAGGCCATGGGAAGGGGAAAGGTAAACTGGGATGAAGTGAGAGAGTAGCATTGACATATATATACACTACCAAATGTAAAATAGA
>NC_041232.1:66868012-66884872 GCF_002837175.3 Physeter macrocephalus
GATAGCTAGTGGGAAGCAGCCGCATAGCACAGGGAGATCAGCTAGGTGGTTTGTGACCACCCAGAGGGGTCGGATAGGGAGGGTGGGAGGGAGGGAGCGAGATGCAAGAGGGAAGAGAGATATGGGAACATATGTATATGTATAACTGATTCACTTTGTTGTAAAGCAGAAACTAACACACCATTGTAAAGCAATTATACTCCAATGAAGATGTTAAAAAAAAAAAAAACCCTCAGATTCACACTCATTCCTCATTCACATTCCTGTCAGTGCTCAACAGTGGGTATACTCAAAAGATGCCAAAGGTCAGACAGAGACAGACAAATATCATATGATATCACTCATATGTGGAATCTAATTTTTAAAAAATGATATAAATCAACTTACTTACAAAACAGAAACAGACTAACAGATTTCGAAAACAAATTTATGGTTATCAAAGGGCAATGTAATGTGAGAAGGATATGACTTGTAATGCCTGGCTTTGAAGATGAAAGGAAGTCCCACAAGCCAAGGAATGTGGGCGAACAGCCTCTGCAAACTGGATTCCTTTTTAGAGCTTTCAGAAAGGAATACAGCCCTGCCAACACCTTGATTTTAACGCAGTGAGAACCTTGCTAGCCTTCTCACCTCCAGAACTATAAAATAACAAATATGTGTTGTTTTCTGTCGCTAAGTTTATGGTAATTTGCTACAGCAACAACAGGACACAAATACATTTGCATGCAGATTTCCTCAGTGTTGACTCTACGTTCTGATCACCTTGGTTAATTCTTATAGAAGTTGTACACCATTGAGCAAAGACTGATTTTATATTAATGTTTATATTAATGTTTAGGATTACCACTGCCAAGGAATTCTGTCCTAATATTTCACAAGAGGAGTTATGGAATTATGATCCCTTTGTGGTTCTTAATCTAAACAGGAAGAGAGTTCCTGCCAACCCATTTAAAACCTTCCCCATCATCCAGGTACTCAAAGGAAATCCAGTCTTTAGAACAGGAGGAGGGGAAACAAATCAGGAAGCCACAGGGTATTACTCTCAGGGTAGGAGGCCTGAGATTTTGTGTTCAGTAGCTTTTCCTGGAATTAATAAGTGAAGGCCAAGGATGATAACAAAGGTATGAAGCAAGAATTTAGTACCAACTAGGTGACATAGAAGAAGAAAAATTGTGTACAAGAAAACCACTCCAAATTAAACCTAGGCAGAGGTTTGTTTGTTTTTCCCAAAATAATTGAGTCCTCATAAATTCCTTAGAAAAGAGTCATATTAGAACCCAATCCTGGTTCTTAGGTTTCTACGTATAAGAAACTGGAGTAAACAATGACACAGTCTTCTTATGATTTGTAGGTTAAATAAACTCCCCAGATCATCTAGTCATCTTCTTAAATTTCAACCTTAAAGATACTACAGGGTGTTGTTATAATGGGTTTCCTGGATTGTTTAAACCCTACCTAATCAACATTATCAAATTCTGGTGTCAGGAGTAGAGAAACCATTAAAAAGTACCTCTTAGAACATTCTGTGTCACCAGGCTATGTTCTCCTTGATTGTGCTTTTATTCCTATTAAATAAAATAGAAATATCAAGCTAACTTTTCAGATGGAAAGGTGGAAGAATCATCACAGCTCCCTCTAAAACCCCGCCGTTCTGTTGCACGTTCTTAAGTTTAGACAGTACGAAGTAATCCATTTCTTTGTCAAACAAATTCATGTTTGTCAAAACGGTCCTTCTTTAAAAAGTAATCTCTCTTGTGGACTTGATGATGATGAAACGACAAACAGTCAGTCAATCAAGCAGGATAAAGTGAGCACTTTTCATTTTTTATGCAAATTCCATATCTCTGCCACCCTACTTTCTAGTGGCATGTTTTCTGATATCATTGCTACCCAGCATTTCTTAACAATGGTGCCATTATAAGTTCCAGCAGTGATTTCCTATTATTTTGCATTATGTTTAAATTGGTTTCTTATGAACACTGTTAATGATCATAAAGCTCTCATTTTGAATATTGAGAAAGATTAGCCAGCAATGAACATTAATTCAACACTGGATAAGTTTGGAATGCTTGATAATATGAATATGCTCTAATAAGGACCTCTATCCAGTTGTGTATTATTTATAAGAAATGTGAGCAGACATTCCTCAAAATAATGTGACTTAGTCATTAGTTTTATAAAGCAATGCCATGCTTGTATTCATGTATTTTTAAATATTTCTTTTTTCACATCTCTGCTCTTCTTCTCTATCTTATTTTCCTTGGGAGAGGGGGAGAGAAAAATCTGTGACATGTGATAGGATAGGAGAACATCAAAAATGTCATTTTTGGTACCTTCCCCCGTCTACAGTGAGCTAAGGCCTGCTTACACCCCGATCTGTACATGGCTTTCATGGCTCAGAGGCACTTTTGTCTTTTAGGTCCCTTCCTCCACTAAAAAAAAAAATTAAGAATTTTATTTTATAATTACATGGGTATGAAGACTAATATAATCCAGGTTGGATTGCATTCATTTTTTTCCTGCTGATTCAAAAACAAAAATGAAAACCTATTCCTAGACCCCTAACAGTTCTGGGGGTCCCGGGCACTGTGCTCCCTGTGTCCCGTGGATGGCAGCCCCGTGACAGCGAGTGGTTACACTTTCAGTAAACTTAGCCTAACTTTCTACGTGCTTTGCAGTCTCTTGATGCGTAAGACAGCTAATCAATTGTTTTTTCCTATTGTTTAATAAATCATTTGTACTTTAAAATCACTTTTATGTCATAGGTCTATTCTGTAAGGTCGTGTCAATTAATATTTTAATCAATGAAACAATTCCTTTTCATTAACTTTTGTTATTACTACAAAGGAATTGAATCTTATTTCATATCAATTTCCAATTCAAATAGCAACTCACGTTTAAGCTTTGAGAATCTTTGACTTCTAATTTCTTACTGCTCCCATTCTGTTTGCACCGTCTTCTGTCCTAGAGCTCATGTTTTGACACATATACTTATGTTTAGGAAAGGTGTTAAAAATTTAAGGAAATCTTTTGTTCTGACAAAAGAGATTAGCCGTAACCTACCTGTGATGTCACTTGGAATACTAACATGTCTGTTTTATTTTTTCTAAAAGCAAGGAATATAAGAAAATATTCTTAATAGCAAACATATATCTTTAGAGGCAAATAGAACTCTAAATACCAGTTCATGAGGCTAGTGCACGCTCTTACTTTCTGATAGTTAAAAATATCCTCGCAGATTGCTAGAGTTTGCCTCAACACTCTGTGCTATGCAGAAAAGTATACTAGAACTGGTGTTTTGAAGGGTGCTTTAAGGAATGTGTAGTGTTTCCTGATCCTAAGACTGTCCAAACCAGTTCAACCAAGTTACTAAATAAGCTTAATAATTTTTCATAGTTTATCTAGAATCTCTTAGAGTTTAGGCAGATTTTAGAATAAACTAAAATTTATTAGTCTAGATTATTAACTGTGCTCCACAGTTAATGTACAGCCTTGCCCTATAGACCACATGTGTCCTGGGGGTCATCACGTTCACAGCACTTATGGCAGCTGCGTCCTAATGGAATGTCAGGAGTCTGCAGAATTGCAACATCAGCTCCACATCCTGAAGCAGTACTTCATTCCTCCAGGGAGTCAATCTCAGCAGGAGTTGAGCCCCAACTATCTACAACATGTGAATATAAGCGAGATGGGCTCTCTTAGCGGCAACATTTTAAGTTGGAAAATGTAAATCAGCGACTTCCAATAAATTTGATGTTCAATGTACTTAGAACTCATATAGCCAGTATAGATCCAAGAAGCTGCAGCTAGCTTTTCATCTTTCCAAAATAATGAGAATGATGACATCCAAGAGAATAACATTAAAAAGAATTACTTTGGTCTTTCTACAACAACAACAAAAATCTTCTTTATCCTTTGATAGGAAGGTAGGTAGGTAGGTAGGTAGATAGATGAGAGAGAGAGAGAGACAGAGTCTTTAAAATTTGGTGAATTCTAAATACCACTAATAAAAATCTATGGGAGGGATTTCCCTGGTGGTGCAGTGGTTAAGAACCCGCCTGCCAACGCAGGCCACACGGGTTCGAGTCCTGGTCCGGGAAGATCCCACATGCTGCGGAGCAACTAAGTCCGTGCACCACAACTGCTAAGCCTGCGCTCGAGGTCCCGCAAGCCACAACTACTGAGCTCGCGTGCTACCACTACTGAAGCCCGTGCCCTAGACCCCGTGCTCCGCAACAAGAAAAGCCACTGCAGTGAGAAGCCCATGCACCACAAGGAGGCGTAGCCCCGCTCACCGCAACTAGAGAAAGCCCTTGTGCAGCAATGAAGACCCAACGCAGCCAAAAATTAAAGAAATAAATAAATTTATAAAAACAAAAAACTCCATGGGGCTGAAATATTTGCTGATTTCTCAGTTTAGAATTTGAGGTCATAAAGGACTTTGGGAACTATTTTTAATTACTATGAAAAATTTTTTAAATTCTAGACTTACTGCAATGGTAGCTTGCTATCGAATAACATACTCATTATTCATAGACTCATACTTTTGATCAAAGTGACTTCTTAAACTTCAAAATTTAGAGAAGATGTTAGTGTTAGTCTTAACAACTAGAATACACTTATAAAGGTTTTAAAACATTATTTATCATCAGAATACCCGGTGGGTTTATGAAAACCTTAATATGCCCAGGAAGCTATATTTTTAACAAGCCATGCAAGTAATTCTTAAATTCAAGTAATTTTTGGAACCAATGCCTTAAGCAAGTGAACTATTTAAATATTGAATTTCTCTTCTTAATTTCCTTCTCCCCCACTCAGAGATGCAGATGCATAATAAATTATTAGAGGAATTAGTGATGAGTCCATGATTAGAAAATGGACATTATAAACCAAACACAACATCATACACTTACTATATGATTCAACGACATTTTCTTACAACTTATAAACCTTATATAATGTAGACTTTTTTACTTTATTGCAACAATCCATTTTAGGAATGATAATCTCCTATGTAGATAGTTTGACAGAGTAAGGAAGAAACTGAGTCTGTAATTGCTCTATGAATGTGTGAAACTCAAGATGACCTAACTTCCATAAAACCCTTTTAGGTGTGGCATTAACTGAAATTATTTGGATGGATTATATTTCAAATATTTATTTTACTTATGATTAGTCTACTTGTCTGTCTCTCTTTGAGGTAAGGGGGCTTTATTTTTCTTTGATGTATCCATTCCGGTACCCATCACAGAATCTGATATATCATAGATCCTGGAACACTTGTTGAGGAAATGAAGTACTACTCAGTTGTGTCTAAATACACACACACACAATCGAGGGAATTTTAATGCTGGTGACTGAGTCACATGAGTAGATTCAAAGATGCATTCTATCTCCAATATGAACAGCTCCATTAGTATTAAATGTATATACTTTAACACTACTATAGTACTATATTATATATTACTGTAGTATATTACTATTATTGTTGTAAACAGTAACATTAAAGCATTCTTACATCAATATTGATGACAAAACATTTTAAAGAACCTATTACAATCGCATCGCACATCACTCTAAATAAAACCTTCGTACATGGTATTTGCCAACAAATATCCAAAGATTGTCAGCCCTGCAAATAATCATAGGAGGAAAATATTCAAGTTCTTCTGAGAAGACTCAGCTCAAATACATTTGAGCTCATGACAAATTTTGAACTCTGACCTCAGAGAAGGATGCTTTTAACAGGATAGATCAGCCACATCCCATCTGTCTGATCTTATTAGCGTACCCTCAGGATTTACGTTCTGACCTTCTATAATTATTGACAACTATTTAATTTACCTTTTCTTCCATCGCCAAGCCTAGTACAGCTGCTATGGCACATGTAAATACATCACTGTCACCAGTAGAGGCTGATTGGCATTCATGCTTGACCGTCTTTTTTATTTTCTCCTTGGCTGCTGGGAGTAGCCTGAGCAGCACAGAAACTAAAGAGCTTCATCTATTAGGCATATGACAGATTTGTGTTCAGTGGTGAGTGCTTGACCTTCCTCAACTCCCTCATCCATTCCCATCATCCTCTTGCCAGATGAGGGAGTCTGCTTAACTCCTGCTTCCTGGCTGTTTCCTTACCAGCAATAACTGAGTCAGTCTGAGAGAATCACTAATAGGAGAATACCTTGGTAATGGGATTAAGTGCTAAAATTAAGAAAATAATAGTAAAAAATTTCTTAAAAATCGCCCATAGAATTATCAACAAGGAATGCTTAAAATTGAGATTTAAAAAAAATGCTCATCGGGCTTCCCTGGTGGCGCAGTGGTTGAGAATCCGCCTGCCGATGCAGGGGACATGGGTTCGAGCCCTGGTCTGGGAGGATCCCACATGCTGCGGAGCAACTAGGCCCGTGGGCCACAACTACTGAGCCTGCGCGTCTGGAGCCTGTGCTCCGCAACAAGAGAGGCCGTGATGGTGAGAGGCCCGCGCACCGCGATGAAGAGTGGGCCTGCTTGCCGCAACTAGAGAACGCCCTCGCACAGAAATGAAGACCCAACGCAGCCAAAAATGAATAAATTAATTAATAAAAACTCCTACCCCCAACATCTTCTTAAAAAAAAAAAAAAATCTCATCAGTGACATGCTTTCCTTATTAACCCCTTTCACTTTGTAGTAATACTTAGATTTTCCCATGGTATTCTAGCCTGAGAAGAGAGTATTTAAGCTTTTAGTATCCATTTGAGTTATAGGATGAAAACTGGTTGGTTTTGTAATAAGACATATTATTTTAGATGTTGAATGAGTGGGTGGAAGAGGATTTGTACAGACACGGTCTTGACTGGCAGGAAGAACTTTGTAATGAAATATGTACTATTTATTTTTCTCCTTCCTCTTCTGAAGGTGATCTGGCTTTTTAAGGCACTAGACCTAGAAGATCATAGACCTGCAGGTTTCATTTTCCTCTAGGAATCTGTCACTTTTAGCCCCAATTCTTATGATCTGAAAGATTCATCAGCATTCTTGCTTTGTATTATTTTTTGACAACACATCACAGGGTTGTCAAAAGTCTCAGAATCCCTGTGGAATTCTTAAATTTGCAGTGAAATTTATAGCATCAGCTGAAACTAAGTTCATAAATTGTTCAGTGAAACTTTGATGGAATTTTAGAGAATAATTTCAGATAACTCTATGCCTCAATAAGAATGCATGCAGCTAAGAGATCCAGGGTAAAGGGACTCAGCAGACGGTTTGTAGGATATTTGGATAAATATCTATTCCGGACATCTCCAATGGTTCCATCATTTTTTATTAGTTTTACCTTGAACACAGGGAAATTTAAAATAATTTCTAAAAATCTAATTGTTCTGTTCTAATCTTAGTTTTCTACTCATATTTAACATTTACTGAGGCTACTTAACATATGGGTATACGCAACTGGGTTTAATAAATAATATAGGATAGCAATAATATAATGAGACTAATTTAGATAATCTCCTACTCCAGAACTCTGTATTAGATGAAAGCTTAGCATTACTTATATTATGATTATTTATTGCTATTACTATAAATTCTGAGTGCAGTTAACTTCTATTATAAGGATCTTAATTAGAGTTGCCAACAGAATTTAACAAAGCTTATTTATCGGTTTTCCAATTAAAATAAAAGACTTTAGGGCTTCCCTGGTGGCGCAGTGGTTGAGAGGCCGCCTGCCGATGCAGGGGACACGGGTTCGTGCCCCGGTCCGGGAGGATCTCACATGCCGCGGAGCGGCTGGGCCCGTGAGCCATGGCCGCTGAGCCTGTGCTCCGCAACGGGAGAGGCCACAACAGTGAGAGGCCCGCGTACCACAAAAAAAAAAAATAAAAATAAAAAATAAAATAAAAGACTTTAATGCCCATGTTTAATGCCCCTGATTAAAATGGGGCATGTTTCTACTCATGTTTAATACCCCTGATTAAAATGGACATTTTGCTTTGCAATCTTTCATAAAGGTTAAATATAAATATATTTCAATTGTCATTGCTGGTGCTCTTTTCATGAGATGTTATTAACCATAAAATAAGGTCTGAAGGAAATGAGCACCCTCCGTGTTATATCAAAATGTAGAGATAACTGCTCACCCATTTTCTGGAAGACACCGGGTTGGATGGTCTGTTTATCTCCCCGTGGGTGTCCTTCGTTCATCTCAGGGGAAGTAGCTGACTTTGCTGATAGAATTGTTAAGGGAAAGGCTTTCAGCTAGGGTTTTTAAGTTGTCCTAAGAAAATGGAATAAAACTCTATTAGATTCCTACGGCTGCTGTAACACATTACCACAGACTAAGGGACTTAAGCCAGCACAAATGTATTATCTTAAAATTCTGAAGGTTAGAAGTTTAAAATCATTCTACCGGGCTAAAGCCAAGGTGTTGGCAGGGATGGTTCCTAATGGAACCTCTGAGGGAGAATCAGTTTTCTTGCCTTTTATGAGTGTGTAGAGGCTGCCTGCATTCCCTGGCCCATGGCCTCATCCTCTCATCACTTCAAACTCTTGCTTCTGTCATCACTTCTACTATTGACTCTGACCCCCTGCCTCCTCTCATGAGGATCCCTGTGATTGCACGGGGTTCACCCAGATAACCCAGGCTAATCTCCCCATCTCAATATTCTTAATTTATTCACATCCACAAAGTCCAATTTACCATGTAAAGTAGCATATTTTTGCTATCCAGGGATTAGGATGTGGATATCTTTATTTGAGGGACAGGGAGCCTTATTCAGCCTACCTCAAATGCAAACAATTTAGTCTTCTGAAATATGTGCAGAGTAGACAGTCAACCAATACTTCTCAAATGAATACATGAGAAGGAATGCACAGAAATGTACAAGAAATCATATTATGAAAATGCACAAGAGTTGTGGTTGTAGCAAAAGGAAAAGGGCAGCTTTCAAGTGAGTCATACAGGAGTAACCTCATAATCGCATGGTCAGATCCCCAGTTGAGCATAACAGGGGCTGGAAAGTTGAGTTTCAATTTGCAGTTGTTCGGTATCTAAATTTTTTTTAATGTTGTTATTGTTCCATCTTTAATATTTATATTGTTTTCATGGGAAACCCAAAATTAAAGGGTAGAGAAGATATAGGCTATAAAATATGACATATATATGACAATATATTGTCATATATTTGACAAAAATATGACAGTATATATCAAAAGAAATATAATGAATTGGCTATACATATTATTGGAGTTTATAGTCTTATGGTGGATTCTAGATCCTTTTTAACTTTATTCCAGAAGATATCAATAGAAAGAGAGGGAGGCAGGACAGGAGGAAAAGAGGGATGAAGCAGAGAGCCCCAGCAATTGTTTAAAAACCAGCTTAGTTTATGATATGATAATTATTATTATGATCCTTGTCGATGATAGCATTACCATAATTACTGGGCTAAAAATATCATAACTACTCTATAATGAAGTAAAATGTATTACTATTTAGTGTGGTACATTTTACACAAAATACCTTCTCAAAAGATTTACAAAGCTACATAATGTAGTTGGAAATACATACCAAGGGAAAGACAAAGGGGAAAGTAAAAAATGAGGAAGCACTAAGTAAAGGTGGCTTTTATTGCATTTGAAATGAGATTTTAGGGCATGATACTAAAAAATGAGTTGAAGTAAGGAAAACCTAGTGTGACAAAAAGAGAGTTGCCATATTAATTTGTCCATTCAATAATAAATTGCTTAGTAGATGTAATTTTATATCCAAGAGGTTGGTTAGCTAATGTGGACAGTCTTTGGTTTAAGTTTATACGTCTTCTATATTCAGTTTTTTCTATCTTGAGTGCATTCAAAGGTATGAAGTGAGCTACTTGTTGACAGATGAGGAAGTGAGCTGGTCACTTCCCTTTTTTACTGTCTAGTTCTCATAGCCATCATCCTGCCCACACTACATCCTGCTGCTACTTACAAGTTCTTCTGTATTCACCTTGACCAATTATAAAGACGTTTATTTAAAGAAAAATTGAGTGTCTGTCTACTACATACATGGCATGATGTCATATTAAAAAAAAATGTACTTGCAAGGAGCTTAGACTTAATTGAGAGAGATAGACAAATATACCAATAAATTAGACCAGATTTAAGTAAATGCATTAATTTTCACGTGTCATTTTAAGGCCCCAAATACATCTAGTATTTATTATGATGCTATATTAGTCTGCTTGGTCTGCCATAACAAAATATTACAGACTGGGTACCTTATAAACAACACAAATTTATTTCTAATAAACCTGGAGGTTGGAAGTCCAAGATCAGGGTGCTAGCGTGGTCGAAGAGGGCCCTCTTCTGGGTTGCAGACTTCTGGTGGTTCCTTCACATAGGGAAGGGGTGAGGGATCTCTCCGGGGAGTCTTTTATAAGGGCTCTACTCCCATTTAAGAGGTCTCGGCTCTCATGACCTAATCACTTCCCAACTGTCCCATCTCCTAATATCATCACACTGGGCATTAGGTTTTCAACATATAAATTTAAGGGGGATACAAACATTCAGACCACAACACTGACATTCAAATTGTCCCGTATTTGGCCAGTAGCCATCCTTCCAGCTACTTACTGTGTCCTTTTGACAGGTTCCAATTACATTATAATCTAGATCATTTTAAAAATACTTTAACACAAAACCCCAAATAATGCAATGAAAAACTCACAAAGTCACATAGAATTGAGTTTAAATGCTGGCATTGCTAGGTCCTAGCTGTGCTGCCTTAGCAAGTAAAGCCTGAGTCTTCATTTTCTAATCTGCAAAATGAAAATGAGGATTAATGAGAAAGCCAATGCAAAGCAACTAGCCCAGGGCTTAAAATAATAATAGTAATGATAGCTAATACTTATTGGGCACTATATATGTAATATGTATGTGCCCTTTATTTCTCTAAAATAGATAGGAATTCAGTAACCTGTCCTTGGCCATACAACTAGTAAGTTCCTGAAGAAGATTTTAAATCCAGGAAAAGTGGCTTTAGAGCCATAGAAAGAAGGTGATAAATGTGAATTCTGTTATTATTAAATGTTAGTTTTCTTGTAATGAAAGTGAAAGTAAATGAGTTATCTTTATCTACGAAATAGCAGAGGGTCTACCTAATTTCAGTTCGAGGATACAGGAATATGAGTTACACTAGCATAGGAGTCTTCATCCCCCACTCCCCCAAGTGCCCTTAAGCGTAAGATTAGAAGAGAGTAAGAGAGGTGCTTGTGATTTAGCTGAGTATCAGGAGATATGCATATTAATTTACATGTTCTAAAATCTCATTTCTAACTAACTAAGAATATTTGGCAAAATCTTAGTTCCAAATGCCCTCCTGGTCACAGGAAAGAAGAAGGAAGGATAGAAAATCTTTTAGCTGCCACAGTAGAGGCAGAGAGAATGAGCAGGAAACAGAGGCTGGAGAGAAGAAGGAAGAAAGGATGGAGTGTGAGAGGGCGGGGGAGAGAGAATGACAAGCAGTCTGTTCAGAGGAGAACATAGTATCTCAGGGGTCAGATGCCTCCTGGTACCCATGCCATCCCTTGACAAGTCCTGAGTACTCAGATCAATTAGGTTAAATAATCTAATTCCAATACTAGCTTCCAAGAAGAGATTGCAAACGATGGCAGGGGAAATGGGGAGTGCCTATTTTAAAATAGGGAGAGGGCTACCGTCCTTTTATCTCTGGCTTCGTGAAATGTTGTCCACACAAAGAATGTTCTCGGGATTCACTTTTGACGTAGTGGATGTCAATACTATGCTGGTGGTGGAGGAGATGTACCCATTTATCCCATAGCCCTGTTCTCTGTAATCCTCTTTTACACGATTGACAATTGTTTGGGTGGCGGCCTTCTTGACTTTCCTGACAGCAGTGTAATTTTGCTTTACAGGTAAGACGTAGCAGAAACAAATTAAAGTGGGAACAGTTATAATCTTGAGATCGTCTCAAAGAGGCATCTCCTCCCAGCTAGTCAAAACATCGGAGCCCAAGGTCAATATCTGTCCTCTCCTTGGAGGAGTGTTGCAGGACCCACACACTTGTACACGCACTTGGCAGTGTGGTCATTCATGATGCCAAAGGAAGCTGTGATGTCACAGAATCAAGGAGGTGACTAGGGACTGACTCAAAGAGCCAGTTATATTAACTCTTGGGACTGAGCCGTGAAATACTGCATGGAGCAAGATGAGAGGCATTAGATAGCTGCTAAATCCATAGACCTTCTTGGGACCCTTTAACAGTGATGCTAACTCAAAATCTTATTAGGTCTGAAAAAATGGGCAAAGGTGATCTTTGCATAAAGAATTCTCTGGACTGCTAGTCACACACCAGCTTACTGGGAACAATAAGTACACAGAGGTATTTGTTCAAAATAGTTGATTTCCATATGGCTCCTTAACCAAGAAAACAACAGTTTACTGAGATGTTTGTTGTCCTTTGTTCCACAGCCATCCTCCCAGGATGGGGATAAAATATGGAGTTTTGATGCTAAGACACTGTTTTTACTAGAGATGCCGTCAGGGTCCTGGTGATTCCCTAGGACAAGAGGAAGTGCCTCCTGACATGACCACTGTGCTGTTTTCTTTAGTGCTGACATTGATTTTTCTCCTCTTGGCATGTAGAAGTCCCAGGTGCCCCACTGACCCACTACCTGAGGCTGTAATTACTCCAGGAGTAGGGAGTGAAAAGGGCATATCTCCTCCGCTTTCAGGGAATGACAGACTCAGGGATTTAGGCAGGCCCTGCATTAAGGTGGATCTCTCAGGAGAGTTTAAAGACTCCCACACCTTGATTTGTACATTTTTGCATTAATAGAGGCCACGCTCGTTATCACTGAAGGCTGCGCAAAGTGTGGACTTGGCCTATGATTCTGAAACTATTTCATCATAAAGTCAGATCCTAATGCTCTTATTGGAAACCCAGACAGAAAATAGAATGATCGTAACTAGGCAGCTTCCTTTTTTCAGAGTAATTCTATTTAGTGAGTTCTTTTCTACTTCATTAAAATATGTGTCTATATAAAGTTTATGATATCTTTTAAAGTGAGCTGGTTGTTATAAGCCATTTTTATGGACACACTGCTATTTTCAAAAGCATTTTTAAGCGATATGAGTGATCATCCCCTGTATTTTTATTCCTTAGAGAGTCTGAGATTTGGTAGTTTTGTGAAATCCATTTCCAAACTCTACAAAGCTCTCTATACATCATCTTAAAAGACCTCTGCCTAATTTTTAATAGTGTGTGCGCTTCTAGCTTAATATTCAAGCTGTATTCTTGTGAGTGAGTGAGCTTTGCTCCCTTAGACAGTCTGCTTAGCTGATTTTTAAAGTTAATTGTGGTGCAGTGAAATCTAAAGGTCAGACTGTGTCTATTTTCCTGGCTTATTCAACGAGATGGGCATGTGGGCACCAGATAAATCCATTCACTCCTGACCCAAATAATAATTTTCATGTACACTTTAACCTGTTTCCTGTTCCAGGTTCTTAGACTCTTTAGTCTGCTTTAGGGTCTTCAGAATGGGTTATTAGAGTACACAACACCCAAGGATTCCATGAAGATCCCCTTAGGATTTCAAATCATAAACTATAAGGCTGCCTTTCTGTAATATGCTCCCAAGTTATCTACATATTTCCTAAATTGCCTGGATTATTTTGTTTTATCCTTACTACTCAAGGAGAAAATTAAATTTTGGAGAGAATTTTGAAAAGCGTGTAATGCTTAGGGTTAGTTACTTAGGGATGGTTTGCTCACAGTTTTGTAAATTATCTTCTTATTTATTCATTCATTCACTCATGTATTCATTCATTCATTCATCGATTTCTTAACTGAGCAATAATCTGGGCTCATCACCATGCTAAATACAAGAACACAAGAGACATAGAGCCTGAAATAAGTATGTGATCATAACCTGAACTAGAAATGCAGACCAAGATTCTACCAGTGAGAGATGGAACCAAGCTACACACCCTCTGCAGTCCATGATAGCAGAACCTTGAGGGCATTCGAAAGGATTCAGGAACAAAGAGGGACCATGAGGGAATGGAAACTGAGGTGTGATCTAAAGCAGTATATTTGGTGTCTGTTCAGGGTGAATATCTTTTCCTTGAAATAAGCCAAAATAGTCACACATAATTAAACTAATATGCCATGACTCTCTATGCAAATCTGAAGCCAATAGTTGTGGTAAAGTTGTATTCTCATAACTAATCATAAATCAGCTGTCCCCAAAATCACTTCTGGTGTGCTTTCATAGAATGAAAGGATTATCCATCTTCTACATTAGAGAAGTTATAGCTCCTACTACTCCTTGAACAGTATTAAAAGACAGTAGGTTCTGACTAAATGCTTATTAAGTAGCTCATTTCCTCTGCCACAGTTTGAATCCAAATATTCTCAAATAGGGGAATGTTAAACGTGTGAGTGTGGTGATTTATTTGCCTCTGTATCAATCAACTGGACCAGTGCATGTGGGCTTGGAGGAATGATGTAGAAACAGGGTTGGAACTAGGATGAGGAAGGTAAGGCTCTTGCCTGGGCTCCAAAGCACTTAGTAATCCAGGCAGTATTTTATTTTATTTATTTATTTATTTTTTTTTGGTGGTATGTGGGCCTCCCTCTGTTGTGGCCTCTCCCGTTGCGGGGCACAGGCTCCGGACGCGCAAGCTCAGCGGCCATGGCTCACGGGCCCAGCCGCTCCGCGGCACGTGGGATCCTCCCAGACCAGGGCGCGAGCTCGGTTCCCCTGCATCGGCAGGCGGACGCGCAACCACTGCGCCACCAGGGAAGCCCCCAGGCAGTATTTTAATGCAATAATTTTTTACATCAAAATTAATACAATAAAACCCATGACAAACAAGATATCACAATTTTAAATAAAGTCAATTGGCTTTACCAATTTTTTTCTCTGGCTTCAGGCTCCAGTGTGGCTCAGCATGGTACCAATCTAGAAGAGCTGTAGATCCAGAATGGACACTTATGTCCTGTAAAAGCCATAGAACTTTGACTCTGGGTTACATTATTTCTCAGATTTTTTTTTTTTTTTTTTTTAGGCATGCCTACTTGATTTTCTGGTGATCCTGTAAAGAGAACATGCATCACTGGAGCAATGTTTCTTTCTACCAGTCTATATAGTATTTGAGTATGTGAGAAGTAGAAGTATCCTTGAAGGTCACATAGCAGTCCAGAGTTAGGAACTAATTAACAAGTGAGTGAGATGCAGTTTGTTCTAGAACCTTCTCTTTTGTCTCGCAGTCCACTGCTTTTAAGTCATGCTACCTGGGGCCTGAGTGTTTCATAGGTGGAAGTTGGTTATTTATCATTTAGAGCTCCTGTTTGTGAAATCTCCTAGAGATGTTCTATGAAAATTCAATTTAACCTTCTCACACAAAATGAATACACCACATGGGAGTAGACAAAGGACAGATAAATTAATTCCCATCTATGATTATGTAAATGCATTCTGGTTTTCATGCATGCATTTAATGGGTTAGCAATCATAATTTTAAATACTGTACTAAGAAATGGTATCATTTAGAGATTGTAAATTAAATGTGTTCATGAATTAACTGGTATTCTTAGAATTCCAGATCTTAGAGAAATAGAGTGAGAAGAAGCTGTACCTGAAATGTTTTATGTATGAGGGAAATGGGTCCCCTCTGATGCCATTTCCTGCCACAGAAGTTCCGTAACAAGCAGTTTGAATTTCCTTAGTAAAGAAAGCCAGGTGCATTCCTGGGGTGCTTGGATTCGATTCCAGGATCTGGAAGCTACTGTTATTGGCAACTGAAAATGTACAAGTTCTCATGCTACTCCAAGGGCCATTTGTTTTCTGAGTTTATCTGTGTCTAAAGATCCTATCCCCAGAGGCTTCTCCGGTGGCGCAGTGGTTAAGAATCCACCTGCCAATGCAGGGGACACAGGTTCGAGCCCTGGTCTGGGAAGATCCCACATGCCGCAGAGCAGCGACAGCTACTGAGCCTGTGCTCTAGAGCCTGCATGCCACAACTACGGCAGCACATGCACCTAGAGCCCGTGCTCCTCAACAAGAGAAGCCACAGCAATGAGAAGCCCGCAGGCTGCAACGAAGAGTAGGCCCCGCTCGCCACAACTAGAGAGAGCCCACATGCAGCAACGAAAACCCAATTCAGCAAAAAATAAATAAATTAAATAAATAAATTTATTTAAAAAAAAAAAAAAAGATCCTGTTCCCAGAATATCCAGCTCAGAATATACAAATTTTGTTTCTGTCTTATGTCCCTGGCTTTGTCATGGGCCCTAGTACCAGGAAAGGATATGTGTGTTTATTTATTCATGTATAGTTAAATAATCAGATTTCAGACTACACAGTTAAGGTCCAACTTAAAAGAGATAAATACTCATATATGTGATAAGTGGATTATTTTAGGGTTGTAATATTATTTATACTCTAACTTCATCAAAACCATGGCAAGCTATGCATCTTATAAAGTAAGTTACCTGATTTCACCCACCCTTTCTGCTCCCCTTCCTCCTGTACATCCCATTTTTATAAGGTGTTTCCAGGGCCTGGGAAATAAAATGCATTTTTTGCAGGTTATAGGTTATTTTCTTATCAGGCTCTGACAATTTGTACTCTCACAGCCTCACTTTCTGCCATCACGCCTGCCTGAAAGAATCATTCTAGTGTGACCAACTATTTTTTTTTCTTTTTTTTTTTTTTAACATCTTTATTGGAGTATAATTGCTTTACAGTGGTGTGTTAGTTTCTGCTTTATAACAAAGTGAATCAGTTATACGTATACATATGTTCCCATATCTCTTCCCTCTTGCGTCTCCCTCCCTCCCACCCTCCCTATCCCACCCCTCTAGGTGGTCACAA
>NC_041232.1:66884955-66886041 GCF_002837175.3 Physeter macrocephalus
TGGCACATATATACAATGGAATATTACTCAGCCATAAAAAGAAATGAAATTGAGTTATTTGTAGTGAGGTGGATGGACCTAGAGTCTGTCATACAGAGTGAAGTAAGTCAGAAAGAGAAAAACAAATACCGTATGCTAACACATATATATGGGATCTAAGAAAAAAAAAAAAAAAGGTCATGAAGTGACCAACTTTTGAATGTCCTCTTTAGTCCCTCTTTATCTGCGAGGGCTGCCTGAGGCATTTTGTCTCCTTGACTTCTTTCACACCTCCCTATGACCTGAGATGAGAGGGGAATCTGAGAAGCAGAGGAAGAATGGCTGTTTGAAACTCTAGCCTGGCTTTCCTCAATTGTCATTTTTTATTTTATTTGGCTGTGGCAGTTTCATGGGTATATCAGAGCCCTCAGATATCACTTAAGGGAAGCTAATAAAATCCCTGACAGATCAGATTATTTTCTGTTTCTTTCTATTGAACTTTTTGGCAGTTGGGCTTGATGGGTTAAAACTCAAAGGAAGTGTCTTATTTTCCATTGCGTCCTAAGCTAGATTCTTAGACCAGGACATATAGCTTCTTCGCACATTTTGCCATCTGCAAAATACAGAGTGAAATGTCCCACTCCTAACGTCTGCCATGTGCCAGCTCCTTGCCTGCTCACTGGATAAATTTGCTTGCCTGGTACTGGCATCTCACTGTTAGCTGGGACTCTGGACACATCATTCTCTCCAGGTCTGGGATGCACTTTCACTTACTTTAAGAATCTGTTCAGTGGGTGTTGACTTGAATGTAAGTCTTATACGGGTTGGCCACCTGGTAGTCAAGAGGAGGTAATTATTCTAGAACGTCTAGTGAAGACCTACTTCAGGCTTTGCTCTGAATGTAGAAGAAAAAGTCTCCAACCTTGAAAAAAGATCAAAGATTGTGCCAAGAACAGAAGGAGATACTAAGGCATGTTGAAGAACAACCACAGAGAGCCATTTACCTGCTAAACGTCTTGTATGATAGAAGACTCTTTCATCTCACTTCTACCATCTTGTGTGCTTTTTTTTTTTTTTTTTTTTTTTTTTTTTTTTTTTTTTTTTTTT
>NC_041232.1:66886451-66888517 GCF_002837175.3 Physeter macrocephalus
CAGCCGCTCCGCGGCATGTGGGATCTTCCCGGACCGGGGTACGAACCCGCGTCCCCTGCATTGGCAGGCGGACTCCCAACCACTGCGCCACCAGGGAAGCCCTTGTGTGCTCTTAAAATGGCCCCATGGCCTGTCTAAAAAGATCTTTTGTTCAACACTGAACTCTAGTCTGGAAAAGTTTAAATGACTATCCTAGAGAGAGCAGAATTGGATTTGATACCCTCTTACCCTTATAATCTTTGCTTCACACTGTAATCCAAGATGGAAACCTGGGGGAAAAAAGGGAAGACATGATTCCTAACCTCAAAGAGCTTATACTAAAGTTTGTCTTTTCCTTCTCAATCAGAACTTACTTAGTAGGTATTGATAGTTGACTAGCTAATATGATAAAGAAATTAAAGAGTTTATAGGTGACTGTGTGTTACTTCCCAAAGAAGAATATTCATGATTTAAGAGAGACTTTCTGGCTCATGATGCCATAAAGTTTTAGATGGTGGCTCATGCTCAGGTAGGTAGACTTGGAAGAAAATAATCTAGGTAGGAGTGAGGGTTATGATTTTCCTATTATTTATTTATGCCTAACCTGTGTTTAACCTATTGTTTTATTCTTTTATTTCTGGGTTTGATATTTTTCATTTTTGTTTTGGGCTGCTTATTTATATTAATCTTACTATCCCCTGTCACTTCTTATCTGTTTTTTTTCCCCCTTACTATCCTCAAGTAGATAATCATTAAAGGAGTAATGCATCAAAGCAAAAGAAATTAACTTTAAGTGTAAAACTCAAAGTAATTTTCAGAGATTTAGAAACTTTATAGCCATGGCATTTTGCTTATCTGCTTTACTTTATGTCTTTTCTATGGTGAAATAAAGATTCATACAGAACCGTGCTCATGTACACGTGCACTCGCACACACCCCGAGCAGCTCAATGTATTTGCATTTGATTCCTTCAGTTCAAGGAATAGAACATCACCAGCTGCCCAAGGAGCCCCATCATGACTTTCCTAGTTGCTTACCTCTGTGTCCCACCAAAGGAAGACACTATCTTGAATTGTATTGAAACCACTTCCTTACTCTTCATTAGAGTTTTACTTCCTAAGCAAGTGTCTCCAAATTTTATAGTTTAGTTCTTGTTTTTGAGCTATATATAAATGGAATCACACAATATGTATCCTATTGTGTCTAGCCTTTTCTCTGTGTGTTATGTTTATTAGAGTCATCCATGTTTTTGCATAGCTGTAGTTTGCTCATTTTATTCATATTTAGTGTTCCATGGTATCAAGATACCATAATTTACTTATCCATTCTAGCGATGATAAATATTTGGATTATTTCCTGTTTCTAGCTCTTATGTTCTTGGACAAATTTGGACATGTCTGTTTCGATTCACAAGCACATGCTTACCTGTTGGGTATATATCTAGATGTGGAATTGTACATTTTCAGCCTCAGTAGATAAAGTCAGCCTGTTTGCCAAAGTGGTTTTATCAATTTATACTCTCACCCAGTGTTTATGGGAGTTGCTATTACTCTGAATTCTAGTAAACACTTTCAGTCATTTTAATTTTAGCTTTTCTTATGGGTAGGTACTGGTTTTATTTCATTCTAGTTTCAATATGCATTTCCTTGGTAACTAATGAGGGCAGCCACCTTTTTATATATTTATTGACCATTTGGTATCTTTCTTGATATGACTATTTAGACCCTTTCTCCATTTTTACATTCATTGGTTGTCTTTGTGTATTGAATCTATTGATCAGTTTGAGGAGACATGATAGTTTAGTATAGAGTATTTCAATGCTTTACAATACTCAATTTTCAAATATTCCAGTACTTGATACAATATTTAGTAAGCTGATTTTCACAATGTAGATCACTTAAGTGTTCTAAGACTCTAATATTTACTAGCTCTTCTTTACATTTTCTAAATATTTTATAGTTTTCTGTGTAGAAGTCTTGCCCATCTTGCATTAAATTTATTCTGGAGTTTTCAAGCTCGTGCGCTTGCACACTCTCTCTCTCTCTCTCTCCCTCTCTCTCCCCTCTTCCCCTCTTCCCCTCTCCCTC
>NC_041232.1:66888575-66901429 GCF_002837175.3 Physeter macrocephalus
CCTCCTTCCTTCCTTCCTTCCTTCCTTCCTTCCTTCCTTCCTCCCTCCCTCCCTCCCTCCCTCCCTCCTTCCTGCCTTTCTTTCTCTCTCTCTTTCCTTGTCTCATTCTCTCTTTTTGCCTTATTTTACCAGCTGGACCTTCCCGTAGAGCACTAGTTCTCAACTCAGGGCAATTTAGCCCCCCAGAAGAGATTTGACAATGTGCAGACATTTTTGATTTTCACAACTGAAAGATCCTACCCGCATCTAGGGATAGAAGCTAGGTATGTTGCTAATTATCTACAGTGCAGAGGACAACCCTCCACAACAAAGACTGCCAGACCTCAAATGCCAATAATGCCAAAGTCTAGTAACTGTGCAGAATAGTATTGTATAGGAAGGACAATACAGGACCTCTTGCCTTGTTTCAGTAGCAAGGTAAAAGCTTTTAACATTTAACTAATCAGTGTAATGCATCTTGCAGCCTTTTAGTAAATAACTTTTATTACATAAATGTCATTTTCTTCTGACCATACTTTGCTGAACGCTCTTATGGTGAACTGGACATCATATCTGCAGAAATGTTTAAGAAAGCACATTGAGACCTAGGAAGATGTTATCTTTCTCCAAAGAGAATTCACATTGCTTCTGCTGTAAGAGCCCTTTCAGCAGAGATTGAGATAACTAAACACCGAACTTCAATACATACTTCTGCGTACTTCTGGTTTACCCTTGCTCATTGACTGTAGCATCTATATCTACACATATATATCTATATCTATATTTATATCTATATCTATTTGTCTATAATCCCAAAGTAGCAGGTTTACCAGGGCTCCCCCAACAGTCTGTTCACTGGTCTTAGACACACATCCTTGTAGCCTTTGTCCATCAAGGCTGTCCACTGCAGGATCACCCTCAGGTCCTCTCAGTCTCTTCACATTGAAAAGAACCAGTCCCATGGAGTAAAATGGGCCCTAAATTCTAGGATCATCACTTCCCTTTGCCTATTTTTTTCCCATTTCCTAGAAATTCTTCATTCTGTTTTTTACTTTTTCATTGCCTTCAGGCAGACTTGTTTTTAAGTTGTATTCTTTTTTTAATAGAGATTCTCAATGGGAAGATTGTTCTGAATTATCTTGTCCACCACTACAGGAAGCAGAATTCTTGTTTTATTTGTATATGCATGTGTTAATTTATTTCGAGATAGAACTTTAAGGAAATCAGCATTGTAAACTATTGAAAATGTTGAGATATGCTCATATTTGGCAAGTAAAAAAATCGTTCTTATATGAATGAAAAGTTTGAACCATTTTTCCTTTAATTATTGTAATCACAATTTACATACTTAAACAGAAGAGATGTCCACCTACGCTCACCATCCCTGAATTAGGAAAAGAATAATTAAATGATTAAAAAGTGATTCTGGAATAGAGGTGACTTGAAGCTCCCTAATTTTTCAGCTGAATTGGCACAGCTTCTTTAATTGTCATGTCAATATCATCAGTGGTTAGATATGTAGACAGATGCGTGAAGCCCACAGTTGGCATTTCCTCTCTTCTCTGTATTATGCAGATGCATTTAAAGACCATTCTTTAGCACAGAAGTGGATTGGAGGTTAAGTGAAATCAGATAATTTAGCAGTCAGCAAGTTTTAAACCTTTGGGGATTTCCAAGCCTGACCAGGGAAACACAACAGGATTTTTGCCACTTTGGTCCAGGTTTTAGAAAAAAGTATAAATCTAAAGAGGCTACCAATTGTGGGTTTGATTTCTCTATCCTTCAGGTTACATACAGCACCTCAGAAAAATGTCCACTCTGATATCTCTGCTTTTCTCATAAACAAGGATTTCACAGTCTGGGCTTATTAGTCTGCCTTTTGACAGTACAAAATCTTTTGTAAGTTGCTTTTAAAAGAGGAAGAAAAATATTCCTCTCAGGCTGTTTAGGTCCTCAGTCTTAATTCTAAGCATTTATATTGACAGAATGAATATATGCTCATTTTCTAAATATTCTCTGCGAACCTCTAACCCTATTGGAATTAATTGAATAACTATATATATATATATATAGTAGAACCTCTAAGGATAACAAATCTGAAAAGGAATGAGAAAAAGGGAAATTCAGTCAAGTACCAGTCACTTTAGACATTTTAGTTGTTTTGCAATTTATAGTTTCAATTGCTGAAGATTTTCTTGAGTGCTTCATTGTCTCACTGATCTACCAGGAAATGAGAGCTGTGTTAAGAGGAGGAAAAAGAAGAAAACACCTATTTCATCCTAGCCTGAATATTGGTCTGATCGGACACTGGATCTGGTTTTCACTGTTGCTTTTGACCTGCACAGAGTGACTCTAAACATGCATTTAGAAGCCACTACAGAAAACAATTTCCCCCAAATAAATAAAACCTTGGCTTATATCTAGGTGATATTATACCAAAAATGTATTTGAAATATTTTTAGAACATTAAGATGATGCTAACTTTGGAGAAAGGAAAATAATGTTGGTTTTAGGCTAACAGGTCATTTTCCTATAACAATCAACTCCTTAGCATAATGTGAAAAATGTCAATAAAAAGGAACACTTAGTGAATGCTCTCTCTGCTAAGTACTTTTGGTTCATTTTTTTTTCCACCATTCAATCCTCACAACACTACCATGAGAAGAGGTTCTGTTGTACAGTTGAAGAAAATGCAGTTTAAAGTGATGAAATAACTTGCCAGTCATCCATTTAGTAAATGGCAGCATCTGAATTTAGAACCAGGTCTGGCTTTATTCTCAACCCCAGTGCTGCTGCATCATGTACTGCGGTGGGGGGAGGGGGTGGTTCACAGTGATTGCATCAAAGGTATCTGAACAGTGTAATGGATAGATGAGAATAATCTATAAACTCTATGATCCAGCTTTCCTCAGATAAGGACAAGGAGTTTGAGACACATTTATTAGAATTTAGACGGGCACCCTTGAAAGTATGAGAAGAAGTCTGTTTCACTTCTCTTTTTGATGTTCTGAGCACCCAATTTCCAGCATTTGGTGGAGGGCTTCCCCCACACCAACAAGCAGTTCTCATACCTCATCAAGAGTGTCTGAGGATTCAACGCAATTCTTCCACTATCCTCCCGAAGATAGCATCAGATTCCATAGGTTAACGGTTTAGCCCTACAAGTCTGTGCTGCCCGCCTTCAGATGCCAGTCGTCACGAGCCCAGATTGTTACCTGTGCTTCTGATTGGCTATAAATTAGAGGTTCCCAAGACTCTCTCCTCAGCTTGGACTAATCTACTAGAACGGCTCACAGAACTCAGAGAAACATGTTACTTACTGGTTATCACTGGTTTATTATAAAAGGATATAACCGAAGAACAGCCAGATGGAAGAGATGCACAGGGCAAGGTATGGGGAAAGGGTGCAGAGCTTCCATGTCCTCTCCGGGCATGTCACTCACCCCAGATCTCCACGTGCTCATCAACCCAAAACCCTGTCCTTTCAGGTTTTTGTGGAAGCTTCCTTACATAAGCATGACTGATAAAATCATAGACCATTGGTGATTGAACTCAATCTCCAACCCCTCTTCCCTCCCCAGAGGTCATGGATGGGACTGAAAATTCCAACCATCTGATCACATGGTTGATGCTCCTGGCAGCCAGCCCTCATTCTTAAGTCTTTCCAAAAGAAGTCACCTCATTCACCTAACCAAAGACACCTTTATCACTCCCATCACTTAGGAAATTCCAAGGGTTTTGGGAGTTGTGAGCCAGGACCTATGGACAAAGACCAAATATATATGAGAAATATATATCTGAATGATCAAATATATATTTCTTATAAATCACAATATCACCACTTCCCATTATAGTCACATTCAAAAGATCACTGGGCAGTGAAGACAGAATAAAGCAACAGAATATAATGACTTACTCTTTTTGTACTACCTTGAAACTATTTTAGCTTTTAGCATCCAATTGTATAACTACTGTGCGTAACACTTGTCATTATTTACAGGACTTGTCACTTATTTTCAAAATTGAAATTAGTGATTTATTTCAAAAATCCCCTAAAAAGGTAACCCCTTTCATTCTTGCTCATGACTGAGTCATAAAATCAATAATATGCAGGTCCAGTATTCGAGAGATTTTCTTTTAAATGAGTTTCCAGGGCTCCAGTGACTCAAAAAAAGCCCATTAAAATATATTTTAAAAATTAAACTGAACCCACCAAGTAACACATCCCTGAATGCTTATGTGAAAATAATGTAAAAAAGAAGTTTAAATAAGTTGATGTATATTTTATTGTATTTAAAATATTTATAATGTATGAAAATTTAGTGAGTTGGAATCTTTTATTCAGAGACTGCTCAGTAAGTAAACTACAGATATGTAACATTCATCTTTACATAGTAAGATGTAAGATTCATTTTTACATAGTCAGATATAATTTATTAATTCCATTTATTTAATTCCATTCAATACCAATGAGAGGCTTAGAGTAGTTGAATGATTAACATGATAATTTATAAAACATGTAATTTCCCTCATACACTTCCCTTTTGGAAATCTCATAGGCTTACCTCCACAAATTGATTTCCATTATTCCTGATTTATTTTTCCTAGAAAAAACAGACCCTGTTCTTCTTCTTTCCCCCTGTTTATTTATCTGTCTTTAACAACAGTTTTACTGAGATATAATTCACATACCATAGATCCTATTATTCTTTAATTACATGGAAGTAAAAGTTGACCTTATGTCAGAATGACACATGTTGTAATAGGAAAAGTTTAGAATGTAGGTTATTTTTAGAATTATCAAAGCAAAAGCCTTTATTTTTATCAAAATCTGTATCTTATTTAGAAATAATAATAGATGCATTTCTTGTCCTAATAACAAACTAATAGTAAATCTGAGGTACTAAGCTGACTTAATCTAATCAAACAACCTTCTTTTCTTTCTTAATTTTTGAAGACTTAATTATTTTAGAGCAGTTTTCAGTTCACAGCAAAACTGAGAGGAAGGTAGAGAGAGTTCCCATATACTCCTGGCCTCCATATATGCACAGCCTCCCCCATTATTAGCATCCCCCACCAGAGTTGCACATTTGTTGGAATTGGTGAACCTATATTTGCCATCATAATTGCCCAAAGTCCATAGTTTATATGAGGGTTCATTCTTGGTGCTGTACGTTCTGTGGGTTTGGTCAAATGTATAATGACATATAGTCATCATTATAGTATCTTACAAAGTATTTTCATTGCCCTAAACGTCCTCTATGCTCTGCCTGTTTATCCCTGCAGCACCCCAGCCCCCAGCCCCTGGCAACCATTGGTCTTTTTACTGTCTCCCTAGTTTTGCCTTTGCCGTTTCCAGAATGTCATGTAGTTGGAGTTATACGGTATGTAGCCTTTTCAGACTGGCTTCCTTCACTTAATAATATGTATACAAGTTTCCTCCGTGATAGCTCATTTATTTTTAGCACTGAATAATATTCCATTGTCTGGACATACCACAGCTTATTTATCTATTCATCTATTGTAGGACATCTTGTTTGCTTCCAAGTTTTGGCAATTCTGAATAAAGCTGCTGTAAACGTGATGTGCAGGTTTTTGTATGGACATAAGTTTTCAGCTCCTTTGAGTAAATACCAAGGGGTGAGATTCCTGGATTGGTAAGAGTGTGTTTAGTTTTGTAAGAAGCTGCCAAATTGTCATCCAAAGTGGCCGTACCATTTTTCATTTCCTCCCCACCCCCGCCAGCAATGAATGAAAGTTCCTGTCATTTCACATTTGGTGCTGTCAGTGTTTTGGATTTTGACCGTTTTCTGTTAGGTGTGTAATGGTATCTCATCCTTGTTTTAATTTGTATTTCTCTGATGACATATGATGTGGAACATCTTTTTGCTTATTTAACAACTGTATATCTTCTTCGGTGAGATGTCTGTTAAGGTATCTGGCCCATTTAAAAATCAGGTTGTTTTATTTTCCTAGTATTGAGTTTTAAGAGTCTTCTATCATATGTGTGTTTTGCAGGTATTTTCGTCTAGTCAGTGACTTTTCTTCTCATTCTCTTGACATTGTCTTTCACAAAGAAGAAGTTTTTAATTTTAATGAAGTCTAGCTTATCAGTTATTTCTTTCATGTATCATGCTGTTAGTGTTGTAGCTAAAAGCCATCGCCATGCCTAAGGTCACCTAGGTTTTCTCCTACATTATCCTCTAGGGGTCTTATGTTCTGCATTTTATATTTAGGTCTGTGATCCATTTTGAGTTACTTTTTGTGAATGGTGTAAGCCCTGTATGTAGATTTATTGTTTTGCTTGTGAATGTCCAGTTGAGTTGTTCCAGCATCATTTGTTGAAAAGACTTTGCTCCATTGTATTGCCTTTGTTCCTTTTCAAACGAAGATCAGTTGACATATATTTATGTGGATCTATGTCTGGGCTCTCTGTTTCATTACAGTGATCTATTTGGCTGTTCTTTTACCCATACCACACTGTCTTGGCTACTGTAGCTTTACAGTAAATCTTGAAGTCAGGTAGCATCAGTTGCTCAATGTTGTTCTTCAATACTGTGTTGGCAATTCTGGGTCTCTTGCCTTCTTTTATTTTTAACTGATGAATTTTTGAGCGATGCTGCTTCATTTCTGTCAGTTTATTCTGTAATCTTAACTAAATCTTGCCAATGATGTTTTGATTGTGCCTTTACTATATTAAAGTCACATTCTCTCTTATTGTTCTACATTTCTGAATGTTCTGAAGCTTTCTTGTTTCTCGAACTTGCAAATGGAATTTTACAATGTGTTTTCTTCTTTTGAAAATGAAAATTGTGAACCTAAAGATAGATTCAAAATTGTTTATTATGGAAAGAAAGACAAGTAGATAGCCCTCTGGAAAGTGGTATCCTATGGCCCTTTATAATTATAACTATATATTTATGTTTATGTAAATGATGTCCTACCAAATAGTTATCTGTAGTACCAGTTGGTAGCATTTGTACTGAATCTTGGTGATGCTTTATTTCTAAATTTTACTAATTTTTAAGTGAAAACCCCCTTTTTTCCTTAATGCCTTTAAAAGATGATGTTGAATGCAAATGAATTTTAAATAGTTGAGTTTTGTTTCTGTATGAGATATTTAACATCTAAAAGAAAAGTGACAGCCTGCCAACTGCATAATGCACTCTCCCGAGAATTAGAACTTGCACGTGCCCACAGAATGTAGAAAAGTAATTCTATCTACAGAATAAACTCAAAAGGTGTTTCACCTCCTCCTTAGCTTCAGCATATTTTAAAATCTGGTGTGCCATTGAGAAATGGGTTTGGATGTTGTTATTTTTTTTTTAAATGGAAGCTACAGTTTTTCAGAAGTCAAGCATGTTGTGTTAGTGTAAACACTGAGCCAACGGGCCTGCCAAAGGAGCAACAGAACTTACTCTCTTTGCAAGCTGGAGTGGTGGGTTATTTACATGCAGATCACCCACCACGCTGGGCTAAATTGCCCCCACCTACAGGAGCTCAGGACTTCAGATCACTTTGGAAACACTAGGCCAGGGCTATAGATTTCTGTGGGCCCTCGTTCCTTGATTACATTTATGGTTGGATTCACAAATTTATAAAAATAAGCCAGTTCACTTATTTGGGGCCAAATGGAATATAGATGAAGAAATTTTTATACACTTGATGAAAGGAATGGGTCCAAAAGCAATTATTATTTTGAACTTTGAAAGCAGGGCCCGCTGCCATTAAGGCCAAAGCGTGAACCGTTGCATTCTCTGCCTGGCAAGCTAAGCTCTGGTTTGAAATGAACTCTTAAGGTTCTCCCTTACTTCAAGCAGGCATTAGAATGTTCAAGTCTTTCTTCTTTAAAACAATTCTTAATATTTATTATCTAACCAGTGATTTGGAAAAAATAGACTTTTCTAGAGAGAGGGAAAAAACACGCTCACGGATTATCAGTGTTATCATCAAATGAGTAATTTATTGGAGGGCCTGGTGCAGCAAACTAATTTACTGGTTGTAAAACAAATGGTGCTTTTCTGAAGTATGAGAAATGAATTGAAATCTTTCCATCTTAAAAAAAAAAAAGAGGATTAACAGTAAGAAATATACATTAAATAACATTAAAAGACAACATTTTCATAGTGATATCTAACATATGTCCTCCTAGTCTTGAATATCTATGAAGTCTTCTACAAATTAGTTTTCCATGTTTTATCCAGTATATTAAACATGGCATGTGTGCGTGCATGTGTGTGTGTTTAGTTTCGGGAGGGGGGATGGAAAGTGATCGTGGCCTCATTAAATAAAAAGTCTAGAGGTCATCTTTCTAAATTCTATTTAGAAACTGGGCCATTGAATCTCTTTCTTAGATTTGATTCACCTGTCCGATTACTGTAATTGGACCAGTAATTGTGAAAAAGTAGCACTGCAGTGGTCGTATTTTTATAACCAAGATAACATTTGACTTACAAATTTACATAACTCTTCTGCACATAAAAATGATAGACATTTTCTTTGATGATAAAATCTATACTGGGACTCTCATTCATTTAATGTGTACATTTAGTTTTTTAGCATTAAAACTAATGTCAACCTAAAATTGAAACACATTATTGTGTATTTGCTGAAACATCATTATGGGATATCTTAATGGGAGGATTAACATTTTTCTTGGAATTTTTTTTTTCCTGTTTCTTATTCTGTGGTGACAGGTGACAGTTTTTATTATTTTTTTTACTGGTAATCTCAGGAATATGTATTGTGAATCTGGAGGAAATGTAGAAAGAATGGACCAGGAGCAAACTCTTACTCCTGGAAAGAATAAGGAAAAACGAGGCAGAGATGATAAGATAATAGGTCCGTTGAATCCTCATCATGGGCTGAAGAAGAATATCAAACAATACTATATTCTTATGACCTGTTACTGGTGAAATTCCAGATGGAGTCAGATTTGCAATGATTGGAATGTTTTGAGCTTAGTTACACAGTTTTGTTTGCCCTGTTTTGCAAAATTAATTCCTTCTTAACTAGGATACGTTCATTTTTTGGTGTGTTATGCACAATTCCAGCTATTCATTATTGAATTTTTTCAAATAATCATGAAAGTATTCCTGGGTTTCAGATCAAAAATGATTAAAAATGATTTGCAACAAAGGAAGTTGCTTTATGTCCTTCTCAATATCACATACTTTTGCTGCCTTTTTTTAGCAAAAATTAATCTTTCTAAGGTTCTACTTCAATTACAGTTCAAGATTTCTCACCTTTTCTTGATTTATAATACATATAGATAACCTTTTAAAAACAGCCCACGTTTATCTCACCTACTTCCCTAATTCCTACCTCTAGACCTAAAGAGCAGATCCCCTATATTTAGTTTTGAAAAAATAAATTTCTTTCCTTTTGTGACCAAAATCGTTTATCTTTTTTTAACCAGCCTATCAAGTGAACTTTTAAATAATCAAATTCACATTGAACTATTTGTGAGATGGAAAATTATAATCATTGAAAATTCAGTAAAATGCATATATAAACCCTTCAAATGTCAAAAGAATCTGTTCTGCACTCTGGAATACAAAACATTTTAAACATTTTCTATCTAGATTACCTAACTTTCATTAAATTTGCTTATACAGATAATTTAATCTATTTCTAAATCAGTAGTTATTTTGGCTGGATTGCATTAGTCAGAATTTGCTTTTGCTGTTTTATCCCCAAAGTTTACTTGCACTGTATGAAATTGCCAGTGTTTGGTGGGTTTTGACCTACAAAAACAGCAATTCCATTAGGTTCAGTCTAAAAGGGCCCACCCTAAGGTCCTTGAAGAGTAACAACGCAGGAGGATGGGACAGAAAGAAGCTTCAGGATCAAGATCTATTTTTGCTACTTGTTCTCTAACCCTTCTTGTGTTCCCACCTTATTTGTAGCCAGTCTCCTTGTTGCTGGCTGTTTGGAGCTCTTTGGGTATCTAATTTATATTGCTGTTTCAAAGTCCATGGTTTCTCATCTGCTGTTTATATGCAGACAGCTATCAGAGAGTAGGAGCACCTTTAGGTTAGAAGGAACCTTAAGACTGAACTAGGAGTATTTGACTTCAATCAGTTTTCAGTTAAAGTGATCCCTATAGCAGGAGTCAGCAAACTTTTTCTGTAAAGAACTGACTGAAACTATTTTAGGCTTTGTAGGCCATATGATCTCTGTTTCAGTTACTTAGTTACCTACCTGCCATTGTTGGGCAAAGGCAGCCATATAAATGCTTGTGTTCCAATAAAACATTATTTATTGACATTGAAATTTGAATTTCATATAGCTGTCACGTCATGAATATTATTATTATTTTGATTTTTCCCCAACTAGTTAAATATGTAAAGATCCCTCTGATCTCCTGGGCTGCACAGACAGGCGACTAGATGGATTTGGTTCACAGGCCATCCTTTACAGCATCTTTGACATGGGTCATCTGCCATCATCATAAACATCCTCATTTGACTGGGAGATGACACAAGTCAGCACATCCCAAATGCTTCATTTGCACTTATAAATGCAGTATAACCATATTATAAAGCCTATTTTGAATCAAGCAAAAGAAAGTCCACATTAATATCATCACAGTAGCATAATTATCATTAATGTTGGGCAATATTTTCTTCCAAATCATTTTCAATGTATATTTTTCGATTCCTGCAATAATAATGCATATATTTTGAATACTACTTTTGTAGTATAACACTGCATCCTAAGTATTTTCCATAAAGTACATAATTTTATAAGTATAATTTTAGGTGTCTTGGCTAAATACAGCTCACTTGGGCAACTATTCCATGCCGTACTTGGCTTTTACCAATTTTGGACACTTAGGTTGCTTTCAGTTGTTTCACTAAGATGATTACCTTTATGCATATTGTTACATTTTCAGTGTTTTGATTAAATTCATTGGGAAGATTTTCAGAGGAGGGATTACTGAGTCTGAGTGTATGATCATTATATTGAATAATTGTTGAATTTACTAAAGGGTTATGGTGCTTGTATTAATGGGGATGGTACATTAAGTCTTTTATATGTGGCAGGCAATGTGCTAGGCACTTTATATTATGTCACTGAACCCTCACTATAGCTCTATGAAATAAATGTTATTGTCCCCAAGTATAGAAAAGTATTGGGTTGGCCAAAAGGTTTGTTCGTTTTTTTCCGTGAGATGGCTCTAGTAGCACTTAGTTGTCTTTTACTTCATTTGAAACATTTTTGTTAGATTGTATCGTGACAGCTGTCATATCAGCGTACGTTTCAAAAAAGACATCAAAATTGGTGAATTTTTGTGTAGCGATTTTAATACTGAAGATGGAAGAAAAACAACATTTTTGGCATATTATGCTTTATTATTTCAAGAAAGGTAAAAATGCAACTGAAACGCAAAAAAAGATTTGTGCAGTGTATGGAGAAGGTGCTGTGACTGATTGAACATGTCAAAAGTGTTTTGTGAAGTTTCATGCTGGAGATTTCTCGCTGAATGATGCTCCACAGTCAGGTAGACCAGTTGAAGTTGATAGCGATCAAATTGAGACATTAATTGAGAACAATCAACGTTAAACCATGAGGGAGATAGCTGACATACTTAAAATATCTAGATCAAGCGCTGAAAGTCATTTGCACCAGCTTGGTTATGTTAATTGCTTTGATATTTGGGTTCCACATAAGTTAAGCAAAAAAAGCCTTCTTGACCATATTTCCACAGGCTATTCTCTACTTAAACCTAATGAAAACATTCCGTTTTTAAAACGAATTGTGATGGGTGATGAAAAGTGGATACTGTACAATAATGTGGATGGAAGAGATCGTGGGGCAAGCGAAATGAACCACCATCAACCACACCAAAGGCCGGTCTTCCTCCAAAGATGGTGATGTTGTGTATTTGGTGGGATTGGAAGGGAGTTGCCTATTATGAGATCCTTCCAGAAAACCAAACGATTAATTCCAACAAGTACTGCTCCCAGTTAGACCAACTGAGAGCAGTACCCGATGAAAAGTGTCCAGACTTGGTCAACAGAAAATGCATAATCTTCCATCAGGATAGTGCGTGACTGCATGTTTCTTTGATGACTCGGCAAAAACTGTTACAGCTTGGCTGGGAAGTTCTGATTCATCCTCCATATTCACCAGACTTTGTAGCTTCGGATTTCCATTTATTTCCATCTTTACAAAATTCTCTTAATGGAAGAAATTTCAATTCCCTGGAAGACTGTAAAAGGTACCTGGAACAGTTTTCTGCTCAAAAAGATAAAGCATTTTGGGAAGATGGGATTATGAAGTTGCCTGAAAAATGGCAGAAGGTAGTGGAATAAAAGAGTGAATACGTTGTTGAATAAAGTTCTTGGTGAAAATGAAAAATGTGTCTTTTATTTTTACTTAAAAACTGAAGGTATTTTTTGGCCAACCCAATAGAACTATCACTATTATTAACAGAGTCCAAATTAGGATTTTGGTCTGACAGCAAACCCTGTATTGAGGCATTTTGTTGCATCTAACCATAACTTATAAATTTACACTGCCAGCGTGCCCACATGATAGAATGTTATTTTAATTCCTTTCTCTCTTTCAAGTGAAATCCTACATAGCCTTTGAAATTTATTTTAATGTTAAATCTTTTCATGAATCTTTCTCCAAAACCCATGTGGCAGAGTTTGTCATTCCTCTCACACTTCCAAAGGCTTATCACAGTGCATTATTTTTAAGCATCTCGAGGAAGGCACTGTGGTCTATTTATGCTGTATCCCTTGAGTTAATCCAAGCTTTGTACAAAGTCAGGGATCAAAAATGCCCATGAGGGGCTTCCCTGGTGGCGCAGTGGTTGAGAGTCCGCCTGCCGATGCAGGGGACACGGGTTCGTGCCCCGGTCC
>NC_041232.1:66901566-66910860 GCF_002837175.3 Physeter macrocephalus
AAAAAAAAAAAAAAAAAATGCCTATGAATATAACTATAATGGGTCATGATCTGCTTTTGGAAGCTTCTTCCCATTGACACAAATCCTTTTTCTCTGCTGCTGAAGAATATAGTAAACCAAATGCTTTGGTCTTATCCTTGCTTTAATCTCTCACCCCTATACTGCCCTGGCAATCTTATTTCTGTGTGCTAAGCTTTCCTCGGGATGCATCCTGGCCCATCTTCTTCACGAGCAGGTGTCATGTGGCTTCATCTTCAGTATTAGGGCTTCATCTTCAGTCTTAGAAAGACTAGAATGACATCAGGGCTACCGCTGGAGAAATCAAAAACCCTCAGCAGACCAAAAACAGTTCAGATTTGAATTTCCAGGTTGTTTCTTTTTTAAATATCCTCAAATACTAACAGTTATAATTTGAGTCAGAATTGATCTGGAAAGGTATCTGATAGACACATTTCAGTGTTTGAGTTCTGATTCTATCAGTTTTCCCTATGAAGAGTTTCATATAGCCATCATCATTGCTCTTGACCTGCTCCACTGTCACTGTCTTATCATCATCATGATGTTACTGTAAAGTTTATCATAACCTCCTAGGCAATTGAACAGGTGGGTTGCATCACATTGTGAGGGCTGCTTAGATAGAAATTTTATCTCTTCACCTATTGTATAGTTTTCTTAATTAACCCTCTCTAACCTCTATATCCTATACTTCTTGGATAGGATGAGATTAAGAAAAGGAAGATCCAAATTACACCCAGATAATATGGTAATTGAACAATCTAATGGTAAATGAGAACTATTATTAATGAAATTTCATTCTAGAAAAATCGGTTTGGAAATTGCATCCCAAGCAACTTCACGACCTTGAAATTCTTAATAAATTGAGTTTTATCAGAAATTTAAACAGGATACAATCATGTAGCTATATTTCAAAAATAACTATGTTCTTCAAATTGTAGAAATATCTAAACATAAACTTCAACAAATTAATTTTACATAAGAATTTCAGTAGTTTCTATAAATTCTGAAATGAGAATATATTGTACCTGAAATCTTTTCATATTCTGTTTTATGGTCATATATGTGGGAAGTAATCTTTGTATAAAGTACTATTCATCTCTTTCAATTAGCCTTGTATAAAAACAAGCATTGATAGAATTAAAATACACTTTAAATTTAGAGTTTAATCTTAAAAGGAGAATGTTATTTTTAATTGGTGTAGGTTTTTCTTAAAAGAAATGCATCAGGCAATTTATAATTGGATAAGACATTCTTCAGTTGAATAAAATGCTATAGCTTCATTCTTTAACACATGTAAGAATCAACTTTTGTGTACGCTAATGAGAAGGTTACATAACACAATTTAACTCTGTGTTCTGCTTACCTTTATGCTCAAAAAAAACTGAATTTACAAGGAAGACCGGGGACAAAATTATTCTGCCTATAAGCACGGTAATGATTATGAATAATGAATATTGGAATGCTATTATAGAATAAAGCCACAAGCCATGATGTGTCTTACTGCTAAATTATTTAAAATGCTGCCTGATAATTATAGACTTGTTTTAAGTCTACATCTGTACATGTTAAAGCTGGAATCAGTTTCTAATCAGTACCATTTTTTCCTTCTTGGTTGGGTGGGAGGAGGATGTTTGTGATAGAAAATACGTTTTACAGTTAGAATGTTGAAAGAGGAGCTATATTTAAATTAATAGATGTTTGTTTGGGGCAAGTGTTACTCCGGGGCAGGGATTACTGAAATTTTAGAAACACACTGCAATAAGACTATTGTAATTAGTGGAATTGTGACTCACTGTGTTCTATGGAAAGTATTAAGGAAGGAAATACATTTTGTCATTAAGGAAACAAAATATGAATTGCATATTTAACACTTCATTAAATATGTAGATTGCTGTGAAATCTGGTGAGAAAGTTAAGGATAGTGAGATGCCATAAAGCCATCTTCCCACATACATTTGTTTCATATGTGATAAAGTTAGACAATTTTAAGAAGAACCAAAGAAAAGCCAGAGTTGATTAGACATAAAACATAAGAGATTGGAAACAAAAGGACATTATTAGGGATATATCTTTTCAGAGGCAAATTAAGGACCATTTTAACACCTTTTAATAACAGAATATTATTTCAACATACTGCATGTGAAATAATGTGGGCTGCATTTAAGAGTGAAAGTTACATTACATGTTATAGCACGTGCCAAATGAAGTCATGGGTCACCACTCATTTCTTGCATTTTTTAACCCAAGTTCACATTTCTTCTTGCTCTCCATTCAGATTCATAGGCATTCACACAGCCTGTATCTCAGGTGCATTATGGAAACTTACAATTATGTGCATGTATTTGGTGATTTTGATTTGAATTCTTGCCTCCTTTATCTCTGTTCCTTGGGAGTATTTTGCCTGCTAAAATCATATTTGTAAATCTATTTATAGTTTTTTTGGAAAGTCAAAACTAAATTTTTAATTTACACTTGTTTACCCTTTTTTTCAAACATAATGCAATATAAACAGTATTAACTGAGCATCTATTATGAGCTCAACACTGGTTAACAGTTTTGCATGTAATGTCTCATATCTCTGTTATTGTTGAAGTATAGTCGATTTGCAATGTTGTGTTGGTTTCTGGTGTACAACAGAGTGATTCAGTTATACGTGTATACACATATGCTTTTACATATTCTTTCCATTATGGCTTATTGAAGGATATTGAATATAGTTCCCTGTGCTATACAGTAGGACCTTGTTGTTTATCTTTATCTCTTATATCTTAATAGTAATTCTTTAATTTGTATAAACTTCACAGGTAGAAAAAACTATGAACCAGAGATGCTAAGTAACTTCCCTTGAGAAAGTTATGCCTAATGCTGGTTGTCCTATAAGTCTCACTCTGTGCCTAATTCATTTCATGAAAAGCCATTACATTTTTATAAAATGGTTTATTGGATGCTTTGAGGCTCTACTCAGCGCTGCACATTTTGAGGATCTATGCAAAACCTGTTCTGAGAAAGAGAACACAATTCAAATATTCCCTGCTAAATTCCTCACAGCAGCCTTATGTTTGGAAAGTAATAAGTGAACTTATTCAATTGTTCCTTCTCTAATTGTTTTCATCCAATTGCTCCATGACTTTTGACCAGTTGAGTGAATGATTTCAAACTTGTCAGTTTTCACGTTGACTTACATGCAAATTAAATCCCAGAAATTGTTTCTGCAACTGGTGACCGGTGGTCTGAAATGCCTTTAATGGGTCACAGTTATGACACTTAGCGCTGATTTTACAGTAATAGACATAGGAATAGAATTAAAAGTAGCTTTAGCCATTAAATTCTAAAGAAACTTTTTTTTTTCACTCCAGATTTGCGGTGTCTGATAACAGTGTAAACAAATACATTACGATCTCTCGAGAAATGAACCATAATTAGTGTAGGCTTATAGATAGTGACCCCATGGTCACTGTTTATCTCACAGTTGTGTCTCTTGTCTGTGACGCTTATTTGAATGAGGAGCACTGAGTGTCATTAAGATACAGATTTGTTCTGATGGTTCTCCCTTATTTCTGTAAAATTCAACAGTCTAGAAAAACTTTATCTTGGAAAACATGTAGTAAACATGATCGACCATATTATCTTTGCTCTACCATTAGGCCATTAGACCAGACCCTTTAGCTGTCAGAGTCAATTCAGGATTTGATTAAATTGCCCTATGGTCTGACCTTAAAGAGAGAATGTCACAAGACTTCTCAGCTATTAACATGATGGGGTTTTTTTGAAGGAGGTAGAAGTAAAGGAAAAATGGTGTAAATTAGTTACTTTTTAAAAAAATTTTACTGAAGTATAGTTGATTTACAATGTTGTGTTTAATTTCTGCTGTACAGCAAAGTGACTCAGTTATACATATACATATTCTTTTTCATATTCTTTTCCTAAACCAGTTACTTTTCAAGCTCTGATTGGAATATTTCCCGTGTTTTGCAGACCTCAGCTATTTCTGACCTTTCGCCTTCCTGTCATTACCCTAACAGTTTTACCTCCCTTTTGTGTGTACATCCTTGTCAAATGCCCCTTCTTCTGTCTCTGGTGTTCAGTCATTTTCTTGTGATTTCAACAACAATAAAAAATCCTTATTGCATGTGTAATATATCCTATGGCCCGTTCTGGACACTGGGCCTCTCTTGATGAGCCAGATGGACAATGCATCTGTCCTCATGAAACTTATAGTCTAGTGTGGGGTCAAATAATAAACAAACCCCTCACATATAACAAGGTGGTATAATTACTATAAAATATATCTATAATAGATAAATATATTGAAGAACGTTGGAATATTTTATAATAATGTATAATATAGTAATGCATAAATAAATTGGAGAGTATTAGGAGAATATTTGTAACGGGATCAGATACAGGGTTTCCTGGGAAATTCTCCTTTGAGCTGAGATCTGAAGAGGCACAGAAGTAGTTGAGTGAAGTCGGAGTAGTGATGGGTGAAGTGCTGGTGATCCAGGACTGGGGAACAATTTGGACAAAGACCTAAGAAGGCAAGAAGCAGGACCTTCAAGGACTGAAGGATGGTGAGGGAGACTGGTGATGTGTGGGGGGCACGAAGGGAGATGGAAAGATGAGCAGTAACATTTCTCAGAGGTCCTTGAAGACTTTGGAATACGTTCTCTTTAAATCTGAGCTCACTAGAAAATTCTATGTGCAACCAGCCCTATTAGGTTCTTTTCATACCTTCCTAGTTTATTCTTCTTGAGATAATTTAAGGGTACATAGTTACAGTTGGCTTATTTTTCTTTAAGCAGAACTGCCCTTTCTTGTGAAGTCATTCTCCCTTTAAATTTTCTGACAATGATGTCATATCTACTTTTTGTCAGTTTTCTTCATTTTATTCTTTCTATTGCTTTCTTCCATCTTTCCTGCTTTTAAAAATCATTTTCATGTCCAGTCAGGGTCTTCATCCCTCCCATCCGTGATGACAGCACTCCAGTAGAATATGGCCCCTTGCTCCAAGTTTTCTTCTTGCATCTATCTCATCTTCCTGTCCTTTCTCCTTGGCTGGAATGAAGTCCCAAGCTGCCATTTTGCTCATCACTTCCTTTACTTTCTGGATGATGAAATCGTCAGTGAGGCACATTAGGAACATATCAGACGATCAGCTCTCAGCCGAATTTCGCTTCTAGCAGATGCACGGGTAATTGAAGCTTCCTGTAGCCAGATTGCCTTTCCAGGATGCTGTTTTTAAAAATTTTACAGAGAAGATTGGCCCACAGTTTTCATCCATGCTTTTGGTATTTACTGCATTGATGTGCTAACACTTTTATTTTTCTTTCCTCTGTTCTCAACCAATTGCTTTCTATTGTGTTTTCTCCTTTTCAAATTGGGTAGATTTTCTTTGAAATGCTGCCTATTTTTGTGTACATTCAGGGCTTGGCTATGCTCTGAGGCTTAATGACACATTAAATGGTAGGATTTGGAAAGATAGGAGAAAACCAAGAGTAGGCTGTACAAGGACCAGGGAACATTAACCCTGCGAAGACAGCAAGTCATCTCCATCAGAGTGCTCGGTGAGATGAGGATTTGAGTCATTTGCCAGGGTCTTAGGGTAACAGTTAATGGGTTACTAATCAATACAGTGTATGATTGAGAAAGGTGGTGATAAGATAACGATGAAAATGATGTGCTGTTACAGATGCCGAATCATTTCCGTTTTCTTTAACTTTTAGGTTTAACTATATTTTTATACATGGTCAATCTCTAGAATGCTGTAGTTAATTGTTCCAAATGAATGGAACAATTAAAAACAAGCTTAACAAATTAAAATCATAATTTGTAGACGATTAATTTTTTCTGAAAGGCATGTCCAAGTTAAGGATGAAAAAGATGTACATAATATGTATATAGTCAAATACCAGTTAGTTTCATATTCTGTCAGGTTATAGTCGGCGATGACAGTTATTTGGGGTTTTTCAAAGTCTTTTATTCAATTTATAAATTTGTTTTCTGTGGCAAGGGGAAGGAATGGAAATCCCACCTACTTTTTTTTTTTTTTTTTTTTTTTTTTTTGCGTTACGTGGGCCTCTCACTGTTTTGGCCTCTCCCGTTGCGGAGCACAGGCTCTGGACGCGCAGGCTCAGCGGCCACGGTTCACGGGCCCAGCCGCTCCGCGGCATGTGGGATCTTCCCGGACCGGGGCACGAACCCGTGTCCCCTGCATCGGCAGGCAGACTCTCAACCACTGCGTCACCAGGGAAGCCCCCACCTACTTTTTGAACTCTGTCCTTTCTCATGCCACGCTTGGAGTAACTTGCTGTGCTGGTTCTGTAAGATTATCAGTTACTTGTTTGGGGAATCCATGAGTCTCTGTAGGAGCCTCTGAAGAGGGTGGAAGAGGAGGTCAGTGCTCAGACATTTATTCTGGGACTCTTGCAGCTCCCTGAGTAATCTGGTGTTCTCATCAGTATCATTTCCATTTTAAATAATCCTTCCCAAAGTATAAAACATCCTGAAGATTTTAACTAATTTTCATCAATTACACACCTTCAGAAAAAAATATATATATATGTTTGTGTATACATATGTATAATTTGGAAGTTTGAAACAATGGTAAGCCACTCTATTTTAAGCAGTAATCTACAATTATCCAGGGAAATAATTTTTTATCAGCCATCTGGTACATAATAATTTGCTGATCTGCCAAAGATTTATGGATTTTACCGCAACAATACTTACTGTGATGTTAAGAGCTTTATTTCATTTGCCTGTTTGCAAAATTGCACCTTTCTTTCTTGTGGAGCGTGTCTTCTCTCATTAACATTGTGGCAGTTAACTCAGTTCATGATGACTGTCTGTTACAGAGCTCTTTAAGCCCTAAGGATGCTTTGAAGCATCACCTTGGCTTTTACTCTGCCAAATACAACTTATGCTTTTTTTCGCTTGAATAGTTTTGCGCTGGGCTCCCTCACCACGTCTTCCCATGTCCTGAGATTGCATGTTCTCATTATTATTCTCCTAGCGATTTTCTTTACCGGTCTCACTCTTACAGGTCCTTCCAGCATTTGCTGGGTTTAATGTTTGGCTCAAAATGGTCACCAAACAACTTATCATCAGGGATTTTCCAGGCCAGAGTATTACATCAAGCAAACGGTTCAGTAGAATAAGTTCTCATGGTACTGTAGGTGCCTTCATTTCCAAGTCTCTGGTTCTTGGAGCACCCAGCAGCACTACTACAACAAGGGCAACCCAACACAATTTAGACCACAGCCCTAACATGCACACGCAGACACAGTGATCCTTTTACACTATTATTGTGTAACTTGACACATGAGTTCCAAGAGGAGAACACATCATATATAACAGGGAACGGATGGATCTACTGTCAGGGAGCTTGTGCTGTAGGAAGACGAGGCACATTGAACAAGTAAGAGCAAGTTGTTGAATGTGTCCAGAAAGAAATGCATGATGATGTATGAACTGAAAGAAAGGGAACTCACCTCAAGGGAGAGATGTTTTAGAGAGACTTTAGAAGGAAATGCCCTTCAGTCAGGTAGAAGGTCTGGGGGTGGGTAGGGGAGGGAATGGGGGAGTAGATTAGAGGTGGAAGCAATAGTATGGGTAAATCCAAAAAGACCATGGAGTGTTCAAAAAGCATTCTATGAGGATTTTTAATTCATAATTCTTGACTCATCTGCCTTTTAAGATCAAGACATCCTGTTGAAGATCACTTCCTTGGTTTTAACCTTTGGGATATTCTTTGTGCCTAGAATTTTTGAGAAAGCCAAGAAAGCATTCCTACAGTGTCCCAACTCTTCCTTAGCTAATACATTGACTAACTAGAGTAACACAGTATAGTTAATGATGCCACTTGTATCAGCTTAGAAGTGCTTTGCTTTTATTTAATTATTGAAATTAGGTTATTCACTGTGGCAGGTATTTGAGGCATTGTGCTGAGCTGTTGCTAGGAACAGTAAGTATTATCTTCTTAGGCTTTAAAGCACAAGGAAGAGCTGGGGGAAATGCAGATATTTTGGAACAGCACACATATTCTGGGCTGCCCATTGTTTTTCCTATTGATTTTATTTGCCCAACTATTTGTTCCAGATAAATACAAAATATAGGGAGAATAGAAAGGAACACAGACTAATAGCTATCACTGAGAACTGTTGATTTTGAAGTTCATGTTTTGTGTTGTCACTGTTTTCTTGCAACACTGGCATCATCCAGATGCTTGGGTCAAATGAGAGCATAAGTAAGAAAGAAATTGCTATGACATTTGAGTTGACAGGCGCAATTCTGACATGTAGAAATAACTGGGAAGAAAACCAAAAAAAAATGAAATTCACAAATAAGAGCTTAAAATGAGGATCATGCTGTCTGCTTCAGAATTATTTTATTATATGCCCAATATTTTGTGCCAAATGTGCCTGATGTTAAAGAATTTAGGAAGCAAAGATAAAAGATAGATACTCGGAGGTCTCCCAGGGACCAAAGGCTGGCAGGTGGTGGCTCATCTCTTTCGGATGCAACATGTGTTAAATGGAAATCAGTCTTAGCAATGATGCTTTTGGAAGGATTTAGTTGGATAAGACATGCTTCCCAAAAGACTGGACAGGCTTCTTTCTAGTTGTTAATGATCATGAGGATCATTCAGAGAGATAGAGCTTGTTCATACTATTCCTCATACCTTCCTAGAATTGGCTAAACTTACGTTTCCTACCGCCTGCCCAGAGCTCTCCATTCAACTGGGTTCTAAATCTTACCAATGTTCTTTCAGTCTGTAGGAACCCTGGAAATACACATTCAGTGTTTTTTTTTGTTTTTTTGTTTTTTTGGTTTTTTTTGTGGTATGCGGGCCTCACACTGTTGTGGCCTCTCCCGTTGCGGAGCACAGGCTCCGGACGCGCAGGCTCAGCGGCCATGGCTTCACGGGCCCAGCCGCTCCGCGGCACGTGGGATCCTCCCAGACCGGGGCGCGAACCCGCGTCCCCTGCATCGGCAGGCGGACGCGCAACCACTGCGCCACCAGGGAAGCCCCATTCAATGGTTTTGAACCCAACAAATGCTACCGATAGGAACGCCACTCTGATCCCTAATGTTACCGGTCCCATTTAAGGATTAAAGAAATTTTTTTTTTTGCATCATTTGGATCTATTGCATACTGGGGGACATAAAATGTATGACCTTGAACTAGTGAGAACTTTGCCACCAAAAACATTGATTGGGCTTCCCTGGTGGCGCAGTGGTTGAGAGTCCGCCTGCCGATGCAGGGGACACGGGTTC
>NC_041232.1:66910996-66934392 GCF_002837175.3 Physeter macrocephalus
CTGCGCGTCTGGAGCCTGTGCTCCGCAACGGGAGAGGCCACAACAGTGAGAGGCCTGCGTACCCCAAAAAAACAACATTGATTAACTTCAGTGTCTATAGGAATGTTTTTCTTCCAAGTCATTGCTTTGGAAAATGACTTTGAACTTTTTGGAACTCTGCCTTTAAAAGTAGATCCAGATTCAGTTCACAAGCACAGAATAAAAACAGTGTCATTGGTTTACAGCCTTATTTAAGGTATAAACCTTATCTTTCTTCATAAATCCAAAAAGTGGGCCATTCAACCAGAACAGCAAACTGTTCAAAATATATGGCACCACATTTTTTTCTTAAAATAAAATATTCTCAAGCACCAAAATCTCTCATAACTTAAATATTTATATACAAAAGACTCTAAAGACAATTTCCAAAGAAACATCCCCCAAATTATTTTAATAACCTCAGCTTCTTGGAATATTTATGTAAGATGCCATGGTGGTTCCTTGAAAAAGACCATACTCATTTGAGTGTTAAGCTATGATACTTTTGTTAAACATATGAATAAAATAAACATAAGGTCACATTAGCCATGTCCTAATGGTAATGGACTCAACCTCTTTTCTCATTTACTGTAGCCAGGATAATAGCTTATGTTTTTTAATCCATTCTATAGAATGGATTAAAAAACATAAGCTATTATCCTGGCTACAGTAAATGAGAAAAGAGGTTGAGTCCATTACCATTAGGACATGGCTAATGTGACCTTATGTTTATTTTATTCATATGTTTAACAAAAGTATCATAGCTTAACACTCAAATGAGTATGGTCTCTGTAGCCAGGATAATAGCTTATGTTTTTTAATCCATTCTATAGAATGGATTAAAAAACATAAGCTATCTTAAAAATCAAATTTATGATTTCAAATAAACACATTTTTTTGCCCTTAATTTTTTTATTCATAGTTCTTTTGCTAAAAATAATATAGCCAATCTTGAAGAGGGGTATTACATAGAAAATGCACGCACAAACTGAGCTCAACTTGGTTTAAAAATGCATCTTTCCTTCCAATATCTGATGGTAACATTGAGATAGTTCACATCTCTCTCTTTCCATCCTTACATCTGTCATATCCTAATGACAATAGTGACATCTGAAGATAGATTGTTATCAGCTTGCAGCATTTGCAAACCATTTCTTGTGAAACTCTATTAATACTCAGTGCTCTCAATGCACCAGAATGTTCATTTTCCCTTTTAAATTTTGTCTTTTTGTTTTGCTCTCTTAGTTGCATTAATTTTTTAAAAAATTAGCTTCATTGTTACTAAGGAAATTATTTTTAAAAAGCATATGTTTAAGTCTGTTAAGCTCAGAAGAAAGGGAAGAGAAAGAAGCAGGAAGGGAACATGGGAAAATCATGGTTTCTTTCAACATAGATGACTTGCCTCTTTAAGACAGTCATTTTCAAATGTTTAGCTGTTTCTTCTTATATATACCTCTGTATTTCTAAATAATATTTATGCATAGCTATCTCTTTTAGATATTACACATTGATTTCTACTATGGCAGATTAATGCTTTAATTACACTACACCTCACACTTTCCCTCCTCCATTACTTTTTTGTTCGTTTGTTTTAAATTGGGGCATAATTAATATGCAACAAAATGCACAGATCTTAAATGTTTAGTTCATTGAATTTTGACAGCTGTATACACTTGTGTAACCACTACCCAAAACGAGATACAGAAGATTTTTATCCCTCTGGGGTGTTCTCTCACGGTTTTATCCACTATGTTTCTCCCCCTCTCCTTCATACATACATGTGCCATTATCTGACTTCTAACGTCATAAAACAGGTTTTCCCGTATTTACATTTCATGTAAGTGGACTCAAACAATATTGCCTCTATTAATCAGGCTTCTTTCCCTTAACCTAGTTTTTGAGGGTGGTCCATGTTGTTATGTGTACCAATAATCAATTATTATTTTGTTACTCAATAGTATACCATTGGTCACAATTTAATTATCTGTTTCTTATTGATAGTTATCTGGATTTTTTTCCAGTTTTTGACTATTATCAATAAAGCTGCTATGGACGTTTACAAATAGGTTTTTGTTAGCATATTTATTTTCACTTAAGAATAGAGTTGCTTGGTCATATGGAACTCCAAAATAGTTCTCCAAAGTAGTTAAAATCAAATATCATTTTATCATCCCTCCAGCAATGTATGAAATTTCTATGCATATTATTCAATTTTTGCCATTTGATGTTAGACATTATTTCTGATCTCTTTACACGTTATCTGTGTTTCCTCCAAGTTCCCTTTTACATTTTGTATATCTCTTTCATGTCAGAGATATTCCTCAAGATTCTAGGAATCCAGGCTACCAATTCATACTTAAAAGTGAAGCACTAAACATTTTATCAAAAACGTTATGTTTGTAGGCAGGAAGATGAAATTATAGGCTTCCTTTTAGGACAATCACATGGCCGTCTTGTCTTTTTGGGAGTGGTCTTCAAAATAATAGTTTCTTTTAGTGCTTACTCTGTGGGGATTCAGATTCCCGGGAGAGAAATTCTCTTACCTTTTACTTTAGATTTATAAGTCTGGTTCCCAGGTTTTGGCATCAAGTGGGTCAAGAGGTGTGGGACTCCTCCTGTGCAGTATGCAGATTTTATTTAATCTTTCTGTTTCCCATCTCACCCTTTACTCTTCCTCTTCTCTGTACTTGGAGCTTTTCTGGTTTAATTTCTGCACAGACTATGCCTCTTTACTCCTACCTAGGTTGGCTGAGGACAAGTAAGTTGACTGTGCTAGGGGAGGGAACAGAGGGAGCTTGATGTGCTTAACACAAAGTTTCCAACGGTTCTCCTGATTTCAAGCCCTACCTCACCGTGATCTTTCATAGTACTAGGTTATCCTGGGATCTGTGGGGCGAATCATTTGCTTCCTATTAATGTCTCAAGTACACTGCAGTTTATTGTTCCTCTGCTCTGCTAAGTCCTGAACTAGCCAACATCCATCTTTTCTTCGTCTTTGGTTATAGATGTTTCCTACTTTCCTGAAGATAGAGTTTGTGTTTGTACCTTGATTTGTATGTTTGGAGGGCTTAATGTGTTGTTAATTTTTAAACTACATGGTTTCACACAAGGCATTCAAATTACGCTGTACCTGAGGCTTAAGGGAGATTGAGTTAGAGGAAAAGTACAGTATTTGCTGATGAAGAGCAAATTTAGTGTTTCTGAAGAGCTAAATCTAATGGGGCCACTCAGTTCATTTTCAAGAATGCTTAAAAGACTGCCTGAGAAAATGACACAGGAATTTCAGAACCTCAGAACATGGGGTGGTACCCAATCTCTTTTCATCACCAGGAGGGTTTTGAAGGTAAAATTTCAAACAAAGGATATAGTCACCTTTTAAAATGTAAATGAACTGCAACATCAGCATAATGTTCCTGTCCTATCTTTGAAAAAAATGAAAATAAGTACATTCACAGTATTTCTTTATTCTCTTAAGAAGGGTGTTGAAAACCCATGATTATAGAATTTACTAAGGAAAAATAACTAATAAATACTGTTAGAGAAGAATACTCAAAAGTTGAAGGATTGCTAGGCAAATTGTCTTATTTTTTAGACTGTATCTTGGAAGGATGTTGAAGTTGTTATTCACTGACAAAGATAAAAACAAGTTATAAATTAAGCATATTGGAAACAGCAGGGAGGATCCGAGCTGACAAATTATTGATGTTGTAGGAGGAACCAAGGAACAATGTGCTAAAATGACACTTGGATGGTCTGGCTGCATGTGTGATTATTGATGTGTTTGATCAGAGGGAAAATTTCCCCAAGTATCAATCAACATATATAATCAAGAACCTCTGACACGCTAGTCACTGCGTAGGCTATCAAGAAATATGAGCACACCCATGATTTCAAGAGAGATTAGTTTGGTTGTAGAGGCATATTCAAACAAAGGGATGTCATAAAGGAATTGACCTGAGTGTCACTTAAGTGATACAGTAAGAACTACCTTAGTTCCAAAGAGACAAAGTCATAGGTAGATGGAGAATGGGGTCCGCACAGGAGAAGCAGAATTTGCCATTACTCTTAAAAATAAATCAGCGTAAGTAAAATTGGATGTTCTAAATCTTGAAGTCTATAAAGGAACTCGGAAACATGGTATCATTGTCTCTGAGTTGTTTTTTTTTTAAAGCTACACTGTATTTTGGCTGAGATAAAGAAGCATGCAGTTCATCATTGCCTAGTAGGTAGCAAGTGTTTTAGATGAAAGTATGTCTTATATTCACCATGGCCAATTTCAAGCTACCAACTTGAGGTTACTGAATCCTGACTTGGGGACAGTTGAGCACAGAAGTATGTCTTCTTGCTCTATTTATGTATGTATATGATCTTCTTTGGCAGCATGATCACAAACTGCCACATTTGAGGACTTTGGCAAATGGAAACAATATCATATTCAATTCTTGTCTTTTTTTTTTTTTTAATAAGCACATTTCCCAGGGAGAATTCAAAGTCAGGGAGGAGTCTAACGAGTGATGTGAATATATTCACCATGGCCAATTTCATGCTACCAACTTGAGGTTACTGAATCCTGACTTGGGGACAGTTGAGCACAGCTGGCTGTCCTGAGCTGGTGGGGCAGGCTCACTCCAGCACACTGCTGAAGCCATCAAGTTTTCAGATTCCATCCAGAGAAATGTGGGCAGGGATGATATCAACATTTCAATCTTTCTTTTTCCAGTCTAATCTTCACTTGGTCTTCTATCATTCTTCCTTCTCAGGTAGATAGCTCTGGTTATAACGTTATAAAAGTCAAAGATACTTTATTCCAATATGTATCTTGTTCATGTAGGCTGTCAAATGCAATTTAGTTTGTTATTGATAGCAGCAGTGCCTTGTTGCTTGAGTAGGCACGTGACAGAGGAGGTGACACGACTTGAAGTCAGCACAGGTGTGGTGCAGCTGTTTATTATGAACTCACTTCTGATAAAAGCCTGTCATGTTAGGGTTCCTCTTTTGAATAGGGACAGTAATTCCAAAGTCCTCCACTGATTGGTGAGGAAGAACCCATAATTACATAACTCTGCGGGCCATGCCAAGGTCGAATTCTTTATATGGTACTTCATTTCCTTTAGTGGGTCTGGGGCAAACCTTGCAGAGATGTTCACAAGCCCTGAGTGCCTGCATCACAGGGAGACAACCCAGTACTAGGCCTGGACAGATCAGGTATTTACCCATAAATGTGTGAAGCAGAATAATCAAACAGTGAGTAATAACTTGGTTAGAGCCTGTTTTGCCAAAGACCAAACCAGGTCCAGTACTGAGCAACTATTAAGAAAGTATTGACTTCCTTCCTCTAAATTTACACATGTCTGTGGACCTCTAATAGTCCTCTTAGCTACCGCATGACATTTACCATTTCCCTGCTCTCTCATTGGTTGCTGCCGCTACGATGTCAACCACCACATCTGACAGAGACTGGACCAAAGTGCCCCTGCCCCCACTGGTCTTGCTGATGCCCAGGAAGTTCCTAGGAAGATGAAGATTGGGCCTGCAAGCCATCGCAGATATAAAATTATCCACACTAGTACAACTGAACTTAATGTCAATGCTGTAAATTCACAGTATCCCTGAGATTTTAGTGGAAAATCCAAGTACCGTTTAGCACTATTAGTTGTGTTCCCTTTCTTTTACTATGAGCCCTTTCAGGGTTGGACTGAGTCCTCTGGGTAACAGATTCTTCACCCCTTCTGTTCCTGGAATTGTATATATGTTTGTCTCACTCCTTCTCTGGGGATATTTTTCCTTCTTCAGGATTCTCTTTGTTGAGAATCCACCACTCAGTAAGATCACACACACACACCCCCCATAGGTCACACAGATTTTATAAATATTGCAGAAGAGATGAGAGAGAAATCAGTTCCTGGTGCATTAACTACAGCTCCACTCCATTTTCTTTCTTCCCACTGATGACAGGGAAGAGAAGGACACATTGGTTTGAGAGCCTCTGCCCTAAAAGATTTGTCTACAAGTCTCCAAAGATCCTCCAGTAGGAAACCACTCGTTCAAGACAAATCTAGATAAAGCCAAAGGTCAGAGCCAGGGATGCAGCCATAATGCCAGTGATGAAGAGCCAGAGGAGAGGAATAAAATTCAGAGTTCAGATGCTGGAGTCAGGAATGAATGTGACTTGGGATGGAAAGAATGGTGAAGAGGAATGGTCATGAATATTGTCAGAGAGCAAGAGCCCATTTTCGTGGAATACCAGCTAGGTTAATGGAGTCAGGCAGGGTGGGATGTGTGAGCTGTATGAAAATATTTATTATCAGCCATCATACTCATAACTGTGCAAAGGGACAAGTTGAGGCTAGCTCTCTCTTTAGAGTGTCTGCACTGGAAGATGTATCTACAGTGAATGATGTTTTGCTGTGCTGTGGGTTTGTTAAAACATCAGCATATGTGTTGACAAGGCAAAGGTGTGTTAAAAATCTTTATGGATAGTCAATCCTAATAAAGCAGGACATAAACTTAATTATAGTCATTTAATGGTGGCTTTTCTACTTTAATTATAGTTTTATATAATCTAAGCTTGATTTAGCTGAATAATAATGAAGTAGCATTTATATGCTGAGTATGAAGAAGGTTTTGGACCCTGTATGCTTGTGAATTAGACTCTCAGTCTGAATGTATAAGCATATAAATAATATTCATGCTTTTCAGAGTATCACATTACTAGAGCTTCACACTTCTTAAATATGGACAAGATACGTTTGCAGGTCATTGGAGATACAGAGATCCACAGAGCTACCTTGAGTGACCCCTTTTTTATATACAAATCTGGATTTCACCTAGGAAGATCAAAACCTAAGGGCCCAATGAATGGCTTATCTCTTAGTTCAGAATTTGACTCTAGGATGAGAAGACTATAGTTAAAATAAATTATTTTTATTTTTATTTTTATTTATTTATTTTTTGCGGTACGCGGGCCTCTCACTGTTGTGTACTCTCCCGTTGCGGAGCACAGGCTCCGGAAGCGCAGGCTCAGCGGCCGTGGCTCACGGGCCCAGCCGCTCCGCGGCATGTGAGATCTTCCCGGACCGGGGTATGAACCCGTGTCGCCTGCATCGGCAGGCGGACTCTCAACCACAGCGCCACCAGGGAAGCCCCTTATTTTTATTTTTTTGACATTTGTCAGAGTGTTATTTTCTTATAGTGATTTCCTTTGTGCGTTTACTTGTACCTAGAGATTTCAAAGGCAAGACATACTGAACCCAGTTTCTGGCTCTGTGGCTAGAAGTGGGGCTTGCAGGAACAAGTGTGACATTCCCTATCAGCAATGTAGGTGACGTTTGCAAACAGCAAGGCAAAACTGGAAATTCTGTTTTCCTGTTTCCTGGCAGCTGATACTTCTTCATGTCAATGTTGCCCCTGTTGTCACTCCTCAGGGCCCTTCTTCAGCATTAGTACTAGGTTGTTAGTGGTTTAGTGATTAGGCAGCTTGTCTGACAAGGAAAACAACACCAGGAACCCATAATTGCTGGCAACTCTCATTCATTTGTTTTTGCTTGTTGAGGACACATTTGTGCTATGGATTCTCCAAGTCTCTCTGTTCACCAGGCATGTTCACTGAACTTCTGCTTCTCAGCATATTGGATTGAAGCAAAAACCGTGCCAGTCTCTGATTTTCTAGGGCTGAATTTCAGTGGTAGTGGGGCCTATGGCAGAGGGGCCAGGTAAGAAAAAAGGCTCCTTCCAAAGATGATGTAACCTGACAACCCTAAGCTCATGACGTGAGAGTAGGAGGAAAGATGAAATAAGAATTTGGGAAGTCAGAATCTCCAAAATATACAAACAGCTCATACAACTCAATGACAAAAAACAAACAACCCAATCCAAAAATGGGCAGAAGACCTTAATAGACATTTCTCCAAAGAAGACATACAGATGGCTAGTAGGCACATGAAAACGATGCTCAACATCACTAATCATTAGAGAAATGCAAATCAAAACTACAGTGAGGCACCACCTTACACTGGTCAGAATGACCATCATTAAAAAATCTACAAATAACAAATGCTGGAGAGGGTGTGGAGAAAAGGGAAACCTCCTACACTGTTAGTGGGAATGTAAGTTGGTGCAGCCACTATGGAAAACAGTATGGAGGTTCTTCAGAAAACTAAAAAGAGAATTACCATATGATCCAGCAGTCCTACTCCTGGGCATATACCCAGAAAAACTACAATGCAAAAAGATACGTGCACCCCCTATGTTCATAGCAGCACTATTCACAATAGCCAAAACATGGAAACAACCTAAATGTCCATCAACAGATGAATGGATAAAGAAGATATGGGATATATATACAATGGAATACTACCCAGCCATAAAAAAGAACAAAATAATGTCATTTGCAGCAACATGAATGCAACTAGAGATTATCTTACTCAGTGAAGTAAGTCAGAAAGGGAAATACAAATACCATACGATATCACTTATATGTGGAATCTAAAATATGGCACAAATGAACCTATCTACTAAACAGAAACAGACTCACAGACATAGAGAGCAGACTTGTGGTTGCCAAGGGGGAAGGGGGGAGGGAGAGGGATGGACTGGGAATTTGGGGTTGGTAGATGCAAACTATTACATTTAGAATGGATAAACAACAAGGTCCTACTGTATAGCACAGGGAACTATATCCAGTCTCCTGGGATAAACCATAATGGACAAGAATATTTTAAAAAGAATGTCTATGTACGTAAAACCGAGTCACTTTGCTGTACAGCAGAGATTGGCACAGCATTGTAAATCAACTATACTTCAATAAAAAAAAGAATTTGGGAAATCAGGATTCATCATACAAAATACATTTTAATTAAGTTTTGTGAATTAAAGATCATATGGAAAGAATGCCAGATAAAAAGTCATGTTTATTCTGTGAAGAGGAGACAATGAAATATGACATTTTGGTTTCGACATCCCTCATGTCAAGTCTGGATAAAATTCTCTATGGTTGTAGGAATGATTTTTGTGAGTGTGGTAATTATTAATCTATTCTTCTTTTGATGTGGTTACAGTTAGGAGTGCTGCCATGTAGGACTGAGAGCTGCTTTCAGCTGGGCAAAGTTTCATGTATTTCTTTTCTCCCCCAAATATTCCCAAATCTCTTGCATTTACTTATATTTGTTAGTTTGCATGAATGGGGGAAAATAGTATTCAGCAATTCAAAGATGGCTGAATGGAATAACAGATTTTTATTTCCTAAGGGAACATTTGAGGGTGATTGAATTGTTCTCAGTCTACAAGCCATTTTTTATATCATTTTCTACTTGACTAATTGATTATGACAGGTGTCACCTAAGCTCTGCTGCTCAAGCTGGTTTGATGCTAAGGCAGAGGCAGAGCAAGCAACCTCTGTTGATGAAATAGAAAAGCTATTCATGGCCACTTTTCTTATTGATTTTTCCAGTATATGATATCAGTTAATTACTGAGAGCCATTCACTGCATAAATGTAAGCAGTCATTATGACTGTATTTTCAATTGATTTTCTTTCCCTACAAACATGATAAGTGATGTATTCATTTTGAACTAAACAGAAGTTTAAATAGCTTTGGTTGATATATATATATATATATATATATATATATATATATATATATATTTATATTTATATTTATATATATCTATATTTATATATATATATATATATATATAGGCACTAGACATGGTGACTAACATGTGCCCATAAAAAGTAAACTCCCTGTAATATAGATACAGATATGTTTGTGTGAGCAGAAAAGGAACAGCACACATAATTGCCATGCTGTAAAGTTGTAGTTATTATACCAAAAGAGGGATTGTAAGGTACGGGGTTTTAAGTGGACTACTTTTTCAGTTTCACAACATGACCAAAAAATTTAGAGAACTACATTATATTGAGTGAAAAAGGGGCATGAGGAAACTTTGGGGGTTGATGGATAGAATCCATTTCTTGATTCTGGTAGTAATTTATGGTTTTCTACATCTGTTGGGTTTATATATCTCAGTAAATTGTATACTTCAAATGGCTACAGTTCACTGAACAGAAATCGTACCTCAATAAAGGGTTTTCCTTAATCAGAAGATTTTTCTTCATCATTTAAACACTATTTGGATAATTACCATAGATTTAACATGTCTCTAATAATATTAAATCATTTGTGCATATGAACCAAAACTACATTTCACTCAGAATATACTCTTAGAAGGAATTGAATTGATAATATCCATGATATATGTTGAATGTTCCGGCTCCAAAGGGCTATTCTGAAGACAGTTGAGACTTTCTCTAATGCGCTTGATGATCTCCACTTTCCTAGGAGAAGGGGAGAAATAACTGACCTTTTGGGAGTTTCTCATGTTGACCTATGTGATACATTGCCATAATAGTTTTCTATTTCTGCATAAAAAATTACTACAGACTTAGTAACCTAACATCACATGCATCTGTTGCCTCACAGTTTCCGTGGGTCAGGAGTCCAAGCACAGCTTTGTTGAGTTTTCTCTTTCAGGGTCTGACCAGGGTAAATTTCAGATCTTGGTCATGGTGGAGGTCTCATCAGAGGCTTGACTGGGGAATGACCCATTTCCATGCTCCTGCATTGTTGGCAGAATCTGTTTGTGGCTATAGGACCAAGGTCCCCATCTTCTTACTGCTCATTACCCAGTGGCAGTTCACTTCTTCAAGGCCAGTAGAAGACATTCTCCTTTCAGTCTGCTAAGACAGAGCTTTATAAAGATTAGCTTTACCTAATCTTGAGATTGAGGATACCATCACCATTGCCATATAATGTAAGGGAGTGCCTGTCTCATCAATTTTGCCATATTCTGTTGACTAGGAGTCCAAATGCGCTCAGAGGAAGTACAGTCAACGTAGGTCATGTGGGTCACCTTAGGGTAATATCCACCATAGTTGTTTTACAGAGGGCTCTTGAAATTAATAATTCCTTAATAATATATTTAAATAAATAAATAGTACATCGTTAAATTTATAAACATATTTCAGAACAATTTAAGCAGAGTGTGATTTGATTTTAAATAACAGGGTTATTAGTACATTTAAAACTTGATTTAATTTATATCAGTTTGATTTTTATACAGAATCCTAGGACCATAGCTATAGTTCAGAATCAGACACATCCCTACAGGGTGCATCAGGCCCTGAAGGAGTTAATATGTTTCTCAAACATTGTCAATTTCCTTCTTCCTCATCCATAAAATAAGAACTATAATTTGCAAAACGAATCTGCATTCTTGAACTGTGACTGAATGAAAAAACTGAGTATTTTAATAATTAGCTATTCAATTATCTTACGGTTGCCTACTGTTCATAAAATCAAAAACATAATATAAAATAATGTAGATCATAATATTAGTTACAGATGTCAGCTTCCTCCTTTTTTTCTTAAAGAAAAGGTGTTAATGAATTACTCTAGACTGATTTCTGACATAATTGCCAGGATTGTACGATATATCATTCTACATTTATGCCAGCAAATTGGCATCTGTGATTCATACAGTGGTAGCTTTCTTAATTTTATAATGTATGAAATATACGTTGCTTAGGTTCTCAAAATAACAGGTGGCTCTATACCTCCTAGACTGAAAAGAATTTACACTTCTGTCATTGAATTAGCGAATATTTCAAATATGACACTAACGATATACCTGTGGGTTTACAGCAAAATAAGGCTGCAACTCTGACAAGCTACTAAATACTGCAAATGCCTCAATAATTTCAACCTGAGAAATATGACTTTTAATAATTTTAGCTCCTTTTTTTTTCTCTAATATATTTTTTTCATGACAAGTACACAACACTCAGAACTTAATATTCTTTTTCAAATACCAGGAAGGCAGCTACAGATGGTGTCAGTAGAAGTTGTTTGTAATATTCTCTGTGCTTGTACATACTATATGGTACCAACTGCAGCCAAGAGTTGGGGTTTGCAGACACTCTCTGCCACTTTATTGGTGACCTTGGGTGCATTCCTGAACTACCCAAAGCCTCCCATGATGCAAAATTACAGTAGAACCCACTTAATGCACCCACTCATTTGCCCAATGCCTGACATACAGTGATCATTCAAAAAACAGTGATGATACAATTTCTTATCACAATAGACCATTGCTGGCCATTGTTTATACCATTTTCCAACCTAAACTGCCCCCGCTGGGGCTGGCAACTTGTGGGGCAAAAAGCAGCACTGTGAGGGAATTCCTTGGCAGTACGGTGGTTAGGACTCCATGCTTTCATTGCCAAGGGCGCAGGTTCGATTCCTGGTTGGGAAACTAAGATCCCACAAGCCACACAGTGCGGCCAAATGAAAAAGAAAAAAAAAAAAAAGCAGTGTGTTATTTCTAATTATGCAACTTTCTTCAGGGTTCAGGAAGTCATTTGGACTCATTCTACTTAAATGAAAGAGGCAGTGGGAGTTTATGTTATTATATTTGCCTTTATAATAAAGAAATAGAGGCAAAAGGAAGATTAAAGTGTTTGGCCAATGGAGTGCACTGGTGAAATTGGCTTTAGTAGGCACCATCTCATAATCTAATTCCTAGTTATTTTTTCCTCTTGGGCATCTCCTTTATTTAACAGAAGCTTATAGATGCTTCCTATGAGTCAGGCATTACTGTGTGTGTTTTACAGGTTTTCACTCACTTGACTTTCAAGGCAGTGTTAGGGGTTAGGTACTGTTATTATCACCCACGCTGTATAGGTGAGGAAACTGAGGCTCAGAGAGGTAAAGTAACTTCTGTGATGACATATATCTATTATGTGGCAGAAGGGACTTGGCTCTGGAAGCTGTATTTATCTCTGTCCTGTGCTGCCTTTCATTCTCAGATGTGACTTGTTTTTTTCCCTCTGGGTCAAAAACACATCAAATAATGCCAAATCTCCCCCCCTATGATCACCAGAGCTTCTACTCTGCTTAACACACTGAATCAGTCACAAAGGAGGGTACAAGAATGTGTGCTCCCAGAGGAAAGGGAGTTATCTTGTCTACTACATTTCCATCACCTAGAACAGAGACTGATACATGGCAGGTGATCAGCAAAAATATTTTGAATGAATAAACAATCCGATGGATAGATGAATTAATGGATAAATGTATGAATTAGGTATGTACCTTGTTTTAAGGGAGTTTTTAGTCTAAGGAGACAAACCATAATTCAGATGAATAGAAGGTTTTATTTTTTTTTATTCCTTTCAGATTGTTCAGAAAAACTTTCTATATATAAAACTATTCCAGTCTGAGTGAAACAGATTTGCTCGGTTTTAAAATACATATTAGAAAAACATATGCTATAATCCAAATTAAACAAGCTTTTATCTGCATGGCTCAGTCTCAACCCAGATTAATTTCGTAGAGGTGAAAATGAATTCTTTCACAGAAATTATCTTGCCATATTTTAGCATGACATTTTCCATATGGGTGGCATTTTTATGAGAGGAAACTGAGAAGTCGAAGTAAGAATGGGGTGGGGGGATATTGTTGAAGGTATCTTCATCTTAAATATACCCCCCAGTATATCAGAATCTAAAGAGATCAGTAACATGCTGAGGTTAATAGTAAGGATTTAGAAGATGAGTTTTTATTTTCTTATCCTCATAAAAAATAACAGCATGTTTATATTTTTAAAACTGTGGGCCATTCACTTTGCTCAGAAAAGGAGACAGAAGTAGATATATTCAAGAAGGGAAGCTAAAATAATCGAGAGGAGAATGGATTTGCAGATAAAGACTAATATAGCTAAGGGGAGAGGAGGAAGGAAATGTCATTGTGTGGTGATGGTAGGCAGTTGGGTTATCATTTTAAGATTGGAAAGACAAGGTCTGAGAATGGAATTTCATCAACGTGTGTAAAACCAAGAAGGATATCAAATGTGACCGTTGATTTATTTTACAAATCCCAGTATCTTACCCTCAAGGATCTACTCAGAATTTAGAAGTGGTTGTTTTAGCATGAGTTATAAATATATTTCATAGCAGATAAAAAATTAAGAGTGAAAATGGCACAGGAAGCTCCCTAATAAGTCATTACTATAATTTATGAAATTTTAAATACACATCTCTAAATTTTACCATTGATATCATGAGGGTTAGTCAAATGCTTCTATAGCATGGTCCCTGGCGAAATATCCACCAGAGAAAAACCTGCCAGACTCCTTACCTAGTTGATAAGTATAACTTCTCTTAGATGGGGTTATTATGGAGACAAATTATGATGCAAGTGCCTAGTGACTTATATTTTCTACTTTAAAAAAAAATTATTTATTTATTTATTTATGGCTGCGTTGGGCCTTGGTTGCTGCGCGCGGGCTTTCTCTAGTTGCAGTGAGTGCGGGTACTCTCCGTTGCGGTGTGCGGGCTTCTCAATTCAGTGGCTTCTCTTGTTGTGAAGCACGGGCTCTAAGCGCATGGACTTCAGTAGCTGTGGCACATGAGCTCAGTAGTTGTGCCTCATGGGCTCTAGAGCGCAGGTTCAGTAGTTGTGGCGCGCGGGATTAGTTGCTCCACGGCATGGGGGATCTTCCCGGACCAGGGCTCGAACCCGTGTCCCCTGCATTGGAAAGAGGATTCTTAACCACTGCACCACCGGGAAAGTCCCATATTTTCTACTTTTTAATGGGCTAAAATTGTGAAATGATCTGAAAACATGGAGTAGGAAAGCAAGAGAATAGAGTATGCATGGGTAGGTATCCTCCAAAACAATAACAAAAAAATCTGGACCATGTTTCTGACCTGATATGCATCAAGCAGAGGATAGACATGAGTAAGTGTGTGAAGTGAAATTCAAAATTATTTGTCATAACTGCTGATAGTCAGAGATGGGAAAAAGTCTTGGAGGAGAAAGAATTTGAAGTTTCTGACCAAAAATGGGTTTTACCGAATTGCTGGAGTCAAATTGCCATCTTTAGAGGGCACATTATTTTATGTGGAAGTTCATCCTGGATTTTAGTGATCCATGACATTCTTACCGTGGATCAGCATCATCTGTGATGTGTGAGTTTTTAGAAACGTAACTTTAACTACCTGGATTTCATGGATTCCTCTGGTTATTCAGTCATTTCATCTGAGTCATTAGTATGTAAATATTCTCTTCAGTAAATTTTACTGGGTGTTTTCTTGACTTCCCTCAGCAAATTGCTATACTCAACACTTTGCCCCTTCCTCCTCTGCATAGTTGCATAGTTACAAAAAGTAAATCTTCCCACCCACAACTTTTAATTTTTTTGCCCTGATTATTATTACTTATTTTCTTAGCATCCTCGATGGTATTTCCACTCGTTCCCAAGGAAGCACACAGAACTCAATGTGACCCAGGGTGTGATCACAGGCTGTAAAACCAACTGTGATGCATGTGAGCAACCTTGGTGATGATCCAGGTACATGCTACCTGGGAATGCATCATGCCACCTTGAGAAAAACTTTTTTCCATTCTGTCACCATTAATTTTACTAGCTATTAGACTTCACAATTTGAAAAATAGAATGAACCAACGGTCTAGTTTGGAATCCAGTACATTACTCCCTATGATGAAATAGAAAGTGGACATACAGTAAGACTGGTGCCAAGCGATACAGACGCATCAGCATGAATCATGAGTGCTCTGGGTGGGATGACAGTTTCTGGGTCCATGTTTGCCATCTGAATACTTTGTCTCTCAGGTCTGTGTTTGGAATTCCGGGTGGTGCACATTCCTTTCAACCCTCCAGGATTCATCTTTCCACAGTGGCTGATAAATGTTCACTATGACCACACTAAGAATCCTAAAACCTAACACTGCTCTTGTTCCTTTTCCTTTTTCCTTTTATTATTTTTTAATTTTTAAATTCTTCACTCAGAATGAAATGGTGCACTCCTAAAAGATAAGCATCTTTTTATCATGTGTCTTTGGGGAGCCTACTCTCAGCTTTTTAAAAACCACCAGAGCTAAGAGCGTTAGGGTTGACTCAGCAACTGTAATTAAAGCAACAGCTCTTCCGCCCTTTTCCAAAGAAACTGTTTTTATATACTGTGGAATTTTTTTTTTTTTTTAGATTTACAGAAAATTTTTAAAGATATTGCAGAGTTCCTGTATACCCTTTACCCAGTTACCCCCACTATTGACAACTGCCATTACCATGGTGTATTTGTCAAAACTAAGGAACTAACATTAGTACACTACTATGAAATAGACTAGATTTTATGTGGATTTTCTGGGGGTTTTTTTGTTTTTTTAAATTTTTTTTTTTTACATATTTAAGATTCTATATGGATGTTGTCTTTTAGATTTTCCTTGGTATCCTCAATTCTCCTCCCAAGACAGGTTTCTGCTGCCCCTTTAGGCTCTGTGGGGTAAAGAGGAGAGCTCAGACAATAATAATACTTTAGATGATTTTATAGTAATTATAATACATCTCATTTCATTTCCAAGACTATGTTCTTTTTTTTTTGAATTTTATTTTCTTTACTTTTTATACAGCAGGTTCTTATTGGTTATCCATTTTATACATATTAGTGTATACATGTCAATCCCAATCTCCCAATTCATCACACCACCACCACCACCCCCTGCCGCTTTCCCCCCTTGGTGTCCATACGTTTGTTCTCTACATCTATGTCTTCATTTCTGCCCTGGAAACTGGGTATCTGTACCATTTTTATAGGTTCCACGTATATGTGTTTATATACGATATTTGTTTTTCTCTTTCTGACTTACTTCACTCTGTAGGACCGTCTGTATATCCATCCAATTCTCTACAAATGACTCAATTTCTTTCCTTTTTATGGCTGAGTAATATTCCAGTAATATTACTTACTATTCCATTAATAGTAATGTATATTTAGGTGTTCTGCCCAATTCTGCATTAGGTTCTTTGTTCTTTTAATATTGAGCTGCATGAGCTGTTTATATATTTTGGAGATTAATCCTTTGTCCATTGACTCGTTTGCAAATATTTTCTCCCATTCTGAGGGTGGTCTTTTCGTCTTGTTTGTAGTTTCCTTTGCTATGCAAAAGCTTTTAAGTTTCATTAGGCCCCATTTGTTTATTTTTGTTTTTATTTCCATTACTCTAGGAGGTGGATCAAAAAGATCTTGCTGTGATTTATGTCAAAGAGTGTTCTTCCTATGTTTTCCTCTAATAGTGTCCAGTCTTACATTTAGGTCTCTAGTCCATTTTTAGTTTATTTTTGTGTATGGTGTTAAGGAGTGTTCTAATTTCATTCTTTTACATGTAGCTGTCCAGTTTTCCCAGCACCACTTATTGAACAGACTGTCTTTTCTCCATTGTATACCCTAGCCTCCTTTGTCATAGATTAGTTGACCATAGGTGCATGGGTCTATGTCTGGGCTTTCTATCCTGTTCCATTGATCTATATTTCTGTTTTTGTGCCAATACCATATTGTCTTGGTTACTGTAGCTTTGTATTATAGTCTGAAGTCAAGAAGTCTGATTCCTCCATCTCCATTTTTTTCCTTCAAAACCGCTTTGGCTATTCAGGGTCTTTTGTGTCTCCATACTAATTTTAAGATGTTTTGCTCTAGTTCTGTAAAAAATGCCATTGGTAATTTGATAGGGATTGCATTGAACCTGTAGATTGCTTTGGGTAGTATAGTCATTTTCACAATATTGATTCTTCCAATCCAAGAACATGTTATATCTCTCCATCTGTGGGTATCATCTTTAATTTCTTCCATCAGTGTCTTGCAGTTTTCTGCATACAGGTCTTCTGTCTCCCTAGGTAGGTTTATTCCTAGGTATTTTATTCTTCTTGTTGCAATGGTAAACGTGAGTGTTTCCTTAATTTCTCTTTCAGATTTTTCATCATTACTGTGTAGGAAAGCAAGAGATTTCTGTGCATTAATTTTGTATCCTACAACTTTACCAATTTCATTGATTAGCACTAGTAGTTTTCTGGAGGCATCTTTAGGATTCTCTATGTATAGTATCATGTTATCTGCACACAGTGACAGTTTTACTTCTTCTTTTCCAGTTTGAATTCTTTTATTTCTTTTTCTTCTCTTATTGCCGTGGCTAGGACTTCCAAAACTATGTTGAATAATAGTGGTGAGAGTGGACATCCTTGTCTTGTTCCTGATGTTAGAGGAAATGCTTTCAGTTTTTCACCATTGAGAATGATGTTTGCTCTGGGCTTGTTGTATATGGCTTTTATTATGTTGAGGTAGGTTTTCTCTATGCCCACTTTCTGGAGAGTTTTTATAATAAATAGGTGTTGAATTTTGTAAAAAGCTTTTTCTGCATCTATTGAGATGATCATATGGTTTTTATTCTTCAGTTTGTTAATATGGTTTATCACATTGATTGGTTTGCGTATATTGAAGAATCCTTGCATCGCTGGGATAAATCCCACTTGATCATGGTGTATAATCCTTTAATGTGATGTTGGATTTTGTTTGCTAGTATTTTGTGGAGGATTTTTGCATCTATATTCATCAGTGATATTGTTCTGTAATTTTCTTTTTTTGTAGTATCTTTGTCTGGTTTTGGTATTAGGGTGGTGGTGGCCTCATAGAATGGGTTTGGGAGTGTTCCTTCCTCTGAAGTTTTTTGGAAGAGTTTGAGAAAGATGGGTGTTAGCTCTTCTCTAAATGTTTGATAGAATTCACCTGTGAAGCCATGTGGTCCTGGACTTTTGTTTGTTGGAAGATTTTTAATCACAGTTTCAATTTCATTGCTTTATTGGCATAGAGTTGCTTGTAGTAGTCTCTTAGGATGCTTTGTATTTCTGCATTGTCTGTTGTAATTTCTCCTTTTTCATTTTTAATTTTATTGATTTGAGTCCTCTCCCTCTTTTTCTTGATGAGTCTGGCTAATGATTTATCAATATTGTTTATCTTCTCAAAGAACCAGCTTTTAGTTTTATTGATCTTTGCTATTCTTTTCTTTGTTTCTATTTCATTTATTTCTGCTCTGATATTTATGATTTCTTTCCTTCTGCTAACTTTGTGTTTTGTTTTTTCTTCTATCTCTAGTTCCTTTAGGTGTAAGGTTAGATTGTTCATTTGAAATTTTTCTTGTTTCTTGAGGTAGGCTTGTATAGCTAGCTATAAACTTCCCTCTTAGAACTGTTTTGCTGCATCCCATAGGTTTTGGATCATCGTGTTTCATTGTCATTAGTCTCTAGGTATTTTTTGATTTCCCGTTTGATTTCTTAAGTGATCTCTTGGTTATTTAGTAACGTATTATTTAGCCTCCATTTGTTTCTGTTTTTTTACGTTTTTTTCCCTGTAATTGATTTCTAATCTCATAGAGTTGTGGTCAGAAAAGATGCTCGATATGATTTCAATTTTCTTAAATTTACTGTGACTTGATTTGTAACCCAAGATGTGATCTATCCTGGAGGATGTTCTGTGCGCACTTGAGAAGAAAGTGTAATCTGCTGGTTTTGGATGGAATGTTCAATAAATATCAATTAAATCTATCTGGTCTATTGTGTCATTTAAAGCCTGTGTTTCCTTATTTTCATTTTGGATGATCTGTCCATTGGTGTAAGTGAGGTGTTAAAGTCCCCCACTATTATTGTGTTACTGTCGAGTTCCTCTTTTATAGCTCTTAGCCGTTGTCTTATGTATTGAGGTTCTCCTACGTTTGGTGCGTATATATTTATAATTGTTATATCTTCTTCTTGGATTGGTCCCTTGATCATTATGTAGTGTCCATCCTTGTCTCTTGTAACATTCTTTATTTTAAAGTCTATTTTATCTTGTATGAGTCTTGCTACTCCAGCTTTCTTTTGATTTCCATTTGCATGGAATATCTTTTTCCATCCCCTCACTTTCAGTCTGTATGTGTCCCCAGGTCTGAAGTGGGTCTCTTGTAGACAGCATATATATGGGTCTTGTTTTTGTATCCATTCAGCATGCCTGTGTCTTTTGGTTGGAGCATTTAATCCATTCACGTTTAAGGTAATTATCGATATGTATGTTCCTATGACTGTTGTCTTAATTGTTTTGGGTTTGTTTTTTTAGGTCCTTTTCTTCTCTTGTGTTTCTCACTGAGAGAAGTTCCTTTAGCATTTGTTGTAAAGCTGGTTTGGTGGTGCTGAATTCTCTTAACTTTTGCTTGTCTGTCGAGCTTTTGATTTCTCCATCGAATCTGAATGAGATCCTTGCCGGGTAGAGTAATCTTGATTGTAGTTTATTCCCTTTCATCAGTTTAAGTACAGCATGCCACCCCCTTCTGGCTCTGCTGAGAAATCAGCTGTTAACCTTATGGGAGTTCCCTAGTATTTTATTTGTCGTTTCTCCCTTGCTGCTTTCAGTAATTTTTCTTTGTCTTTAATTTTTGCCAGTTTGATTACTATGCGTCTCGGCTTGTTTCTCCTTGGGTTATCCTGTATGGGTTTTGCTGCGCTTCCTGGACTGACTTGTAGTGTATTTTTCAGTTCAGTTATTGTATTGTTCACCTCTCTTTGTTCTTTAATTCTCCTAGGTCTTTGTTAAACATTTCTTGCATCTTCTCGATCTTTGCCTCCATTCTTTTTCCGAGGTCCTGGATCATCTTCATTATCATTATTCTGAATTCTTTTTCTGGAATGTTGCCTATCTTCCCTTCACTTAGTTGTTTTTCTGGGGTTTTATCTTGTTCCTTCATCTAGTACATAGCCTTCTGCCTTTTCATCTTGTCTATGTTTCTGTGAATGTGATTTTTGTTCCACAGGCTGCAGGATTGTAGTTCTTCTTGCTTCTGCTGTCTGCCCTCTGGTGGATGAGGCTGTCTAAGAGGCTTGTGCCTAGGGTTTATGTGGATTTTGTTAGCTTTTCCATTAATGTTATTTTTCTGTCTCAAGAGCCGGTCCAGTATACCATGTACATTTAGTTGTCATGTTTCCGCAGTCTCCTTTTTCTATATTTTTGCTGCTGTTTACCTTGACTGTCTTGAATGATACTAGCCAGTTATCCTTTACAATATCTCCAGATCTTGGTTTGTTTGAAGCTTTCCTCATGATTTAGATTGGGGTTATGGGTTTTGAAAGAATACCATAGAAGTGAAATACCCTTTTATCACATAATATCAGGGCTATGGGATAGCTACATGACATCACTGGGTACGATAACTTACGTAGTAAGTAAGTTTGCCAGGGTTTTACAATGAAGTTTGCATTTTTCCTTTGCATACTCTTTTCTTTGGAAGTAAGTTACTAAATCTAGCTCATATTTGCCTCTTTGCATCTCTTTTTAATGTTTACCATCACCTCTATGACTCTGATCTGGCAAAATTATATCACATTCTCTGTTAAATCTCTAACACATAGAGAATTATTTTAGAAGGCAGTATAGCCTTGTGCTTTTATCTGGGCAGGGGTACCTCCTCTTCTGAGAACACAAAATGATTGCTCAGAGAGAATTCAATAATAAAACATTTAGAGTCCCCAAATTTCCCATCTCTTATCTTTACCCAAGCGAATTAGACCCCAGAAGAGAGAATTTACATATTTGAATTATCACATAGCAGTGTTGCAGAGAGAAAAGAAGACATCTTCCCCTCTACTTCATCTTGGTTTTGGTTTGTTTTATTTTCTAGTCATACTTAAGTGGATTTAGTCTCTGTCCTGACACAACTATAGTATGGAGGGAACTTTCATAACCACCTCTTCATTCTTATTACAAAATAGCTACAGAATTCCAAACTACATATTTGTAATTTAGAAATGTCTCAGTAAGTGTGGCATGGAGCTCTAAACTCTGTACAACTAATTTTTTTCCCCTGTCAAAATATTTACTTGTGAATATAATATATCGTTTACTCTTAGCTTTAAATAACCAAAAGTGTGAGATTGATGGTTTCCTTCTCATTTGAAGCTTAATGAGTTTTTGCATTCTTGAAGGTGAAGGCTAGAGTACTTTGTATTTTCATGATGACATCCATTATAGTGAAATAATTATTTCTGGTGGAATTAATAATTGCTAGGAGTAAAATAAACAACAAGGACTTACTGTATAGCACAGGGAACTATATTTGATATCGTAATAACCTATAATGAAAAAGAATATATATATATACACACACACCCATATATATATAACTGAATCACTTCACTGTACACCTGAAAGTAAAACAGCATTGTAAATCAACTGTACGTCAATAAAAATTAAAAAAATAAAAACAAAATAGTTGCTCTGTGGAGGAGATAATAGGAATTTTCTTTTTCTTTCTTTTTTTTAAACTTCTTTATTGGAATATAATTGCTTTACAATGCTGTGTTAGTTTCTGCTCTAAAACAAAGTGAATCAGCTATACGTATACATGTATCCCCATATCTCCTCCCTCTTGCGTCTCTCTACCACCCTCCCTATCCCACCCCTGTAGGTGGACACAAAGCACTGAACTGATCTCCCTGTGCTGTGAGGCTGCTTCCCACTCGCTATCTCTTTTACATTTGGTAGTGTATATATGTCCGTGCCCCTCTCTCACTTCATCCCAGCTTATCCTTCCCCCTCCTGGTGTCCTCAAGTCCATTCTCTATGTCTGTTTCTTTATCCTGTCCTGCCCCTAGGTTCTTCAGAACCTTGTTTTTTTTTAGATTCCATATTTATGTGTTAACATACTATTTGTTTTTTTCTTTGTGACTTACTTCATTCTGTATGACAGACTCTAGGTCCATCCACCTCACTACAAATAACTCAATTTCATTTCTTTGTATGGCTGATTAGTATTCCATTGTATATATGTGCTACATCTTCTTTATCCATTCATCTTTCGACGAACACTCAGATTTCTTCCATGTCCTGGCTATTGTAAGTAGAGCTTCACTGAACATTGGGGTACATGACTCTTTTTGAAATATGGTTTTCTCTGGGTATATGCCCAGTAGTGGGATTGCTGGGTCATATGGTAGTTCTATTTTTAGTTTTTTAAGGAACCTCCATACTGTTCTCCATAGTGGCTGTATCAGTTTACATTCCCACCAACAGTGCAAGAGGGTTCCCTTTTCTCCACACCCTCTCCAGCATTTATTGTTTGTAAGTTTTTTTGTTGTTGTTGTTGTTTGCTGTATGCGGGCCTCTCACTGTTGTGGCCTCTCCCATTGCGGGGCACAGGCTCTGGACGCACAGGCTCAGCGGCCATGGCTCACGGGCCTAGCTGCTCCACGGCATGTGGGATCTTCCCGGACCGGGGCACGAACCCATGTCCTCTGCATCGGCAGGCGGACTCTCAACCACTGCGCCACCAGGGAAGCCTGTAAGTTTTTTTTTATGATGGCCATGCTGACTTGTGTGAGGTGATACCTCATTATAGTTTTGATTTGCATTTCTCTAATGATTGGTGATGTTGAGCATCCTTTCATGTGTTTGTTGGAAATCTGTATATCTTCTTTGGAGAAATGTCTATTTAGGTCTTCTGCCCA
>NC_041232.1:66934466-66946798 GCF_002837175.3 Physeter macrocephalus
GCTTGTATATTTTGGAGATTAATCCTTTGTCTGTTTTTTCAATTTTTTATCCCATTCCGCGGTTTGAGTTTTGTTTTTTTTTATTGTTTCCTTTGCTGTGCAAAAGCTTTGAAGTTTTATTAGGTCCCATTTGTTTATATATTTTTTTATTTCCACTTCTCTAGGAGCTGGGTCAAAATGGATCTTGCTGTGATTTATGTCATAGAGCGTTCTGCCTATGTTTTCCTCTAAGAGTTTTATAGTGCCTGCCCTCACATTTAGGTCTTTAATATATTTTGAGTTTATTTTTGTGTATGGTATTAGGGAGTGTTCTAATAATTTCATTCTTTTACTTGTAGCTGTCCAGTTTTCCCATCACCACTTACTGAAGAGACTATCTTTTCTCCATTGTATAGTCTTACCTTCTTTATCAAAGATAAGGTGAACATATGTGCATTGGTTGTCTCTGGACTTTCTATCCTGTTCCTTTGATATATATTTCTGTTTTTGTGCCAGTACCATACTGTCTTGATTACTGTAGCTTTGTAGTATAGTCTGAAGTCAGGGAGCCTGATTCCTCCAGCTCCATATTTCTTTCTCAAGATTTCTTTGGCTATTTGGGGTCTTGGAATTTTCAAATATATTGAAATAAAAGTTATATACTGATACTACCTCCCCATCTTTTCTAACTCTCTTACTTATTGGCTTCTTGGTTAGTTCAATTGATTTGTGACAGCTATTTTCATATTAGGCAAGTCAATCCTTTTTAATATTATTAAAAATATTGTCCCAGTTTCTAATTCATATTTCAATGTCATTTATTATGTTTTTCCATACAAACGTTTTGGTTTCAATACAGTCATATCTATCAAGATTTTTCTTCATGGGTTCTGTTTTTGTCATATTCTGAGAACTGCCTCCCCACTTGAATAGCAGAATGTATTCCCCTGTGTTTTTCTTGAGCAGCTTTCTGATGTGTTTTTTTTTTTAACATTTATTTCTGGACACTCTATTCTGGTATTCTGGCCTATTGTTCTTTCTGACTCTCTTTACAGTAGTGCACAGAAGCTTTTAGCATCTCATCCAGCATCACACAGAGAGTAAGTCAATGTGCCCTGTTTGACTCCAGTAAGCCCTTAGACTCTCACTCTCAGATCTGCCTCTTGAGGTAGAGATTTATAGATCTTTCTAGTGTAAATTTCATTCCTAAGATTATTCAGCCTTCCTGTGCAGGACAGTCTATGTTTCAGCTTGATGTAGAAAATGCTCATGTTTATTAAGGTGGTAAAATAGTCACAGCAGGGGCTGGTGCCATTTGTTTTCCTCTTTATTTTTAGGCTGTCTTTAACTGAACTCAAAGTACTTTATGTGCATCATCTGCTATATTTTGTGTCTTCATGGTCATATTGAAGAAGAGGGATGTTCATACAACATTTTGACACTGGGAAAAATTCAGAGACAGAAGGCATTATAATGAGGTCATGTAATCAGTAGTGACCCTGGCACAGAATTCCACTGTTTTCAGCCTCCCATAACCAATAGTGACTCTAATTCCAAACTTTTTCCATATCATGTTTTCTTTAAACCCAGCTCTCACCCCTGAACTAGATAGTTAGTCTGCCATTGGGTTCCAAATTCTATCTCAGATTTGGATGAGTCACTTTCAAAAGAAGAAAGGGGAAAAAAGAGAGAAATAAAAAAGTAGAAGAAAGAAGAGAAAAAAGAGACAGAGATGGAAGTTATTGTTGCTTCCTAACATGATAGAACCTTAGTAGTAGCAACCTTAGGGATTAACCCATCTGCACCCTAGAAAATAATTGCCCTGCTACTAACTCATGGAGAATATGGGCTGTCTCCTAATTGCAACCCCAGGATTCTTACTTTACTTCAGTAAAAAAAATGTCATCCATCATACCTCTTACTTGATGCTGATGAACATGTGAACACAGCCCAAGTACATATTTTGCTTTAGCTAGAGTAACAACCAGGAGTCAAACTTAAAATAGATACCTCTGTTATAGTGGATGAACACCTGTATCTTATATTTCAGAACTTCACATGCCTTATGTTATATTTTGAATTATTGGATAATTTTACCCACCATAATTCAAATTGATATGGGTCTTTAGGCAAATCAACATATTGAATGATTAAAAAAAAATCTAACAAGACTTTTTAAAAGATCCATCTTTTCTGTAGGAATTAATATTGTTCTATTTAGAGTGACCAAGGGGAATACTGGCATTTGATGCACATCCACAATTTAAGATTATCTAATGTGTTTTTATTATTTAATCAGTCATCTCGGTAGTTATTCCTTTTGTTCGCCTACTTAATAGATTTGAAGAATGAATGCTAGGTTCAGGCCAATAAGCCTCTTTTATGGTTTACAGTTGTACTCTCATTTTCCTCACTGCAGTACATTAAAAAAGAGAAAGGATGAGCTTACATGCGTAAGCACTCAGCTGTGGTTGCAAATTCTCCATGCTCATCATCTTACTTCCCAGAGAGGGGATTATAATAGAATTGGTCTGTCTGTCTGTCTGTCTCTCTCAGCTGTATATAGGCTTAGAAGGACACATTCAAAAAGAAACAGAGATCTAAGGAAACATCATTCATACACATTCTCTGCCCCCTGTTGTTTTGTGGTGGCTTTATAGCAGTGATATAATGTTCTGCTTGTACAAACTTAATCGAAATAAGTAATAATTTATCTTTGCTTTATATCCTCCTTTATTCATTTTATTTTTATTTCCCTTGAATTTGTTTTGGTAGCTATAAAATTCAAGGGTGAATAGCTAGGGGTTAGAGTCAAGTGTACGGCACACAGATGCTCAGTAAACTTCCACATCTTGCCAGTGCCCCCAGCCTTCAGTCTCCTCACACTCATTCTTATCCTGTCCATAGGAGACATGGCATTTGGTGAACCTGTCAGTCTGAAATTATGACTCTCTAAGACACTTCAGAACATGGAAATCAGCCCATCCTGGCAATGAGCATTTCCACGGCTATACTTACACAGTACCCTTAAATAAATAATTTAGAAATTATTTTAAGTCCCGTAGACCAGGGCTTCCCTGTTGGCTCAGTGGTTAAGAATCTGCCTGCCAATGCAGGGGACATGGGTTCAAGCCCTGGTCCGGGAAGATCCCACATGCCACGGAGCAACTAAGCCCATGCGCCACAACTACTGAGCCTGTGCTCTAGAGCCTGCGAGCCACAACTACTGAGCCCATGCGCCACAACTACTGAAGCCCGCGCACCTAGAGCCTGTGCTCTGCAATGAGAAGCCACTGCAATGAGAAGCCCGTGCGCCACAATGAAGAGTAGCCCCTGCTCACCGCAACTAGAGAAAGCCCGTGCACAGCTATGAAGACCCAACGCAGCCAAAAATAAATAAATAAAATAAATAAATTGTAAATCCCATGGATCAAGTTGGAAGTTTTCCATTAGTAGAACTCATTGCACCATCAAATTGGAGTTTTTTTTTCTTTTGTCATTTGTTATTCTGAAACAGTAAAAGCAGTTGTTAAAAGTACCTACGTTACTAAAGAGAGTAGCTTAAACCTTTAGTTCTTCTTACGTAATTTGCATTAAATTCAACTTACTTTTTCTTGAATTTCTTACTGGAAGAATTCAGTTACTTAACAACAACAACAAAAATTAAAATGCTCTAGCACTGAGTCAATTCTTTTTTTTCCTTAACAACACAGACTGTCAGCTATTTTACATTGGTAGTGTCTTATTACCAAAGGAAATTGCATGGAAAAGCACTGCTTCTTAAAGCCTGCCATGTTGATTTGTAGCTTTAGAGGTATCTGATTTGTGTTCTTTAGATGTTCTCCATGGCTGGAGAAGAGGATTGCATGGCAGTCGGGACAAAGCACCATATGGTTAGGATGAGGTGAATGATCATAAAGGCACATGAGAGATGGGAGGAGAGGTGTCACTTGTCAGTCTTTATCCCTAGAGGAAGCTCTGGTGACAGGAGAATGATTGAAATGGCACTTTTGGGGTCCTTGGGCATGGAGAAGGGATAAACAATGACTAGGAATTCAGTGACGTAAACTCAAGGGAAAGGATGGAAGCAAAGGGAGCTGGGGATTGGGTAAAAATGTAGCTCTCCTGCAGTTGGTGAAAGATGCCAGGGAGAGACATTGATGGGAGAGATGATTAAAGATGGCCTCGTAAAGCCCTGGATTAGTGACAGATGGAAAGGCTACGGTGATTAGTAAGAAAATACAGAGAAGGAAAGAAGACCTGAAATGAAGTAAACTCTTGTAGGAGGAGACATGTGCGATGATTAAAAGGGAAAACAAAGGATGAATTTTTCTCTGCTACCTGATAAGGGAAATAGGCACAGAGATGGAGGGGACCAAGTCCTGTCCTTGGATATAGGAAGCACTCTTATCCCCAACTCACTTGACCTATCAGAGCCCAAATCCTTCTTAAAGCCTTTCCAGTAGGATGTCTAGATTTCCAGCCTGACAACTTGACATTGGGCCAGCAGAAACAGACTTTCTGCTCCCTGGATCTAAAGATAGAGAAATAAAAAATACCATTTACTGAATACAAATCATACAGTAGGGGCTGTGAGCAGCCCGTAAAGTCCATCTCTCGTCCTCACTCAACCCTGCATGTTAGATATTTTGGATCAGTTTTTAAACGTGGACAATAATCTTCAAAGAAGCTAAATAACTTCTCAAGTCACATAGTCACAGAGTGTCAGAGCAGGGATCCAACATCATGTCTATTTAATTGCAGTTTTCTAGTCTAAACCATTTGTTTACATAACTGATGGATTAACCACCTCCACAAACTGCTTGTGACTCTTGCTTCATTTTGGATAAACTCTTTAAAAGGTATTTCCCTAAATAAAGTGAAAATAAAGAAAGCATTAAAAGCATATAACATATGTGTTTACATATATACAATGTACAGATTGTAAACACATTCATTCACACATGTGATGGTTGACCAGTTCACCAGATATTATTTTTTTCTTCTCATTTTGTCTTTTGAAAAGACTTTAAACTCTGAGAGATGTAGTTATCTCTGCTAAAATGATAATACTTTCCAGAATTTGTTTTTCTTCTTATCTCTTTGTGTGGCCATAGGTAATTTTTCTTAGCATACTACCTTGGCCTGGCAATTCTCTTTGATGTGTGGTCCTGGGATAAGCATCAGACTTCTTATAACAGATCCCCAGGTCAGGGCTGCACAAGTCAGGCCAAACCAGTTTTCCAGGCTTCTTTTCTGCTTCTTAATGAAAGTGTTATTGCTTTTAGAAACATTCCTGTATGAACGCATGTTTTACATTGTTTGGTACATAGTTGAATTTCGGAAACATTTTCCCCTATTTGATCCAAAATGAAATATTCTTACCACTAGCCTACACTCCCTGGAAACCTCCCTCTGAGTTCAGCTTTTCACTCCACTTTGTAATTTATTAGCAGAGTAATAATGATTAGCATAACCAGCTTGCAGTGATAGCTCAGTCCCCTTCCAGTACCTAATCTCAAATACCCATTTTTCATGGTGGCAAAATGAAATTTTCTTATCAAAGTCTAAACATCATAATTTCACAAGTTTGCAAAGCCTTTCATTTAGCTAACATCTGCAAGAATGCATTGGATGCCTAGGATGTGACTAAATACAGTGCACTAGATTTGGGGATTAAACTGTGGTGAACAGTTTAGACTTGGTACCTACTCTTACCAAGCATATCCTTTGGGATAGGATACAAAAAAGTGACTAGACCGCAACAGTGCAGTGTAGGACGTGTCCTGAGGGGATGCTTATTCTTCTTGTGTGAAAGCTTAGCAGAGGCACCTAAGCCAGGATGGGGATCAGTGAGGTGACTCCTAGGCTGAACTCAAGAAGCCCAGGTCAGAGCAGCAAAGCAGTTGGAGGGGGGAATTCCATCCAGCTCAGGTTCAGCACACGGAATTAGCAGAGGTAAAAGCATGAGGTTCTCATGGAACCCAGCAAGTTCAGCTTGGAGAGCTGAGAGTTAGCAAGGAACCAGGCCTGCAACTGAAGCCTTTGGAAACTCCTCAAGGCTAGCTTCTCAACCCCAGAGACCTTCAACTGGATCCTTTATCAGGCTTAACACTGCCCAAGACAACTGAGACGGTAGACTGGGATGGGAGGAGCCATGTTAGAGGTGGGAGGAGATAGGTCCTTGAGGGTGAAGCAGGGGCAGGGAGAATTCCCGAGCTGGCCTTCCTCCCTGGAATTGGGAAACGGATTAAAACAGGCCTTCACACCTTGCCTTACATGTCCTCTTCCATCCGTGAATATTGAATGGATTAATTATTGATTACATGCATTGATTTACCAAAGAAAATTCATACATGTATGATCCAACTCCATAGCACTCTTACTATGGATAGTTTATAAAATGATGAATTAAATAGGTTTCTGGGAACAGAATAGAAATGGTTTAGTGAGAAAGTGTGTTCTGATTTCTAAACAACCATCCTGCCAAAACACTTAGAATGGAACACGTTTGTAAGTAAGAGACTGTCTCAAACTTTGTAATTGTCTTACATGCATATACCTTATGTCTTCAGATTAGTTCCAGGCTCTCCCAAGACAAAATTCATGGTTTAAAAATAATTAATTCTTCGCTTCAAGACTAACCATAGGAGATTATAGACATTCAATAAATAATGGTTACTTGTTTTTAGATACTAATCCAGTAAGTTATTTCATGTAAATATTTAGGTTTAGTGAGATATTGTACAGTTCGTTCATTGCTATCTCATACTAACCAAAAATGAAAAATGGTTTCAATCACTATTTTTTTTAGTCCACATTTCTTAGATTTATTAAAATTCATAATACACTAGCTCAAAAGCCATGATTCTTTGAATTTTGAAAATAATATGGAACTTTAGAAAAAAAATGTTAGTCTTTGTCATTTTCAACCATATACAGCCAAGCTTTTTTTGGTAAGCTTGTGAAATTACTTCGTGAACTATAAAAACTCCAAACTACAATTTAAATGTTACCTACTTCTCCATTTAGACAATTAAAAGCTAGAGTTTGGTGTCAAAGGAATAACAACAAGAAGAAAGTCCAAAAGGAAAAGACATAGATATTTGCCCTTAGCACAGTTAGATGGTCCTATCATTTCACTAATGTTCTCTGTTTATATTTTATTTTTATCAAATCTTCCAGCTAATAAAAAGATGCAGTAAATAAAACATCTGGCTGATCTGGTGGCTACATTTATAGTATTTTAGTTCTATAAAATAAAAATAGACATGGGGAGTAACAGAGTCCAAGTATGATGTTTAATGCAAATTAAATATTTTTGTGTTTTTATGAATATGTCTTATCATCTTTCATATGTCTCACAGGGGTTGGAGGTCAGGCATTGTTAATAAGCTCAGAGAAAAATTAATGTACATAAACACTGTATATTAAAAATCCAACAGAAAGAAAGTGTCTCTGGTATCTAGAGGGAATGTAGCTTTACAGAAAAATTAACCCAATATTGTAATTGTTATCAATGATGTTGCAATGACATCACAAAAATGTTATTATTATTGGTTTTGAGTTTCAGAACTGTCTATTCTCATTATCTTAAGAAATCACCTCCTTTTCTTGATGTTGCTATGATAAAATTTTTTTAAAAGAGGGTCTTTAAAAAAACCCCAAAAAACTATGTTATACTGTGGCAAATTCGCCTCTTCTTCTCCATGACAATAGATAAAGAAGCTGTAACCATGACAACAGTAATGGGCCTGGGAGATTAGGGCCAGACTGGAGATTAGGCCTCCAAGAGCAAAGAAAAGAAGTCCTGATTGGTTCTTTATTGAGACCTTATGTGATGACAAGTTACCGTTGAGAGAAAGCATGAAGGATTAGTAAGAACAAAATGATTTCTCCTGTATAAAGTAAGAAGCCGTTCCTTTGTTAAAAACGTGTCCCTTCCTTTTCATATAACGACTGTTGAAATTGAGGTAAGGAATCCATGATTAATTCTCTCCTGAGCTTTGTCTGATAAATCGAGTCTAGACTAGCTCTGTGAGAAGACACTTCGGAAGCCTGGAGCAAAAAGCATCTGTGTGGACCCCCATCACCCTCCTTGTTGGCAGCCCCTGAATGGGTGGAGAAACCAACTCATTTTTGATGTGGTACCATCTATAAGCAGAGTGCTCTTGGCGGAAAAGGATTTGAAAGTTTCTTTCCTGTTCTTTGAAAACTTATCTTTCTAACTGCTTGAAAATTCTCAAAAGATTTTTCCAAGCCATTATTGTTCACATTTTGTTTTTAAAAAATATTTTGTTAAAAAAAAAAAAATTGAAAGGATCCCATTTTCTTTAAAGTGGTGAGATGTATAGGTATTACATTTTAAGAAAGCATACTATCTGTGATTTTAACATGGATTCATTGATAAAGGGGGTATTTGCTATTTTTGAAGTGATAAATTTACAGGCATGAGAATGTTTGGTCAAATGGTATGAATATTTTTCATTTTAAAGTATTTTGCCGAATTGACTTCTAAAAAATATTGTACTCTTACGAACTTCAGCTGATAACATGAGGGTTCTATACCCTAGCCAACGTTTTATATGAGTATCTTTAGAGTCGTGCTACTCTGACAGATTTTTTTTTAAATTAATTAATTTATTTATTTTTGGTTGTGTTGGGTCTTCATTGCTGCACGTGGGCTTTCTCTCGTTGTGGTGAGTGGAGGGCTACTCTTCGTTGTGGTGCACGGGCTTCTCATTGTGGTGGCTTCTCTTGTTGTGGAGCACGGGCTCTAGGCGTGCGGGCTTCAGTAGTTGTGGCTCACAGGCTCTAGAGCGCAGGCTCAGTAGTTGTGGCGCACGGGCTTTGTTGCTCTGCAGCATGTGGCATCTTCCCAGACCAGGGCTCGAACCCATGTCCCCTGCACTGGCGGGTGGATTCTCAACCACTGTGCCACCAGGGAAGTCCCTGACAGATTTTTAAATAGTTTATTCTGACAGATTTTTTTTTTTTTAGATTTTGTTTAAATGCACATTTCTTTTATTATTGTCAGGTTGGTCCCTATTTTTAAATAAAGTTATTCATTATTTTATTGATTTTCAGACATTCTTTTTTATTATAGATATTAACTATATGTCTGTTAGCTATTTGACAAAAACTTTGAATCAGTCTTTACAGAGGAAACCCATCTAAACTAATTCAAGAGGAAAGTAGAATTTAAGTGAATGAGATGGGCTTGAGTGGGAACTGCCTGTGCAAAGGCCCTGGGGAACTGCCACGGGTTCAGCCTGGAGAGAGCATGTTCAGTGTGAGCATCAAAAATCCAGGGCACATCATGTGAGTCCCATGAGAACAATGGTCTCATCTCCTCTGCGCTAGAAGAAGGGCTGGCATAGGATAGGCACTCTGTGAATATTTGCTAAATGAGTAGAGCTGATATGGACACATGCAAGCCTCTGCCCAAAGCTGTTCTTCTTCTGGCAACAGAACACATGAGGCTATTGTGCAGGAAGGTTATTTCCCTGGGATTATGCTCAGCCTACGGTGGAGGAAGAGTGGGTAGATAAATCCCCCAACATGCTTCCCTCAGGGACATACTTCTCTAGAGTCCTGTGCTGCATTGTCTCCCAGAGTCTCCAGTAAGGTTGCCGTTCAGTTACCCTGAATGACAACCAGTCAGATAACTCACTCTTTCTAGCCTTCGCTCCCTGCCCGGTCTCTCTTCCCAAGTCCCCACTGGTCTTTCCTGTGATCACCTTCCAAATAAAGTATGTGCACTTAAATCCGCTTCTTAGGGCCTCTTGATGGCGGAAGCCAAACCAAGAAAAATGGTAAACAGGAGCAAGGCCAACAGGCAGATTGAGAAGTTTGGAGTTTCTCTGAGGTAAAGAGCAGACACCGAGGAGAAATAGCAGAGGGATATGAGCAGGTGTGTCTTTTGACACGTTGATTCTGGATGCCGTTCAGAGAATACATTTGAGGGAGGTGAGTGGAAGGAAAGCAGAGGAGCTGAAAGACAGTTGTGGTGAGTCTGTTGAGAGAGAATGACAGCGACAGCGTGGATAGGAGTGTAGACGTGGAGATAAGAGAGAGTAGATATAGCAGATGTCCAGGAAGGGGAATCCTCAAAGGCGTGAGTGAGGTTGAGTCAGAAGTAGGGGATACATTTCAGGGTTCTAGGCTGTAGATTTGAGAAGAAAGTGTAGACACAACTGAGTTAAGCAGCCCAGGAAGAGAAGCAGGCTGAGGGGGTCAGTGAGTGGCAGGGAGGGGATAAATTCACTTCAGTGTGCTAGTTTGAGCTGTTCATGGTGGGTGGAAGCAAAGGTTTTTGTCAAGAGGCTTAATATCACCCATATTTTTGAGAGAGATTCTCCCTATCCAGACATCAATCTCTCCCCCTCCGCTTATTACCCTGCCATAAAAGATCGACTAGCTTACCATCAGTCTTCCTTTTATTTCAAATACTGTGCTGATCAAGAAAGCAAGGGGAGGGATAAACTGGAAGATTGGGGATTGACATATACACACTACTATATATAAAATAGATAACTAATGAGACCTACTGTATAGCCCAGGGAACTCTACTCAATACTCTGTAATGACCTATATGGGAAAAGCATATAAAAAAGAGTGGATGTATGTACATGTATAACTGATTCACTTTGCTGTACACCTGAATTAATACAACATTGTAAATCAACTATACACCAATAAATTTTTTTTTAAAACAAAGAAAGAAAGGAAGGGAAATTGTATCTACCAAGAAGTTGGCTAAGAATCTATGGAGCCAGAAATAACTGAAAGCTTTTTGCAGTTCTTGAGAACCTCTGTTTCTGGTTCTAACTGGTATGTATTGTAAACTGACAGTTTCTGGAACCATTGGGAAATATGGTATTCCCCCCGCCCCACAAATGGATTTTCCAGCTAACAGGAGTTTAGTTTACGGCGGGAATGCCCACTCAGCCAGCCCCTGGAGAAAGTAAATGCAAGAATGGAGACTGAACTTCAGTAAGAAACTAGAGAAAATGGCCCACAAAAGCCAGTTTGAAGAGACACATGGGTACTTCTGCTTTGGGGCTAGGAATCACCTGTCAAAATGAAATGCATGTTCTTTAGACTTGGAAACTTGAACTAATAAGAATAAAATAGAGATATCCAGCAAATATAAATTATGAATTCACAAACACGTACACACACACACACACATCTATTACAAACATCTATTACAGATTATAAATGCCTCAGGTGTTTGAAAAACCACTTTTCCCATTGTGGATGATTCAATTATTCCTATAAATAACAATCATTAAATTTGGCTATAAATATGGCAGTACTAAACAAGCATGGTACAATGGAACATCTTGATGTCTGGTGGAATTTTTTTGTCATTTCTTCTACTAGCAGGTAGTCCATGAGAACTGCTGCTACTTTTTATCTCTCATCAACATTTAATTTGCTACTTGTAAATTTTCTCTGATCTTTGAAAATATAAAAACAAGGTCCTTCAAATTGTATCTAAAACAGTGTAAATGGGCTCCATCTGAGTGGAGTAAGGTTTTGTAATAACTAGTTGGTTACCTGAAGCATTTATCAATACTTGTAGGGAATTCCCTGGTGGTCCAGTGGTTAGGACTCGGTGCTTTAAATGACTTGGGCCTGGGTTCGATTCCTGGTTGGGGAACTAAGATCCCGCAAGCAGCTCGGTGCAGCCAAAAAAACAAAAAGCTTGTAAGTCTATGTTTCCCTGTTTCATGCCCTAACAGAACATTTTTCCTTATTATCATGGATCCCTTTAGTAATAGAAACTGGACAAATATGCAGTAGAATCATATGTTATTAATTTGCCAATCTTTTATAAACCCCAAGAAATTCAAATACATCTTTTTTTTAATTTTAAAGATTTAATTTTATTTATTTTTGGCTGTGTTGGGTCTTTGTTGCTGTGCGTGGGCTTTCTCTAGTTTCAACGAGCAGTGGCTACTCTTCATTGCAGTGCGCAGGCTTCTCATTGCGGTGGTTTCTCTTGTTGCGGAGCATGGGCTCTAGGTGCATGGGCTTCAGTAGTTGCAGCATGCGGGCTCAGTAGTTGTGGCTCGCAGGCTCTGGAGCTTAGTCTCAGTAGTTGTGGCACACAGGTTTAGTTGCTCTGCGGTATGCAGGATCTTCCCGGACCAGGGATCAGACCTGGGTCCCCTGCATTGGCAGGCAGATTCTTATCCACTACGCCACCAGGGAAGTCCCCATTTTTTTTTTTTTAATTGAAGTATAGTTGGTTTACAATGTTGTATTAGTTTCAGGTGTACAGCAAACTGATCCATATATATATATATATATATATATATATATATATATATATATACACACTT
>NC_041232.1:66946906-66975068 GCF_002837175.3 Physeter macrocephalus
CTTTTTCAGATTCTTTTCTCATATAGGTTATTACAAAATATTGAGTATAGTTCTCCATGCTATACAGTAGGTCCTTGTTGGTTATCTATTTTATATATAGTAGGGGTGGAGGAGGGATAAATTAGGAGTTTGGGATTAACATATGCACTCTAATACCTTTGATTCCACTTATTGTTTCTTTTCTTTCTCTTTTGTTCCTTCCTTTAGAATCTATGGGAAGGTACCATTCTATGTTTGCTAACGGGTCTTCTTTGCCTTCCTATGCATTTCCTACCCATGTCCCAACACCTCTAACAGCCTCCTCTCCTTCCTCCTTAGCTATCCCGAGCTCCAGCATCCTCCCTTCTGCTCCCAGAGACGTGGTCCCTGTCCTGGTTTCCAGTCGGTTTGTCCGTCTCAGCTGGCGCCCACCCACAGAAGCAAAAGGGAACATTCAAACCTTCACGGTGTTTTACTCCAGAGAAGGTGACAACAGGTAGGTACTACCAATGAAATTCAGTCTAATCCACCAGGTCTTTAAATATAGACTGTGGCGTGATGGCAGCAGGAGGTCTTGAGCAGGAACTTTGGAGACTGTGGGAAATCTCTCCTCTGTGCCCTTCACTCATTACTCAGTGGAGATAACATGTCTCTGTTGCTTGTGTGGGGTTTTTTTAAGGCAGGACTGTGTACAGAATCAAATTCAATCATTTATAGAAAACTTCCTTGAAAAAAAGACAAGCATGTAAATATATGATTTCAGGTTTTTTTGTTTTTTTTAAATTTCCTTGAGTTTCAGAGTGGTAAGCAGAGAACAGAATTGGGCTGTGTATTGATAGAACCAAGTGTGAAAGAACCAGTGTGGCAGGGTGCAATCTCAGCTCTGTCACTGACATCATGTGATCTCAAGAAATGACATAACTTCTCTAAACCTTACTTCACTCTTTAATAAAGAGGAAATAATAGTACTTACCTTGAAGGTTTTTGTTAGGATGAAATTAGGTTGCATTTACAAAGGTCATTTAAGAGTATCTAGTGTTTGCTAAAAGTTCTTAATATCATTATTGTCTAGGTAAAAGTGAGCTGTATGCGTCTTGTTTCAAGATTACAGTCTACTGTTGTTTTTTGTTTTTTTTTGTTTTTCTCATCATTTTTTCTTTAAGATGTTTCACAGTTTTAAGGCTTTGAATTTTGATTTGTAAGTCTATGATAGATATTGGTTAGTTCCAATCTATAAGAATAAACTGTATGACACCCCATTTAATTAAATGTATTACACTTATTTTATATTCTATATTTGATCACTCTCATATCTGCAGTCTTTGTGTTTCTGCTGACTCTTCCTCATGGGGGCTTACTTCTTCCCATGTCTGAGTGATTCTTTTTTTTTTTTTTTTTTTTTTTGTGGTACGCGGGCCTCTCACTGTTGTGGCCTCTCCCGTTGCGGAGCACGGGCTCCGGACGCACAGGCTCAGCGGCCATGGCTCACGGGCCCAGCCGCTCCGCGGCATGTGGGATCCTCCCAGACCGGGGCACGAACCCGCGTCCCCTGCATCGGCAGGCAGATTCTCAACCACTGCACCACCAGGGAAGCCCTGAGTGATTCTTGATTGTTAAATCTAGTCCTTAGAAATTTATCTGCGGGAATTTTTGAGGCCAAGGTTTAAAGTACATTCTCAGGGGAGGATTTGCTTTACCAAAACGAGACCACATTAAACCAACTTTTCACTAAGGTATGTTTGGTCCATACAGGTCTCATACTGATATTTTATTAGTTATCAGAAAATCCATTAAGTGTGATAACATTTGTTTTTCTGCCATTTTTAACATATCAGCTTAAATAAGTAAACGCAGACTTGTGGTAAGCAATTTTTAGAGACTTTTTTGTTGCTGTTCCAACTAAGCTAAGACTGAGACTGGCATGTATTCACCAATTCTCTCATGAGGCTGATTTCACTTTCTAGTTCATCCACTGAAGTTTGGTCTTTCAGGATCCTGGCTGTATGCAAGGCTCTCCAGTCAGACCTTATACCCAACTTTACCTGCAGATTTGTTTCCTGTTCTCTTCTCCTGTTAGTTTCTAAAGCTACTGGCTCTAGACTTCTCTTGAAAGGCAAATACTCTCAGTTAAACACCCCCACAAGTCAGCTTTCCCACTATGATAATTCTCTTACTTTGCTGCCAGCAAATTCCTGGATAATTTTTTTTTAATAAAAGAGATTTTGAATAATTTTGTCAGCATTTTAGGTGTGCTGTAACAGAAGGGTTTTTCACATACTACCTAGTTTGCCATACTGCTTGAAATGGAATTTTATAATATTTATCAAATGCCCATGTGATTGGTATCATTATTATATATTGTTAATTATTGACATTTGAACTAGTATATTTGAATATAAGCATGTTCAATGTTTGGAAATTTTTATTTAAGATTAAAGCATAAAGCCCCTCTGTAAACATCTCACTTAGAAGGAATCAGAAAGCGAGGAAGCTTTCTTAATAGACCTTCCCATTCTATTTTTTAAGCATTTTGTAAGTTTCTCTCCTCATCAACTTTTGAAAGGGTTTTTTTAATATTGCCAATTAAAGGTGATCAAAGAGATCAGTGTGTAAAAGCTGAATTTGCTTTAAAGAAACAGTATATTGCTAAATCCCAAGATTCTGTAGAGAAGAACACCTATTTTCAAATGTACTCAGCAGACCTACCTATGCCTCTCACACGGCGAGGGAACAGCATCATTATGTTCCTCAGTAGATGAGGATTTTGATAGGGCAACTAGGATCTTTATAAAATAGCTGTCTGTTGACTTGGCTGAGTTCCAAATTTCACATTTTTTCTTCCATTTTAAACCTCCTCTTATATACAACCAGTCTAAAGTGGACATCCAGTGGTTCACAGGGGTTCCTGGGATGTGGCAGCTTCTTCTTTCATCCTTTCTTTTTTTAAAATATTATTTATTATTTTATTTTATTTTATTATTTATTTTTGGCTGTGTTGGGTCTTTGTTGCTGTGTGTGGGCTTTCTCTAGTTGCGGCAAGCTGGGGCTACTCTTTGTTGCGGTGTGCAGGGTTCTCATTGCTGTGGCTTCTCTTGTTGTGGAGCGTGGGCTCTAGGCGCTCAGGCTTCAGTAGTTGTGGCACACGGGCTCAGCAGTTGTGGCTCACAGGCTCTAGAGCACAGGTTCAGTAGTTGTGGCGCACGGGCTTAGTTGCTCCGCAGCATGTGGGACCTTCGCATACCAGGGCTTGAACCCGTGTCTCTTGCATTGGCAGGCTGATTCTTAACCACTGTGCCACCAGGGAAGTCCCCTTCTTTCATCCTTGAATGAGGACCACATTCACTTTCTGTAAAGTTTTCCAGCCAAAGGAAATATGACCTGTTTTATGCATTTCCATATATGGAATATTTGGTGGGGGGGGATGATGGTGGCATGGGGGAAGTAGAGAGGGAGAAGGAGAAAGAAAGGGAGAGAGTGAAGGAGAGAGAGAGACACAGAGAAAGGACAAATCTGGTGGGACCTAGTTGTTGACAAGGCTGAGCTCACACTGATCCTGACTATCACTATTCGTTCTTCTGGAGAAGAAGAGACTAGATGGGATGGCTGTCACAAGCCTTCCAGTGCCTATTGAGAACAGTGGGGATGGGGAGGGGGACAGAGCCAGGATTCACATGTGAGGCTTCTAGTCTGTCAAACGTGTGAGTGCTTTAAACACATAATGACCTGGAGGAACCCTTCAGGATTTGAAAGGCACAGTGCAGTTTGGGCTGGCTGGAGTGGTATTTAGCTCAAAATGCTGCAGTGTGATGATTGGATGGCACACTGCAACTTCTCTCAATCTGCGTCTCAAAATGCTTTTCTTTCCAGTTCACAGCAGCAAAGTATATCTTTAAGTTTCTATTTTCTTTTACAATTTGACCTGACTTTAAAATGAAAGGAAAGAAATATACATATGTTCCCTAAGATCATTCATTACCTGAAGAAGCAGGCATTTGTTTTAGTGGAATCTCTGCCACTGTTTAACTCTGTGTCCTTATGAGAAGTCTCGTAAGTTCTTTGCATGCAGCTGTGAAAACAGGTAGGAATTCTTGCCCCCTTGTCTTCATGTATCCACATGGATTTCCTGGAGGCACCATAAATTCACCGTGCCCAAAACCCTACGCACTGTCTCCTCCTTAAATATCTTTTTCTTTACATTTCTTGGTTTGTGTTAGTACCTTCCATCCTGTTGACCAAGCAGCAAACCCCAGGTCATATTTTATTCCTCCCTGAATCTTAGCACTACCGTTAGTCATCAGGTCCTGGCAGATCTACCTTGGCCACAGCTCAGCCATGGCCCCTGTATTCTGTCATCTCCACCATCACTTACCTGATCTCTGACAATAGCTTCTCACCCTCTAATCCATCTTCCTCACTGTCTCGAGCTATCTTTTTGAAATACAGTTTGGATCACTGACTTCACTGCTTAAAAATGTGAAAGTGTTTCAAGTTTAAATATGATAAAATATTTATGTAAAGACATGCACACAATAACTACCAACCTCCCTTGAATGGAAGTCTATCTCCAATCTATATATAGGTAGAGTGTGATTCCTATAACCTATGAAGATTAAAAATATACCACTTAAGTCCAAATGGCTGGGTTTGGAAATGGTACTACTATTTTATCAGACATGTGAGTTTTGTGTATTTAATTATGTAAAAACCAGGAAGAACATCTCTCTACTCTGGTGGACAAAGGGAAGATGAATGCTACCTGTCAGAATTGCTGTGAGAACTAATTGAAGGAATTCAAGTAAAGCATCCAAGGCAGTCACTGCACAAAGGCAGAGGGTCTCAGAATAGTGTGAGCTCAAAGACAATATGGAAGAGAGGCTGAAAATAAGGCCCAAAGGTAATGGTGGTAACAGTAATAGTTAACAACAATGGGTTTCCATTTTTTTTATATGAACCATTTATTTTCAAAGCTGCTCACTGTTTCCTGCTAATAAAACCATTTTATCCTTTACTCATCTATTGATATCTTCCTTACCTTTCAAGCCCATGGACCCTTCCTCCATACCCTCTTGGATAGTCATTCCTGTGATCATACCATGGTCCTTGTCAACACCAATCTCTGCAACCTCTCCATGATCTCGATTTCAAACCTCATACTTTCATCTCAGTCTCTCATTTTCCTACTTTCCGTTTAAGACTCTGATTCCATGGGGACCTATAATTCATTGATTCTATGGCATTTCCATTGTCCCTCATCCTTCATGTTTTCCTTCATTTGTTAAACAGCTAAAGCCCCATGGCCAATTATTATAAAGACTGACATACAGCAATGTTTTGCTTGTTACTATCTCATCTAATATTAACTTCTTGGCCAAAATCAACTCAAGTAAATGTAATTTTCTACCTACCTTTTCTTGCACTCTTGTAGCTGAATATACCTGGAAGAAAATATGTAGCTGTGCTGACTAGTCTTGAAATTCATAACTACTTATCTGAAGTTGCCTCTTCATGGTGCTGGGGGTTGCATTGCACATAGAAGTCAGCCTCTCTCACACACAATCCTAATGATATTTCCTACCTTTTCCTCTCTTCTCAAATCTCCAACACCTTCCCTCTTTCCCTCACTCTTAATTGACTTTGCTTCTAATCTCCTGGAAAATAGTAGCAATCACAATAAAAGTTGTACCGGCTTCCATGTCTGATTTACCTAAGTGGGTCTTTAAGCTTATAATCTGTCTTTCCTCAAAGTGCTATAAAAGAACTGCCCATGCTTTTAACAGGGCCAAACATTCACTTATGCACCAGATCCCATCCTTTCTTGAAAACCAAAGAACAAAGCTTCAGCCCAGTGTTTCTCCTCATCATCCGTGTTTCCCACCTCGGGGTATCATGCCCATCAGCATACAAGCATGTATTTGTGTTTTCCATCTCAACAAATCATGCCTCTCAATCCCATTTCTCTCTTCCTATCAGTTCATTCTGTTCCCTTTTATAGCAACATCCCTTGAGTTGTCTAACTTCACTCCAATACCTTACCTCATATTCCAGTTATGATTCTGTCCCTAGTATTTCACTGAAACTGTTCTTATCGAGGTTTACCAGGTGACATCCATGTTGCTAAACCCAATAGTCAATTCCTGGTCCTCTCATTACTTGGATAGTTAGCAAATTTTGTCACATTCGATCACTTTCCCTTTCGTGAAACATACTCTTCCCTTGGATTCTATTACATACATTCTCCTGGTTCTATTCCAGTCCTTCTGGCCACTCATTTTTAGGCTCTTTTACTGCTAATCTCCCTGACCTGTACTGAATTGCCCTAGGACTCAGGCTTTGGAAATCTTGCTTCATCCAGTTTGTGACTTTATATTCTGTCACTATGTTGATGTCTTCCAGATTTGTATATGTGGCCCTGACATTTTACATGCAATTCTGAATCATATATCTAAATTCCTGCTTGGTTTCTCAACTTTGATTTATCATGAGCATCTAAAACTTATAAACAAAACTAAATACCCATTTTCCTTCAGCCTCAAACCCTTTTCAAAACTTTATCATTCCAGAGGTTCCTCCATCTCAGTGTAATCTGCATATTTCTCATTACTCAGGCCAAGGTCCTTGGAGTCATTGTTAGGTCCTCTCTTTTTCTCACACTCTATATCAAATCCATCATCAAGTCTTGGCGGTACTGTCAAAATATCTCCGGAATCCTTGATAAAATAGGATACCTGATATTTGCTGCAAAATAATACTAAAAGACTGGCTTTTGTGATTTATTTGAGCTGAGTGATGGGAATAAAGTGGTTCATCCTATCATTCTGTCTACTTTTTTATTGCTCAAAATTTTCCATAATAAAAAAGTCAAATAAATAAATGAAAATAAAACATATACGAATCCTACCACTTCTTACGTCTTTTTTACTACGATCAGGTCTCATGTGAACTATTGCTATAACCTCTCAAGTCTATTCTTACCATACCAGCTGGAGTTAACCTGGAGTTAACACAAGTTAGATTGTGTCAATTCTCATCTTCAAAACCCTCCAATGACTTCCTGTCTCATTCAGAGAATAATCAGAAATCCTTCCTCATCTGGCCTCTTTTCACCTTCCCAACTTCATCACTTACTGTGTTTACTGTTTTCTTATTTGCTCACTCCTCTCCAGTCTCACTGGCTTCTCTGTATTTCCTATATATATACCAAGAATCCTTCTCCCTCAAGACCTTTGTACTAGTTCTTCAGTCTGCCTAGAATGTTCCTTCCCTCAGACATCCACATGGATCATTCTCTAATTTTCATTAAGTCTTTGCAGAAATGGTACTTTCTCTTGGAGGTTTTACCTGACTGCTAGCATTCCCAGTGTCCTTTTTCATTCTTATTTTTCACCACTGCATTATTACATTTTAGTTATTGTTTCCTGAATCCCCTTTCTTGCCACCAGAATATAAGCATTATGTGGGCAAGGATATTTTTATCACTTTTATTCATTGAGCTATTCTCAGCACCTAGAGCAGTGCCTCACCCAGAGTAAACACTCACAGAATAGTTGATGAATTGAAGCTCCAACTGAAATGTCAGTCACCATGTGACACTCTACATGGTCCTCCAGGTCAGAAGGCATCAATTTCTCCTTTATCCTCCCCTTTCACTTAGATTACATCACTATTGTAGCATGTGGCACCTTGTATCTGGTTTTGTGTTCGTTTGAGTACATGTGTGTTTCTCTCCCCAATGATTGAGACTAGATCTTATTTGTAATTCCACATCCAAGTGTCTAGTCTCCTGACTTCTATAGACATTTACTGATTGGAACTGATACGATAAAAGTGACAGAGAGACAAATGTGATATTCTTAATAGATTTTTCCTCAACCAGTAAAGCAAATTGTGTTACTGAGGAAGATGAAAAGCTGACTGCAATTCGATAAAAACTTTTTAAGTTGAGAAACAAAAAGTTGATTTTGAAATTTGATTCCAGTATCTTTGTTCATTTTCTGTTTTCTGGCTCTCAACTAGAACAAATATATGCCATATGTCTCTGAGCGATTAGCTGTGATGCTTGTTTGCTCTTATAGGTTTATTTAGCCCCTTAACACAATAGCTTTTTTAAAGGTAGTGGATTTAACATTTGCCTCAGATTTGCAATGGCTTTGTCAGGCAAATTACTCTAGCTCAGATTATCATTAATCTATCTGACTGGTTAATGCTGTCAATAATGCAAGTGCCACAGTTAACATTTTTTAATCAGCCCCTCAGGAGCTTTCATTTCATAAGTCAGAGGACAGCATAAATTCTAGAACTTGAAAGCCAGAATTCACAGAGACGCAATTGCTTCGCAGATATCCAGCTGTCACCTACTAGTACCTAAAAATCTTTAGAATGGAAAGTGATCTTTGGAATCATAGCCCAACTTCCGGCTACTTAAACATTTAGAGATTGATGCCAAGGGAAGGGGTCATTTGCATCCCTAAGGCCACAGAGTAAGCTTCCATAATGAGAGCAAGCATTTATTGAGTACTCGCTGTGCCAGATACCAGGCTAAGCATCTTATATAAATTATCTTATTTCATCCTTACAGCAAAACATTATCCAGATGAGGCTTAAAGAGGTTTACACCTCTGTTATATAGCTAGCAAGCGGTAGAGCCAGGATTGAATGCAGGCCTGACTCCAAAACAGGTGTTCTCAACCCCTACACCTGCTTGTTTCCAGCAGTTAGTGGATTAATCCAGAAGAGAACCAAGCTTTTTTGATAGTTTCAGACTTATGACATGGATTTCTTCTGTAGGCGTCTTTCTGATAATTCTCTGATTCAATGGCAAAGTTAATTTGCATCATTTATCTACTGTATATAAAACACAGTAGCAAACTTTTTATGTGTGCATAGAACGTTATACCTTCCATTCAGTAATCTAAAATTACATATGGAGTGTGACTCAGTGTATTCACAAGGTTAATAAGGCTTTGGGGCTGTGAAATTGAACGGCCTGGGTTGCAATCCTGGCTCAGAATTTTTCTAGCTGTGTGGCCTTGGGGCAATTACTGGTGCCTTCATTTCCACTTGTGGAATACTAATAGTACCTGACATGTAATGTGTGATGAGTATTAAACAAAGTTAAGACAAAGTGCCTAAAACACTTGCTCATTGCCTGGTACACTGAAAACACTCAACTTTTTGTTACTTAGTGCCACGTGCTAACTATGGTGTGGGTTGGAAGTGAACAATCAGTGAAATACAGGTATTTCCCAATTCATATTTAGAGAGAACTTTATCCCTTTCACAAACATTAGCCCATTTGATCCTCAGATAAAGCAGGTATGATAATCTCTATTTTACAAATGAGCTTGTGTGGCTCAATTGAGAATGTCTACAAAGCATTGCCTAAGAAGCTACACAACTAGGAGATATTAGAAGCAGGATTTAAATGCAGGTTTCTAGTCCAGTGATCTCTTTACTATACCACACAAAGTAAAAGATATTTCCTAAAAGACGTACATATAAAGTACTGTGGGAGTTCAGATGAGAGAATTAAAACACTTTCATAGGCATCATTCAGTATAATCCTCACAATAACCCTGTGAGTTAGGCAGATGAAGGACTGGTATCTTCTTTTTGCAAATAAAGCAGGGAAGGCTCCAAGATAGCCCCTGACTTGCTCAAGGTCACATGCCTATTTTGTGGCAGAACAAAGACTGGGCAGGGCCTTCCAACTTGCAGCACTGTATGCTTTACATGGTTTTATGCCACCTCAGGAAACCCCGGCTCACTGCTTGGGATTAGAGACCAGCTTTTCATGATTGCCTTGGAGGATTCATTTTAGAAGTCATCGTGTGTTACATTTTCAACACGGTGTTTACATATTCTTTCCCTGCTTCTCAGAGTTGAGGACCGGGCAGCAGATGAAGCTTATTATGAAGGGAGTGTGTTGTGATGGAAAGAGAACAAGACTCAGAATCCAACCACTTTCTGGCTCTGGCTTAAAGCAGGGCAGAGTCAGCCCTCCTCTCACCACTCTGCTTCTCTGCAGAATGTAAAACCCTGTCCTTTTTACCTCAAAATGAGTGGTTTCATTTTTCCCATGGCCTTGATGCATATTGCAATATAAAACCTGTCATCGACAGTTTCCACATGTAAATGAACAACCCATTATTCACTTGTGAGTTGACAACGTGTCAGAACTGTGTGGGAAACGATCGAGAAGGGAATAGTCTTCTTGGAAACAGTTTAGTCGTGTTTAGTAGGTGGGCAAGACTAAGAGTGTATCAGTAGAGATGGAACAGTGACAGATCTAGAAATATTTAGGAAGCAAAATGGACAGAACAAGGTAAAAGACTGGTCATTAATGGTGAGACGGAGGGGGTTTTCAAGCAGAGTTCAGAGGTTTCAGCTTATTTAGATGGACAGATGGTGGGGCAATTTGCTGAAATTAGGGTGCTGGAAAAGATCCAGGTTTGAGAATGAAGGTCAGAAATTCAGTTTCAGACACGTTGTGTTTGACATACCTTACAACATTCAAGTTGGAATGTCAAGCACAGCCTTGAAAATAGGAACCTGGAGCGCAGAGGAGAAGTTTGGGTTGGAGATAATATATCAGGAATTTGTCAGCATGTAGATGATAACAGCAGCTAGGGAAGGAGAAGACGGGCCATCCCCATAAAACAAAATGAGAAGAGGGCCCAGAACTGACTCATATTTATTAGGGGAGCATTGGCTGGAACTAAACAAAATAAACAATTTGAATCCAAAACTTTTCTTTTTCTATGATAAGGTAGCTTTTTTATTTGTTGTTGCAGTAGTTATTGGATGCAATAGTCTTTTGGATGTGTCCTAGGTGCGGCAACAGAGATTATGTTAAGGCAAAAATTTTTAAAGCCTGTTCCTCAGACCGTCTGTGTGTGTGTGTCTGTGTGTGTGTGTGTGTGTGTGTGTTTGTGTTTTAAACAATTCAAGTAAAAACAATTTTTAACCAAACTTTAGTGGAAATGCCTCTGACTAAGAAGATGAGCTCTGTTCCCCCATCATGCTTTGTCTGGGGGCGGATCACCTCTGAACCTACTTTCCCTTCAAGATAACACTGATTCCAAAGTCTGTGGTTCTGGGGTAAGAAAGGGTGTGGCATTTGGGTGGTTGTTACCGCCGTCACTTTGGGCCCTATTTCAGTGACCAGCATATTTCCGCTTTGAAATCCTCTCATCACTGCACCCTTCTTGCTCTCACTGAGGAAATAAAAATGAAAGTGGAGTGGATCAAAAGATGTTAAAAAATCTTTCCATCAAAAATACCATAGGTCCTTTCTTACAAAGGAACATTAATAGAACTCTTCCTTCTTGAAGCAACTAATTAGGCATTTGGTACATCAAGACAGGGTTTGTTGCTCAGCTCACAGCTGTGACTAAATGTTAACGCCCCGCTATACTTAGCCCTTAGGAGGATATGTGTTTTCTTAATATGTATGCTGGAGACAGGTTACAAATCCTGATCCACTAAGAAACAGAACCATCGTAGTCTGTAAACTGTGTTTGCTTCTGAAATGTAAATACAGAAGGGCTGAATTCAGCTAATACACACACACACACACACACACACACACACACACACACACACAAAAAAAAAAAAAAAAAAAAACTTCTTTTAGTAGATCTCTCTCTTCAAATCATGAAAATGAGACCCAGGAATGTGGAGTGGCATCTGAAGGCCACCTGAGTAAGTTGAGATGGAACACAGAACAGAACCCAGCTCTCTAAGCACTTCTGAGATCACACTATGTGAAGATGTTATCCAATTAGTCCATTCAAATTTTTACATTTATTTATGGATTCATTTTTTTTTTCATGTGAGCACCTGCAGCATAGGCATTCTTTATCTGCAGTGGGTATATAGACTGAGTGTCAATAAAATATGAATGGAATATGACTTCTCTTCTAAAATAGTTCACAGTTGAGTCAAAGAGACAGACCTGTCTGTCAACACAACGTGATATGGGCTGCAGTGGACGTGTAAATCAAGAGCAACAAAAGCACAAAGGAGATAATATTTTATGCTGCTTGAATCAGAGGACATGATGGTAGGAAAGCTCCAGCCAGGAGATTTCATTTGAATCGGATTTGAAGGATGAATGAGCTTTTGCCAAACTGAGAAGGAAGTGAGTCAGGAGAAGGTAACTCCAAGATAATCAAAATAAAGCAAAACAAAATTAATGAAAGTCAGAATGACAAAGGTAGGAATGGATAGGGTGTTGTGGAGCTGAGTGACCCATTGCAGATGAGTGCATAAAGGTTTGGGCCACATCTTGAAAGTCTTTGAATCTTGTCGCAAGGAGTGGAGATTGTATTAATGATAGAATGGCAGCCAGCATGATGTTTTGGGCATGGAGTTGACAGATGATGTATGTTAGAAGAGTATCTCTGTCAACAGAAGACAGAAGTGGGAGTACCAATGACAAAAAACTAGGAAAAGCTGCTATAATGTAATACATTGTAAGTAGGAACCAGAGCAGGGGCCAGATCCAGGCCCAGGAGAGTATAGCCTAACCAGTTAGGCTTCAGTGCATACTGCTTAAGGGTGCATTCCATGCCACCATGTTTGACTCCCTGAATCAAAATGTATCAGCATCTAAAAAGACTTTAAACAAAATGCCTCATCTCAGCAAAGCAGCAGAAGTATTGTTACTGGGTCAGAATGTATGCTTTTAGAACACAGTAGTTATTTTCCGAGAAACCTCAACCAGGTAACCCAAAGCACCAAGAACCAGAATTTACAAGAAAGAGATTCTTCTTACTAACACACTCTTCTTGGTCTCCATGTAAAGGTCAAAGAAAGCAAGCTGCCTACATCTTTTTCAGCCAGCAGAAGGAGACAGACTTTCTAATTTATTCTCTATTTGGATGTTCAATGAATGAATTTGCAGTGAATGGATTCTAGAAAGCCCAGGTGATTTACTTCCTTTACTTCAGTCAACTTTATCTTGAACTTGCCTGAACCCCACACTACCAACTGAGAGTCAAGGAGAAAAGAAATGGGGTAATGAAGCTCTGTCTGACAGTACATCTACCAACACAGACCATGACGCTAAGCTCTGCGGATTTGAGGGGTAAATTATGTCTTCGGAGTTATAGGAGAGAACTTCATGGAGAAGCAGCCTGGGCCCCTGCTGCTTTCCCAGGAGTGGTTGGTGCGGTGACGGTCACGACACCCGAACACAGTAACTGGGCAAAGTCTTGGCGTCTCCTGTTCTCTGTTCTTCAGAACCTAGTGTGGTATCTGCCCACTTACAGAGGATCATGGGCTAGAGTGAGCTAGACAAAATCCTAATTACTAACTGTCTGAACACAGAGATTATGGAGAGTTTACTTTACATGGCTGGCATTGCCCTATTGTGGAACCAGAGAAACAAGAGTAACAAACTGCCCTTCCAAATTTAGATTTTACTTACTTGTTGGGAAATGATTAGCGATGGTTTGTTTTCAGCTATTAAAGAGCAAATGGGGTGATCAAAAGCCACCTGCGAATCTTTGAAGAAATCTGTGAAGGGTGACAGGGCAGTAAATGCCATTGTCTTAGAATGCATTGGTATCACGTTTGATGTTGCCCCAGTAGGACCCAAGAAAGCATCAGAGCTTGCACCTGAGAAATCTGAGGCTCAGATAAGTTACTGAGAAAGCCAAGACAACAGCCCAGCAACAAAGCCCAGACACCAGTGTGGGCATCAGATATCATGGGGCTGTCCAACTATGCTGTGGAACTCGGAGCACACCTATTCCTTCTCCGTTGCAGTCAGCAAAGCCTCTTCCCTTTAAAAAATATTACCAGTTTCATTATTGAAACTTGTTCAGTGCCTCTAGTTATGACTACACTTTTTTATTGAAGTATAGTTGATTTACAACGTTGTGCTAATTTCTGCTGTACAGCAAAGTGATTGTTGTACATAGATATATATACATTCTTTTCCATTATGGTTTATCACAGAATATTGTATATAGTTCCCTGTGCTATACAGTAGGACTTTGTTGTTTATCTAGTCTATATACAATAGTTTGCATCTGCTAATCTCAAACTCCTAATCCATTCCTTCCCCACACCCCACCGTTGACAACCACAAGTCTGTTCTCTATGTCTCTGAATATGACTTTTTTGATTTGACTTATCTCTGTAAACAAAATTAATCTGACAGAAAATATCAATATTTATGTCTTTTTCTTCATGACTGTACCTCATTAATTTCTTCAGATTGAGGAAAGGTCCTCTTCTTGAACTCAAGAACCCTTATTTCCTATGAGGTTGTGGTGGTATTTTGTTATAATAATAGAAATAATAGCAGTAATAACTGCCACATATGGAAGACTCCCTGAGTACCAGGTCTCATGCCTACTGCTTTATATGGTTCACATACAGCATCTCACTGAATTCTCTAGAAACTCTATGAGGTAAACATTTTTATAGCACCAATTTGCACTTGAGAAATCTGATGCTCAGATAAGTTAATGAGAAAGCCAAGACAACAACCCCAGGCTTAAAAATCCTGAATCCACTCCATAGTCTACATAGCATTTTGATGTGACCTCAGTTTGATAGGATAAGCAGATTTCTGAAAAATGGCACATAAAATGGAAATGTTTAGATTAAATTGTTGTTTAAAACCATTAAGAGCCCACATTGAAGAAACTAGTGGTAAATCTAGGGCAGTGCTAGCGTCTGGTTGGAGGAAGGGCTGAGATCACTACCATGGAAGTGTTTTCTAAAGATGCTTTGTTCATACTCTGTTAACACTGAGGAAGTATCAGTTGTCCATATCAATGAATATAATTTTTTTTCATGACCATTAGTAATCTGGTATATTTTTGGAGGCTGCTGGAGATTATAAGAACCTAAAACCCCCTTCCTTGTAATAAAATCCAGCATCCCCTTTTATATGTGAGTAATGTTTCTATTATATGATCTTAGACATTCTTACCTGGACATGCCCAGATGTTCTTGCCTCTTTTTCCTTTGAAGAATGCCTTTTCAAGGGGTTATGCCAGCATGTCCTAGAACACAGCTATTTCATCTAAATTATTCAGTAGTTATAAGAATAAAGTCAGTTATGAAAGCTGTCCTTCCTTATAGATACTCAAGGAGTTTGGTATGCAGATCTGACCTTCAGTGACAAATATGTTGCTTGAAGGTTTAGAAAATACATCCTGAAATGACTCATAACAGATGATAATTACACTCATTCTCCCAGTGGTTTCTGAATGCCCAGGTGTCTCTTCTTTCCCTTTAGGAGCTCATGTCTTCTACGCAAAGTACCCATGATCCAAATAGGCCCCTTGTTTTCCCCTATTGTTGAATGATACCAATACTGGATCTAGAGGATGAAGTCCCCAATTTCATTCTTAACGGTGGTATTCATTAACTGTGAGTCCTTTAAAAAAAAATGTTGTTTCTTTATATCTCACTTTTACATCTATAAAAGAATGATAATAAAACCATCCTATTTATATAAAAAGAGAGGCAATGCATATAAAAATTCTGCTGAAAGAAAATAATATGCAAAACTGTCTACATCCACAAGGCATACAATCTGATTATGAGGGTTTTCTTTTAAAAAGCAATGTATTGGCCTGAATAATCTTAGTTTGGTAGAATAGATCAGTGTGATGTGGTACATGGGAGCCCTATCTGATGTTTCTTACTCCTACTTACGATAGGTCACTATTGAATCCCACCACATCCCTCCCTCACTGTAAGTCACAATTCAGCCTTGCAGCAAATTCACACAGTACTTGTAAAGGGTTACCAAAACCTTGGGCTATATCCAGATTCATACAGGGTGTTTTTTTGTTTGCTTGTTTATCGTGGTAAAATATACAAAGCATAGCATTTACAGTTTTAACCATTTTTAAGTGTAGAGTTCTATGGCATTAATTGCACTTACCTTGTGGCACAACTCTCACTACCCTCTATCTCCAGAGATTTTTCATCTTCCCCAACTGAACTCTGTATTCATTAAATACTAGCATCCCGTCCCTCCCTCCACCTTGCCCCTGGTAACCACCCAGTGTGCATATTTTAATTATGAGCAGTAATGGATAAATTAATGCTAACTGCTATAACAAGCCCTCAAATTTATAATGGCTCTACTCTGTTTGACTCTGTAAAGTATTATAGAAAAAGGATGTTCCTGATTGACAGGCAGTTCTTCTCCCAGGTCTTCTCCAGAATTCTTGCAAAACTTTGACTTCTCCATCATCTGTGTACGGCTTCCAAGGTCTGCCTGCCACATATGTGGTTTTTCAAGGCCAGGCCTGGAATCAGCACGCATTGTGTACACTCAAACTCATTGATTAGACCCAGTCACATGGCCTCATCTTGGCTTCAGGTGGGGCCAGGACATATAGTCTAGTACATGAAGAAGGAGAAATGGGTTTGAGGAGGAGCCAGCCAGTCTCTGTCATATCAGTCAAATTAAGAGTGTATATATGCCCGGCAGTCACCATTCATGCCCGTAGAACTTTGTTTTCACTTTTCTCTTTGGAAGCTTAATTTACCCTGGCAGCAAAATAGGTTTTATTTTAAATATCTCCCCAAACAAAACTGAATGGTAAAATTAAAATGAATATTTAATTCCACTGAGATGCAAGAGATATCATCTAGACGTACAAACCTTAAGAAACAGTTAAGTGGCTAGAAGGAACTCTTTCTTCACATTCAACTGTACGAGACCAATGAGGATATAAATGTCTCGGATCATGTATATCCTTAAAGCATACTTTAGGAGTTCCTGGTTCTTAGATGTCAGCATCCATATCCATAGGATTTGTCTTCTTTTAATATGAACTATAAATCTCACCATGATCAGCAGATTAATTCATTTGTTTGGAGCCTCTGAGGAAGTTTTTAATTGGAAAATAAATTGGACACATGTAGATGTGGCTTGAAGAAAAGGCAAGGAGACATGTGTTCCACTTTCTCCTCACAAGGAAAGGCATCTATTTCCTTTCACTAAATTGCACATAACATAACCACAGGACCTCAAGCTCTGTACACGTCAACACTCGGCATCTGCCTTTTCCTTTCCTACAATGAAGGAAAATGCATAAATGCATTTGTTGACAGTACTGACAAAGACTGGCTTGTGGAATAATCAAAACCCTGATTTCTGTCATTAGCTGAATGTTTACAAAACGCATCTTCCTGCCTACATTCCAGACGCTTCTTCTTATTTTACTAGCTCTTTGTTATGAGTTTTGAGACTAAATTGTAAAGTGTCAAGGGAAAAGACTTTAGTATGCAAGGTTCATGGGAATGGCATAAACTTGAACTCCCCAGAAACCCTGCAACATTTATTTATAGGCTCTTCCAGTCAGTTTACATCCCATAGTAAGCCTTCGAGGTCTTGCCTTACATGCAGAGTCAACAGGAAATGAGTAAGCAACCTTTTCGTCTACCTTACTGCTCTTGCTCATTATTATTTATTTTAATTAATTAATTTATTTATTTTTGGCTGCGTTGAGTCTTCGTTGCTGTGCACGGGCTTTCTCTAGTGGCGGAGAACGGGGACTACTCTTCGTTGCAGTGCGCGGGCTTCTCATTGTGGTGCGATGGCTTCTCATTGCGGTGGCTTCACTTGTGGTGGAGCAACGGCTTTAGACGCGTGGGCTTCAGTAGTTGTGGCACGTGGGCTTCAGTATTTGTGGCTCTCGGGCTCTAGAGCGCAGGCTCAGTAGTTGTGGCGCACGGGCTTAGTTGCTCTGCGGCATGTGGGATCTTCCTGGAATAGGGATCGAAACTGTGTCCCCTGCATTGGCAGGTGGACTCTCAACCACTGCGCCACCAGGGAAGTCCTTCTCTTGCTCATTAAGTAAAGGCTGTGGCTAAAAGTATTCATGTGGGAATAATCTTTCCCTGCAACTTTTATTTCCTAGGGAACGAGCAGTGAATACATCCCAGCCTGGGTCCCTTCAGTTTACTGTGGGAAACCTGAAGCCAGAAGCCATGTACACCTTCCGAGTCGTGGCCTACAACGAGTGGGGACCAGGGGAGAGCTCTCAGCCCATCAAGGTGGCCACTCAGCCTGAGTGTGAGTATGAGACAGAAAGGGCAAATTTAGAAAGTATTTGTTTTCGTTGGCGATATCTTTGAATCCTTTCATAGTAATTTATTGAGGTGATGGAATGGAAGGAATATTTCTGAAGCAACATGTTTAACCCGAGGGTTTTTAAAGGTAAGATAACTTTAACAAAATGGCCTTCCCACTTGGGCCATATCTCCATAATGACAAATTAACAACTATCAAGGCCTGGTCCAACCACACAGTCTACATATTCACTCCCGAGTAAGTGACTGACTCTACCCGCCAGTACTTCATCATCAACATTGGTTTTCAGCCTCCTGCATTGATTTTTTCAGATTTTTCTAAGTTTGTCTATAAAAAGTGTAACATCAAAGGAGAAGAAAAATGGCATAGGACTTCTCAATACAGGGATTATTCAAAAACTTACTCATGCACTGAATGCCCTTAAGAAGCTTCCAAAAGTGAATCTAGATTTAAGAAATGTAAAGAGATAATCTCTATTGGGCAATCTCATTGTCCTTTAACATAAATCACTATATTAAGCTCCATGATCACAAAATAATGCAGCTGAATGTTCTTCCACCAAGTTATAATTTAGTGATTTCTACTTTTATAAAGGAACAGCCCCCAAACTGTACATTTGAAAAATATTTCTGTATCTTACAAAATTTTGATTTTTCTACTAAACTTCTAATTTATTTGGAAAGATGGTTACTGATGAATAGTCGGCCAGCTTTATTTTGTTTAGAGTTTTAAAAAACTTGTACTCTAACAGCGAAATGACATGAAGGGCTACTTGTAACAAACTACATTATTTAGAGGTTTAGACACCTAGTTTCATCTACTCCTGTTTTTTGTTTTTGTTTTTTGAATGATGCTATTTTATCTGTATTCCCAATCATTTAATTTAAAACTATATTTAACTTCAAAATCACCTCACAAAATATATGCTTTTGGAAGAAGGTGAAGTAGAAATCAGAAAGATTTTCATTGGTACATATGAGAAAATAATCTTTGGACTAGGTCACTTCTTAAGTATTTGAAATCAATATGTTGAAGAAGAGCAACTGAGACGTAGTGTGGCTGCTGGTATCATGCTCTGCACACTGGGCGGAGTCTCCGTTCCTTCTTCCACTCTGCCAAGGCTACAAAGACCAGATGAGAACAAATTGCAATAAAGTATTTGTTGGGGGTGGGGATATGACTAAGCTGGACAAGTCTTAGAGATATTTGCCTCATAGAAATAAAACCTCACATAGCATCTTTAAGGGCATAGCAATGTACAGGTTTCAGATCACATAAAAAGAAACGAAACTGAGTTATTTGTAGTGAGGTGGATGGATCTAGAATCTGTCATACAGAGTGAAGTAAGTCAGAAAGAGAAAAACAAATACCATAAGCTAACACATATATATGGACTCTATAAAACGAAACAAAAAAAGTGGTTCTGAAGAACCTAGGAATACTGTATGCTAACACATATATATGGAATCTAAAAGACAAACAAAAAAAAATGGTCATGAAGAACCTAGGGGCAAGACGGGAATAAAGACGCAGATGTACTAGAGAATGGACTTGAGGACACGGGGAGGGGGAAGGGGAAGCTGGGAAAAAGTGAGAGAGTGGCATAGACATATATACACTACCAAATGTAAAATAGATAGCTAGTGGGAAGGAGCCACATAGCACAGGGAGATCACCTTGGTGCTTTGCGACCAACCTAGAGGGGTGGAATAGGGAGGGTGGGAGGGAGGGAGTTGCAAGAGGGAGGAGATATGGGGATTATGTATATGTATAACTGATTCACTTTGTTATAAAGCAGAAACTAACGCACCATTGTAAAGCAATTATACTCCAATAAAGATGTTAAAAAAAAAAAAAAAAAGAAAGAAAATGCAGCCTCCCAAGCAGAACCAGCTAAATAATTTGCAGGACACAGAAGCTACAGTAGAGCATTAAGCCATGCTCCACGCGGGACCCTCCTAAGCGTGGGATCTTGTGCAGCTTTGTTAGTCATATGCCCACAAAGCTGGTCCGACTTCCAGGTTTCTCTTCTTAAGAATGTTTTGTTGCTGTTTGGATTGAAATCACGAGATAATGCTGATTTCCAATTTGTAGTGACTATGTTCACATGTAATTTGAGTCATCAATTTCTTCATTGACTTTTTGTTTGTTTTTTAATTTATTTATTTTTGGCTGTGTTGGGTCTTCGTTTCTGTGCGAGGGCTTTCTCTAGTTGCGGCAAGTGGGGGCCACTCTTCATCGTGGTGTGCTGGCCTCTCACTGTGGCGGCCTCTCTTGTTGGGGAGCACAGGCTCCAGACGCGCAGGCTCAGTAGTTGTGGCTCACGGGCCTAGTTGCTCCGCGGCATGTGGGATCTTCCCAGACCAGGGCTCAAACCCGTGTCCCCTGCATTGGCAGGTAGATTCTCAACCACTGCAGCACCAGGGAAGCCCCTCTTCAATGACTTTTCACAGATCCTATATATACAGAATCAATAACTTTTATGAATATTTGGTATTTTAATCAATAAACTTGAATAAAAACAAATTAAGTCAAAATATATATTTTTGAAAATGGTATATTCCATGTTGTATACAGACTGATAGTTCAAAAACCCATAAAAAATTCTGTAATAAAATCTTGTTCAATATTCTCATGGCAGAACTTAAACTTTAAAAGCATTCAGGGCTTCCCTGGTGGCGCAGTGGTTGCGCGTCCGCCTGCCCATGCAGGGGAACCGGGTTCGCGCCCCGGTCTGGGAGGATCCCACATGCCGCGGAGCGGCTGGGCCCGTGAGCCATGGCCGCTGAGCCTGCGCGTCCGGAGCAGCCTGTGCTCCGCGACGGGAGAGGCCACAACAGAGGGAGGCCCGCATACCACAAAAAAAAAAAAAAAAAATTCACACTTTCTTATGCTATTGACATTTTTCATATATGGAAAAAATTGACTCTAGAAGAACAGTCATGTTTTAAAGGAAATAACTGAATCACAAAATTACGCCCATACCACACAAAAAAAAAAAAAAAAAAAAAAAAAAAAAAAAATAAAAGCATTCATTTTCAGAAGATCCCATTTCTATGGATCTTCTGAATTCTTCACTTCCTAATCCAACTATTATCCCTGGAATTGTTTTAGTGTACTTTTTAAGGCTGACTGGCTATGATTACATTACATTTCTGATGAAAATTCTACGTAGGCAGTTTCACTTCTAAGACTGAGCAACATTATTTTTCTTCTATTAATACCATTATTTTTAAGTATCCAGTTTGAAAATCAATATCCAGCATTCTTTTAATTCACATTTTTAAAAACCTTTCCAAGCCAAGGGACAAGAAAGTCTTTTCCATTTGGATACTGACCAATAATAACGCCTCATTTCATTAAAAATATTACTCATGATACATTTTTAGTATAATTAATCAAAATAAGTCTGTGATTATTTGTATTACACATATGGCCTTAACCTTTATAAAGTAAAAACAATAACATAATTCAACTTACACGTGTGTTTAATGAACACCCACTCTGTTCCTAATACTGTTCTACACTGTCTGAGACAGGTTAAGAAAGCATATCTGTGTAATGAAGTAACAGCACTTGGGCTCTCAGAAGGTTCCTGAGGAAGCAAATATTTTAAATGTGTAACAGCAACAAAACAAGTAAGGAAACTTGTAAGAATTTGTTAAATGAAATATTAAAACTCTGAATCACAGATTTGTTTATGAGCCCATTACTTGTGATGGCCGATGCATATGATGCCAAAAGCTCAGCCTCTGTGTACTGGTGCCAGATCGGAGACACCGATCTCAGAGACAGAGTTTTGGGCAAAGTAGAAAAAAATAGCTTTATTGCTTTGCCAGGCAAAGGGGAACACAGCAGGCTCCTGCCCTTGAAAACTGTGTGTACCAACCAGGGAGGATTTGCTGAGGAGTTTTATGGCAGTGGTTCAAGGGTGGGGTTGCTGATAAGATTAGGGTGTATACAGGGTTTAGGCTCTTTAATCTTGTTTCAGGTAATCTTCTTGATGAACTTTCTGGTCCCTTTAGTCTGGCCTCAGATGGTCTCCTCTGGCATAAAGAATGCTAACATCTTCATTTGCTGGGTTTTAATTCTATAAAGGGCTTAAGGACATTGTTATGTGTATCCCTTGAGGCAGAACCAGGACCCTGCCCCAAGGCTGCACTATTGTTCCTTGGCTGTTCCTCTCTTGACTCTGCATCCCTTCCCTTCCCAGATTAGCAACTGTTCAAATCTGCCCTTTGGACCTCAGGGAAGGTCATAGAGGCTGGAATCTGTTCCCTACAAGAAACGGGGGACTTGAAAAGGCTTCCGTGCCCAGGAGCCCCATAGGGTCTTGCTCCGTCTCACATATTATCTAGGTAATTTTTTATGCCTTAATCATATTGTGCTTGCCTCCTCAAATAAGTGCTTTATTAACAAAGACAGCTGCTTCGGTCCTTTGTATATATCTTCCATTCTTCCTCATTCAGAAAGCAGTCTGAGAATTTATGTAGAAGAACTCACTGGGTGCTGGTTTCTGTAAGCATTTACTTTGCTTAAAAATTAGCATAAATGATGATAAGGCATAAAATAAAAACTAAACACCTAACTGAATAAAAGGTTACTTGTTGGTATTGTTGTCTCATATAAGTTATCTTTCTCCAGAAAATGAAAGTAGAGAATCATTCCGGTTTCGAAACATTGAAAGTATCTTGAATTTTTTTCATTAAGGGCAGTGATAGTGGTCTTACAATGCTAACTATATTTTGACCTTTAATAACACCTTTGTTTTATTAAATCACCTCTCTTCTTACCGCTGTATGGAATAAGGATTATTTCTTTTGCAGGCCATTGTTTACTTGCAGGGCGACCTCATTGTGTTTCATTAAGAATTGGTTAATTGTCCTTGGATAATTAATCTCTTACTGAGTAGATAGGTAGATAGGAACAGTTCAGTCTAGATAAACAGTACTTTAGAATATCTTTTACATGTGCAAAACAGCAAACTCCTTCAATTCATTTAGATTAAGAGTATTGTATAGCTCACTCGCTGTCTTTATTACAGACATTAGGATAAATAAATTATGTTATCAGGACTATCTTCTGTTGTTAACACAAAATGCCATTTTAGCAATTTAAAAATATTTCTAGGGTAAGGAACACTTCATCTTCTCCAAACCTGCTCAATAATACACCAATTCCTGAGTAAGATGGAACATCTTAGAGATCCTGTGCTTCATTTCCTCCTCTCCCCACTCCCCTCCAACCTCCCGTCCGCTCACCTCCCCTCCTTCCCCTCTCTTTTCCCTACTCTTTCTCTTCCTTCTCTCTCGACTTCTTATAAGCTCATCCTTCTGTGTTTTTAGAGGAAGTTCAGAGGCTGATTTTATTACTTGGTTAGAATTTCAGAATTTAGAGGCAAAGGTGGGGGGACGTTTTCATTGTTCTCTCACTGACAGAATGATCTTATCTTCTGAAAATGGGTCTCGTCTGGTTAACATTTGTTTGCTCGTTTTATCACTGTTTTTCCAAATGTGATGTAGTAATTGTACACTAAAACGACAAAGCTTTTATACAAATTGAATTGCAAGTTTTCCATATTATTTGAAAATAGCAACTCTGTTATGAAAACCATATTCTCAAGGAATAAACACTGATGGAAAACATGTCTGAAATATAAATCAGCCAGCAACTGTTTCTAAAAAGTGCACGCGTACTGCAGTAATCATTTAAAGAGATCAGCAGCCCAAGATCCACTTTATGAAATAATCACCCAGAATACAAAGGCTTGATTTATAGGAAGGTCTGTGTCTCCTGATTATATCTTCCTTTGGCTAAACCCTTGCGCTTCCCCCTGCCTTTATGGTGTATAATTTCTTTGCTGTATTATCAGCCGGATTTTAAGTCCCCGTGTGCTTAAGACTTGTCTAATCTTTTCATACCACATGTGGAGAATTTTTGAATTATTATTTGGGGTCCTTTAGGATGCTGTTAAGGCAGTTTAATCGTGAAGGATGTTAAAATGTACCACATACTGGCTGGAGGCTTGAGTAAGAATGGGGAGCCTATTTGCTAGACCACAACCCAATTATCCACAAAACCCTTTTAGAGTTAAGTGTTGTAAGTAATATTCTTAGTCCATTATATTCTTTACACTGAAAAGATGAGTGAAAGCAACCCCCAAATCGACTTTAGAATATATTATACAGAGGAAATAGGACTTCCCTGGCGGTCCAGTGGTTAAGGCTCTGCACTTCCACTGCAGGGGGCACGGGTTCGATCCGTGGTCAGGGAACTAAGATCCCACATGCTGCGCGGTGCAGCCAAAAAATAAAAACAAAATCCAGAAATACTTTACAGGGCTCTCCTGGTGGCACAGTGGTTAAGAATCTGCTTGCCAATGCAGGGGACATGGGTTCGAGCCCTGGTCTGGGAAGATCCCACATGCCTCAGAGGAACTAAGCCCATGCGCCACAACTACTGAGCCTTTGTGCCACAACTGCTGAAGCCCGCATGCCTAGAGCCTGTGCTGCACAGCAAAGAGAAGCCACCACAATGAGAAGCCTGCACACCTCAGCAAAGAGTAGCCCCGCTTGCTGCAACTAGAGAAAGCCCGCATGCAGCAACGAATACCCAACACAGCCAAAAATAAAATAAATAAATTTAAAAAGAAGATAATTAACTGTTTAAAAAAAGAATATATTATACAGAGGAAATAGACATATTTGCCTTTTTCATCTGTCCCTGGATTTTTTAAAAAATTCTAATAAAGCTCTACTTCTAAGGTTGTTATGGGGGGTACTGGAAAGTCTCTGAACATTATGTCTCCAAACATTACTATCCACATCCTAGGACAAGTTCCGTAATCCTTGAAACCTCATTGTCCTTGATTATAAATTGGAGATATGAATGATTTACTCCTCCTCCTCCTGATGCCAAAAGCTCAGCCTCTCTGTGCACCGGTGCTGAATCTCGGAGACGAGAGTCTTGGGTGAAGTAGAAAAGGATAGCTTTATCATTTTTCCAGGCAAAGGGGGACACAGCAGGCTCCTGCCTCAAAACACTGTGTATCCCAACCTAGGAGGATTTGATGAGGAGTTTTATAGCAATAGTTCAAGGGTAGGGTTGCTGACAGGATTAGGGTGTGTGCAGGGTCTCAGGTGGTACACTCCTAATCTGGATGAGCTTCTCTGGTCCCTTTAATTTTGCCTCAGATGGTTTCTTGGCTGGGCCTCCCTTGATTACCAACTGTTTGCATCTGCCCTTTGGAACTCAGGGAAGGTCATCGAGGCAGGAGTCTTGCCTACCAGAAACAGGGGCCAAAAAGGCTTCCGTGCCCAGGAGCCCCACAGGGTCCTCCTCAGTTTCATTCCCAGGTTGTAAAGATGAAATGTGATAACATATGGGAAGCCCCTGAGTCTTACCTGGCATCTAGTAGGCACTCAATGGAGAGAAGTTCCCTGCCCCTAATGGGATCAAATGGAAACATAATTCCAACTGCCCTCCACTGACAACCAAAGTGGGACACTCAGTAGAGTAATCACTAAGGTAATAAGGCTTGATTAGTATGCAATCAGCCATTTACGTATATTATTACTTTCCCCCTAATCATCCCCTCCCTATTACTTAGCACGCTATTGTAGACTGGTTTGTTGTCTAATTTGCCTCTTGTACATCTTTGCAGCCCTAACTAAATTTTGAAGCTTTATGAGCAGAAAACACTCTATTAGCCCATAAAATGTGTCACAGCATTGCCATTTTGCGAATAGCTAGTTGGTTAACATTTGCTGGTAGAATCTGATTTGTACTTAATTTGTGGCAGAGATGATACATATCAGCAGTATTTATTCATCATGATTCTATAAATTAAGCAAGCCAAGTAAATTACAGTTCTGTCTAGCTAATTTCTTTTATCACTTAAACTGGTTTCCAATTATTGACTGCACTGCATGGTAATTTGAGTGAATATTTGGGATGACTGTGGAGGAGAAGTTGACCGTGAGCCAATCAGCTGGTCCAGTTTTGTGGTCGTGTACGTGGCTATAGACTAATAGTAGAAAGAAAGAAATATAAGCACTGATGTTTCATCTTTTTAGGTAACACACAAATGCTGGTATAATTTAAAAATTCTCTCATTGCAAAACATGTTTTCAGGTATTACAAGTATAAGATGAGAGACATTAAAGGCTTATGGTATGGCATCCCCGGCAACAGAAGGCTTAAGGAATCCATTTGGATTTAATGGTCAATTAGCGAGGTATTATATCTTCTACAATGATGTATATTAGTGGAAGAATTAGAGGTAGGCTTGTGAGGGTGGGTTGTTTAATCACGTTAGAAAAATGGAAAGCAAAAGGTGAGTCATTCTGTATTTATTCATTCACTCAGTCAGTCATTCAAAATGATTCTTTTGTGCTGTGTCCTAGACTTTATGGTCCCCTACAATCACCATTAGCTACATGTGCCTATTTACATTTCAATGTATTGATGTAAAATAAAATCTAAAATGCAGGCACACTAACCACATCTGTCAAGGTAGCACTTAAAATTTAAATAAAATTGAAAACTAAAAATTCAGCACCTCATTAGCCACATTTCAAGAGTTCATATATGACTACTGGCTACTGTATAGGACAGCACAGAGAACATTACCATTATTGCAGAAAGTTCTATTGGGCACCCCTGATCTAGATGCTCTGCTAGTACATGAGGATGCAAAAGCAAGTCAGATAATGTCCTGACTCCCAAGGAACTATTAGTCTAGTGTAAACTATTTTAAGCAGAACTCATTAAAAACGTATTTAATAGATTAGTCCCCTTTGAAAGCTGAAAAAGTTCATTATGTGTTGAATTAATATAAAAGATTAATTTTTAAAAGACCAGAGAATCTAGATCTGAACATATTTTCTGATTAGTTTCTCAAAGCTCCCTAAATATTTTCTCAGATAAAAATATATATACATATATATACATATATATATATATGTATCTTTCAGTGCACAATTAAGGATGAAGGACAAAGATGACTTGTTGTTTGGGTTAATCAGTGGTACAGCATAATTCAATTCCCCTAAAAAGCCTCTACTGGCTCCTTGTTACTCTCTCTGAGCACAAAGCATAATACAAGCTTCTTCCGCTGGTATAACCAAACATCTAGAGAAGCTATCTGCTTGGTGAGAAAGTATAGAGAAAAAAGCTACAGATTTCTCACTGCTATTAGGGAGTGTGAAGAAAGATGACATGAGAGTGTCATAATAATGAGAAGTTCCTGGAAAGTATGGGTATCTAGCCTGGGATAATGAGGTCCCAAAAAGGTAGATTTGTTTTGGGTTTAATTGCCTCGTTTGGTTATGTAGCCTACTGAAAATGAAAGTAGGTTGCTTGGTAAACTAAAATAGAGCTTGACCATCACCAGGGATATTGTCATCATGCTGCAGCAGCCAAATAAAACTCTACTTCAAAGATAAAACAGCTGAGCTGAGCTCTTTTATGGGACTCCTTCAGTTATATTGGATTCTATGGAAAGCTGGTGTTCATGAAGTGAAGAAGAGCAAAGACGCAGAGAATATAGCATTTTTACTCATATGTATTTATATTTTCTCTCTTGTTGACAGCCTTTTTATCTGTATGGTGCATAAGCAATTATTGAGCACCTACTATGTGTCAAGCCTTTTATAAGGTGCTGGAGAGATAGAAGGTAAAATAAGATAGGCAGAATAGTATCCAAATATTTAGGGATGAAGTTTTTGAAGAAAATATAGTAAGATAAATTGTTCTAAATCATACTGTGGGATCAAATTTATTTCCTCTTTTTTTAACCTAAAGTTAGGATTATAAGATATTAGCGTATAAATACTATATAATTTAATACATATATACATACATCTATGTACACACATATACATTTTGTGTTTTAGTATGAAACATGATAGTCCTTTTTAGAAAGTAGCACATGAAGAAATTTATAGTTGACTATCCTCATGTGATACCCAACCCAAAAAGAGTGAAACTCATTTTTTTTTAAACATCTTTATTGGAGTATAATTGTTTTACAATGTTGTGTTAGTTTCGCTTTATAACAAAGTGAATCAGCTATACATATACATATATCCCCATATCTCCTCCTTCTTG